>NC_060138.1:574563785-574873785 GCF_021461385.2 Schistocerca piceifrons | reverse complement strand
CTATTGTAAACACCAATAGTAAAACTATCTGAAAATCTTCTTCTCCTAGCAGATCTCTTGCCAACAGCCAGCTCCCATTCCCCAACCCCCTTCTCCCTCCTCATCCTATCTAGCTCCTCCTGTGCGTTTTTCAGCTGCACCTGAAGGGCACAGATCTTACGCTCCTGCTCCTATATGAACTTACTCTTGCTACATAACCTGCAGTTCCAGGAGAGGATCTCACCAGAATGCCCACTGGCTTCCCCACTGCATTCCCCCCAGTGAAAATACTTCGAACAAGTCTCACACCGCAATCCACTACTCACGAACCTACGGCAAAGCCCACACTTCTCACTCATGGTAAAATTTTACTTTTTCTAAGTTCCGCTACTACAATAAGAAGATGTTAAAAACCTGACTACAATAATCACAAACTTACTCTACAAGGGAAGTAACACTATTATTAACAGTATTAATAAACAACAAATGTGAATATAACAAAAGACTAATACAGAAAGAGAATCAAACGTCTAATGACACAGTAACGAAGCTGAAAACAGTTCCCAAAAGGTTCTTCTGAAATTATTTCACCAGAAAACACCAAGAGCACCGGTTGAAGACTACTAAAGTTGACCATATTGGCTGAGCCCCAGGCGACTGGAAAACCGTTGCCTGGTCAATCGAGTCCCGATTTCAGGTGGTAAGAGCTGATAGTCCGGTTCGAGTGTGGCACAGACCCTACGAAGCCAAGGACCCAAGTTGTCAACAAGGCAGTGTGCAAGCTCGTGGTGACTCCATAATGGTGTGCGCTGTGTCTACATGGAACGGAATGGGGTCCTCTGGCCCAACGGAACCGATTAATGACTGGAAATAGTTATTTTCGGCTACTTTGATACCATCTGTAACCATTCATGGACTTCATGTTCCCAAACATGCCACTACGCTACATTTGTGCGCGATTGGTCTGAAGAACATTCTCGACAGTTTGAGTGAGTGATTTGGCCACCCCAAACCAACCAACTGAATCCCATCTAACATTTATGAGACATAATCAAGAGGTCAGTACGTGCACAAAATCGTGGACTGGCAACACGTTCGCAGTTATGGGCGGCTATAGAGGCAACATGGCTCAAAACATCTGCAGTCGACTTGTTGAGTCCATGCTGCGTCGAGTTACTGCACTGCGCCAGGCGAAAGGAGTTCCGACACGATGTTAGGAGGTTAAAAATGATTCAAATAGCCCTGAGCACTATGGGACTTGACATATGAGGTCAACAGTCCCCTAGAACTCAGAACTACTTAAACCTAACTAACATGAGGACATCCCACACATTCATGCCCGAGGCAGGATTCGAACCTGCGACCGTAGCGGTCGTGCGGTTCCAGACTGAAGCGCCTAGAACCGCTCGGCCACAACGGCCGACTATTAGGAGGTATTCCATGCTTGCGTCACCTCAGTGTACTTCCCTTTAGAGAATATAACATACTGCGCAATATATTTGGCTAAACTCAGTATTTCTTTAGTCCAATGGTCTCTTCAACATATTGTGTAAAACGTCAGTACAGCTCTTAAACGGTCACTATTGTTGCGCAATAGATACTGGACGTGTGAGGGGCCCGTTTAAATAAACCCAATAGCCATCGCATACGTACACCAGTCTTCAACTGTAGGAATAGCTTTTACCTTTACAGAAAATAAGTTTGCATAATCATGAAATTTTAATCATCCCACAGTCATGGAAGTACTGGATTATCAGTTGGGTAGCGTTTGGCCAAGGTGTTGATGACGTAACACTTTCCATTTCTGTCAGTGTACGTGAGTGTCAGAGAGAGCTGAAGGCGGCCGTGTGAACGAGCCTGGACTCTGCCCGCAGGGGGCAGGCGGCTGCCTGCAGTCTGCAGCGAGGCGCTAGCCGCGGTGTCACGGGCCGGACAGCCAATTAGGTAAGCCCGTGCGCTTCCGGAGGAATGCAGTGGGTGAGCCTGCGGCTGCTTTCAAGTTTATGGCCCAGCAGCTTACTGAGAAATAACTCTGCCGCCCTGTCCCTCCGATACGGCGACAGCTGGCGTCCGTAAACACGAATCCAACTGCAACGTTTCATTAGATTCCTCTGTCCCTGCTTCCCATTATGAACGTTTCGTGATGCAGTGGGTGTGGGGGAACGAGGTGCTTGACACACATGTGAGAAAGCTCATCTCTCGCAACTCCGCCCAAACGTGGCACGTTTTACCAGGGGCATCTCAAAGGTATCGCACTTCACGCATGCGAGATGGGAGTGTTCTCCATGCAAGGTTTAATTACTAACATGGACGTTTTCTAGCTACTACTGTTCTTTGCGCTAATCAGCCCTCACTTGCTCTCACACAGGGAGTACTATTACTATTAATTGTGCTCATGTGCCCTGAATTACTTACTTGGATGTGTTCTCTTGGTTTCTCCGTTAAATGAGCGAAATCAGGATTAATTACGAAGGGGTAGCTAGAGGCACTGGAAGCACAATGAAAGGTTAGAAAGCAGATAACCGAATACCTAAGATACGCATGTCACTTATTACGTGACCACGTACATCGTGCGGTGAGGTGGCCGCAACGATATCAAAACCCGACACAATTAGGTGTGGGAATTATTCGTATCGGAGCATTGACGGACAGCAGCACAAATGATAATTTTACAAAATGAGGTGCTGAGAGAAGCCCAGCCTATAGCACTGAAGTACATACTACGTTCTACATCAACAGCAATAAGCAAAGAACACAGAAAATAATAATCGTTGTTGCAAAGTGCCTGAATAGTGTGTAAATGTATAGACAGATATGAGCAGAAGTGAGCTTAGCTCCACAGAGCCTTGACGCACTGAATAACAACCCTGCCTCTTGCACGATGGAGCTGATCGCTGTCAAGCTAGCCGATGTAAATGCCTAGTCATTACACTGAAAATGGCTTGACATAAGTCAAGTGAAAGCACTTTGAAGAACGATGAAGCTCAGAGGAAAGAAAGATATGAACAAGGTAGATTAGTCTTCTGTGTGATACTTGCCAACTTAGCGAGCCAAGCTGCTCCGCTTGCTGGATGATATTGACGTCACCCATAGAGCCTATGGTGGAAGCGTCCACGAAAGATAAATATCACAGCGTGAGTGTTTCACATCAAAGAATTTAGTACATTAGTGTTCTGACTGCATAATCTGAGAGAACAGCAAAACAAGCAAACTATAACGTACTGCAAAAACTGTTCAAATGTGCGTGAAATCTTATGGGACTTAACAGCTAAGTTCATCAGTCCCTAAGGTGACACACTACCTAACCTAAATTATCCTAAGGACAAACACACACACCGAGGCCCGAGGGAGGACTCGAAACTCCGCCGGGACCAGCCGCACAGTCCATGACCGCAGGCAGCGCCCCAGACCGCTCGGCTAATCCCGCGCGGCTAACGTACTGCCATTTTGTGTGTATGATGGAAGGATGTGAGAGATGATGTAACGCGACGGAACAGATCCGCCTTAAGATACAGTCACTCAGATCGTGGAATAGCTTAAAATACTGAAAAGCAAAAAAGGAAAGAACACTGGGACTTAATGTTCCGTAGACGACAAGGGCAATGGAATACAATCTCGAAATGAAGGAGGCTGGAAAAGGAAATCGTCCGTGCGGTTTCGTAGGAACCAACCCGGAATTCGCTTCAAACAGTTTAGAGATATCATCATAAATCTGCCTCGCGATCTCTCAACATGGATTTGTATCGTCTTCCTCCAAAATACGGCTACAGTGCCTTCCCACTGTACCATCGGGTTCAGTGCCCATAACTGAACATCTTACTATACAAACTTCATATTTACGAAAAAGTGAGATGAGAAATTGTATTACTAATTTATTTGTAGGGACTGTTCATGTGCACCACTCTATCCACAGAACTTGCCGATGTGTTTCCGCCGTACTAATAAACTTTTTGACCCATATGGTGAGTGGAATTTTTCATTTTACCACTTCTCAGGCAAACGTTCCTCAAAACAATTTGACGCAATTTTCTGAGCGCTAATGTACACTTGACAGCAAAAAAAGTGGGTCACTGCCAAATACAACCAACATAACGTAGCTGTGTTGCAGGTCCTCTAAACACCAAAACCCTGTGGGGTATAGTCGTTTGACTACACACACAATGGGTACCGCAAGAGACTACCAGAGACCAAAGGTCTTTATGGCAGTCAGTCTAAGCGTCAACGAATATCGTCTTACAAAACATATTAGAAAACATGTTCTTAGCGATGAGACACCCCATAACACTCATAAACTAACCATAATTACAACAAGTGACATCCCAAAAGTTATGAGAAAACGGATTATTTTACATATATCGTACAGTAATCCTTAGTCAAAATTAAATACTTGAGAGTTACAAAGCTGTACGGCAATTGGAAAAACGTTTTCGCTCTCGAAAATGTTTTCCATCCACGTGCTGAACGTCGCTCAACGCCGAGTGGCTCTGGAAACAGGATATTGGACGAACCAGTAAAGAAACGCGATTAACGGCAACAAGCACTCTATGGAAATCTTAACATTAACAGCGAATCACCAGTAATATCATTCTTCTCGTAACACACCAACAGCTACGTGTACACAGATTTGAACTTTAAATGACATGACCAACGTCGTCGTTCTGGACCTGGATTCAAACCCAGCACCTACAGCCATTGCTAACTAAGCTAAGCTTTGTTTGTGCCTTATTGAGACCCGATCACTAGGCATAAAGAGACGTGAAGTACAGACGTTTGCACCAGTATCAGCTATCATTTCGGATCCTGAAAATAAATGACGAAAATGTTTGTACTGAACTGGGAATCCTGCCATAACAGTTACCTTCCTGGGAACTACCTCCAACGACGTTTAATATGGTGTCATTCACAAGGAACAAGGTGTGCTCATGTTTAAAATTGAAATGCCATCATGTAAAGCTTGTGACAGGGATGCGAACCCATCACCTAATCGGATTTTTAACGAAGTACGTAAAATCAGAAGTTAAATAGCAAATATTTTCACCAATAGCGAGATGTTGGAACCTTAAATGACGATAGAATTGTTTTTGCCTGACTGGGATTCTAACCCAGTATCGAGCGCCGTCGTTTTCTGGCCAGGAACAGACAATAAATAGCTATTGTTGGTTCACCAGTAGCGAGATGTGCGCGTGTTTAGCGAGACATCAGACGACGAAAAGTTCTGTGCTGAATGGAATTCAAACCTCGCACATGTGGTCATGAAGACACTTTAACTATCAAATTCTTTTCCAGTAATAGCTAGGAGTGGCATGTTTGTACTTTCAATGATGTGATGGAAAATACTCTGCTGGCTAGAAGTTGAATCCACAACATATCGTCACTGGTGATCACAACGAACGCAATGTCAAACTCAAATCCGTTTTCACCAGTAGGATGGAGAGGAACGTTTGAACTTGAAAAGATGTAAGGAAACGTTTGATCTTGTAATGTTGTGATAAAAAGCTCATCATGTGGCTGTAAGTTGAAACGAACACGTTACAGCTGACAACGCACGAAGAGACGTTGAAAATGCAACTATTTTTCACTATAGTTCGGAGTGAACATGCTAGGGCTTGAAATGAAATAATGAATATTTTGTGCTGCTCAGGATTCGAAACCAGATAGGTGCCTTTCGAGGACGCCTAGAAAGTTTGCAATCTTGGTGAACACAGTGAAATCGAATTCGAATCCCAGTCCAGCACCACAATTTTCAACGTCTCAGTTTCAAATAAAGTAAGAGCCTTGTGAACTTACATGGTTCATTAAATGAAATACGTTTTATAGTTTACGACGGCTTGCTGGTGACAGAGTCTCTGCCTTCCGGGGTTTCTCCATCTGTCACAGCTCAAACGAATGCCGCTCTGCCCCAGTCGGCAGCGAAGGGATGTTATCTTTACTGCGGATATTGAACTACGGAGCTTACTGGAGTTCTGCACGTGGCGTTACGAGGGGTGAAGGAGAGTTACTTGTGTGCGTTAAAAATTTACGCCTGACGTGAGATGTGAACCTACACGTTTTACACATTGATACAAGATTAATCCACCAGAGCACAGAACCCCCTGCCAAGCACATCATTATGAATTGCAGAGCATTCATTTAGATGTGGATGCAGATGTCAAGGGACGGGTAACAGGAAGGAGCGCGGGATCTGGGAATGGATATAAGTGCAGAAGTGCACAACATCAGCGTGAAATGCTTGCAAAGTATTGCTTATTTAGATGTGTGCCACAGTTCGTTTTATGTTAGGACCGAGAGATAAGGAAGGGCATTTTTCAGAACAAAGAATGGGTATAGGGAAGGGGAGATCAAAGAATACGGTTTCATAGGTGTTGAGAGGAATGATAGAGAGTAAAGACAGCAGCAATTAAAAGAGAAACTGTAGCGTCAATGGAAACCGCTAGATTTGTTTATAAAGTTTTGGGGGAATGGAATAGAAGGGCACTTGCGGCGATAGTGTCAGAGAGATAGAGTGAGAGAGAATAGAGGAGACATTAACAACGAGTAAACATAATATTGTGTGGAGGACGGAGGGTGTGTTCATGGATGGAGGGGAAGAGAGAGATGCATTTGAAATAACAAAAATTACTGTGACAGAGTCCATCTACGCTGATTAGTTTGTAAGTATCTAGACAGGGTATAAATGAAATCAAAATAGAATACTTAATAAACTGTATATTCAAAAGAAACCCACTTGAATTAAAAGGGCAACTCAAAGGAAAGCTAACCCATATTGTAGCTTTTCTGTTTGCCACACGATCTTCCACTAGCTGCCAATGAGGAAAAATGACGAAAAAGAAGACATAACAAAACATTTTAAGGAATCTAACATTTTATCCAGAATCCTTCATTATTTTGTACTCCTACCATGCGTTTTGGCATAGAATGTCGGACGTAACAGCCTGAAGAAGTAACTTCCTCCCAGGGATCCAGGACGCAGTCTCAAAGAGCGTCCGCAGTAGTTGACAGTAGTTGACTGGTTTCGTGGCCAGTTCTCTGTTAATGTTCTGGCGACCTCAGCCCACATGTTTTCCATGGGGTTCATATCAGCCGCCCGTGGCGGCCAGTCCATGACGTGGAGAGCCGCTGCTGAACAAATGCAGACTTGTGAATGGGAGAATGGTCCTCTTCCAATGTGACGTCCCCTTCTGCGTACAGCATTCTCACTGACGGAAGCATCACATTTTCCAATATGCGGGCATACTGCACGCTGTCCAGAGTTCCTTCTATCCTGTGAAGAACTCCCGCCCCTCTCGCAGAATTCCAACCCCAGCAGGTAACAGATAGCCGGCCACTTCTTCTCGTCGAGGTTACATATTTGCGTCGATGGCAAGTCCCTTGCGGCCTGTAAACGATTCGTGGACCGTCGTTATTGGTGGAAAACACCTTCTCATCAGTGAAAATGACGTTGTCCCACGACGCCCTCAGATGGAGCTCCGCAAATGCTAGCCGGTATGAAACGTTGTCTTCGCTTAGCTCTTGTTTCACGGCGGATCGTCGTGCATGCAGTCCAGCGTCCCTCAGCCTTCGGCGAATCGTGTCACTGGAGAAGTTGGTCTCCCGCTGCAACTGCTTCGCGTTCAGAAAGGGATTTTCTCTGCTCCTAGACACTAGATCCTTGCCTTCCTACTGTGAGCTCACTCTCTTCCTGCCTGAGCCAGGGGCCCTGTTGGTGGTGCCTCTTTCAAGGCAGATCCTCCACCATCTTGTTGCAGTGGTATGTGGTACACCATACCGTCTGCCAGCTTCTCTGATGGAACATCCTCCTTCTTCAATGAGAGCGACGACTCTATCCCGAATAGACATCTCCCAGTGAGCCATTACGGCAGACAGCCTGATGTGTATTTCTGCTTGCCGCTCTTATACTGATGCCAAGAGAGGAGGTAAACATACTTACGTCAAACGGAGCGGCAGAGGCAGAGGCATGCGGCGCAGCCGTGCTGGCTCGTCCCCGGCTGTTGGCCCACCAACGCCACCGCCAGCTCGCTCACTTCCGTCTCGCCTCGGCCAGCCTGGCTGGCCCGTAGCTCTCGACTTGCGGCTCGTACAGACCCGGGCCGCAAGGCTACGATCACCCCTTGAAGGATCAAAAGTTACACCTAACCTATCCAAGTCTGTAGTATAAACTAACGGAGCTACAGCTATTATGCTACAACATGTGCACGCACACCTGCAGTTGACGATTCATTCAAATATTTGACGAACAATACGTTCAAAATACATTCATTTTAAACATAGCTACCAGAAAATATTTCACCTAGCTAGTAATAGCATGACGCAGGAAACTATTCTTTCTTGTAAGCGCTCTGCATTAGATGTAACCTTAAGAAAACGTGTATTCAACCACGACAACTAAGCGGAATGTAAAAGTAAACAGGTTTGGCGGCAGTAACTACAAATATTAGTATATACGTAGTACATAATACACGTTTTGTGCACTTATAACATGTACTCAGTGTCTCTGAAGCAATACGTGCTGCACGACGGAAATTACTTTCTGCTGAGGCACTTCATTTACATCTCAATGATGCACGACTACTAGAGAACATTGCTCTTTACGGCAGTCAATCCACTTGTAAATTAACACCATGATATCGCAGATATTAGGCAACCCGTTACTAGGGATGAGTAAGGCCTTAAGGTTTGCAGCTAAACATGCTACTCCTAGCTACTACTGAATAAGAATTTGATTATTAACGTGTCTTCACAACCATGTGTGCGGCGTTCGACTCTCAGTCAGCATAGACGTTTTCGTCGCCTTATTTCTAGTTAAACGTGCGCACTTCTCGCTAATGGTGTACCAACATTGGACATTTCTCGTCTGTTCCTGGTTACACAACGACGGCGGTAGGTGCCGGGTTCGAATTCCGGTCAGGCAATATAACTTCAGTCGTCATTTAAGGTTCCAACCTCACTACTGGTGACAAACTGTGATATCTACATTCTGATTTTGCGTACTTATTCAACAATCCGATTAGGTGCTCGGTTCGCATCCTTGTCACCAGCATCACATGATGGCATTTCAATTTTAAACATGTGCATCCTGTGTTCTTTGACAATGCAACTATATACAACGTCTTTAGAGGTTAATTACCGAGAAGGTAATTGTCATGTTAGGGTTCCTGGTTTCGTACAAACATTATCGTCATTTACGTTCAAGTTGAGAATTGAACTGATACTGGTGCAAACGTCAATATTTGACGTCTCTTTCTGCCTAGTGATCAAGTCTCGATAAGAAACAAAGCTTTGCTTGGTTAACAATGGCTTTACGTTCTGGGTTTGCATCCGGATCCAGAACGAAGACGTTGGTCATGTCATTTAATGTACAACTTTGTGTACAAGTAACTGTTGTTGAGTAATGTGAACAATGATATTACTTGTGATTCGCTGTTAATGTTGGGATTTCCGTAGGGTGCTTGCCGCCGTTAATCACGTTTTCTTTTAACTGCTTAGTATTACATAAACTTGATGCGAAACCACTCCTCGTTGAACGTTGAACGACGTTCAGCATGTGTTGGGTAAACATTTTAGACAGCAAAGAACTTGTTTCCAATTGCCATACAACTTTATAAATCCATATACTATCTCAAATATTTAATTCTGCCTAAGGATTACTGAACGATTTATGTAACTTCAGTAACAACATTAGTTGTCCCATAACGTTTGAAATGCCACTTATTGTAATTAAGTTTAGTTTACAAACGTTAGGGACTGTCTGATCTCTTCTGTAATATCGTGGTGTTACTTTACAGCTGGACAGACTGTCATAAAGACCAATGTTCTCTAGTAGTCTCTAGCAGTACCCATTGTGTATCTTACAACAACTGTACTGTGGAGGGTTGCGACGATGTGCAACACAGATATGCTATGTTGGTTGCATACATTCAGGTGCAGCCTACGCGTTGGAATTCAGGCGTGACCCACTTTTTTTGCTATCGAGTGTACCTGCAAGCAAATGTCAAAACTTATTGATCGTTAAAATGGATGTATGTTGTAATTATAAATAAGTTCCACAGGCTTCCATGTCGTGATCACTGAGATTATTTAAAACGTGTTGTAACGTTTGTGAGGGCATAATAAGGTGAGTTGTCAACCCCCTTGTTAGTTTCCCCAAACACCACGTCCCAGCGGAAGTGTTATGATAAAAGAAATGCCAGCCTGCGTCATTTACGGGTATACTAATCATTCGGATTCTAGTTCGAGTGTAAAGAAATCACATTTCATTTGTTCAAGCAATATTTTCTTTTACATATATGAATTTTGGTCGCACCATTTATTTTACTGTAGTTTTATTTCTGTCATAGAAAATAGATTGTACATCAATTTTGCGGTACGTATTAAGGAAAACGCTGGGTTACGAAAGCAGTCTTTCCATTTCACATACTTTTCTTTATTATTCGAAAAATAAAACAAAACGGACGTTACATTAAAGAGACTAAATGTGTCATATTGCTGGATCAGATATGCTTTTAAGATCAGAAAGAAGTCTGAAAATGCTTTCCTAAAGCAGTGTTATTCACAGACGTACTGCAACATTTTCTGTTTGAAACAGCTGTTACGTGCATACGACAGAAATCAAAAACAAGAAGTGATCGTAAGCAGTAGTTTGCTAATGTCTTAGGGCATCTAACTTGGCTGCGCCGCCTTCAAAGCAACGTGCAGCGTAAGTCTGTAGCGTCATCTCCCCTTATTACATCTCCATGTAAACATTTCACAAACCGTCACTATAATGTATACTGTGGCACGACTAAAGCTAGCATATTCCTCGGTTTAATATACATTTGTGTTTTTTCTTAACACCGGTGCAACAGGTTTTCTCATTTTCGAGACAGATTTCGTAGTTTCAGTAGCAGGTACTCCTCTCATACGTTGCAGCCGCTTCTCAATATAGAATTGCCTTTAAAATCACAAAAATTAATTCAATATGTGAAGGAGGGATGCACAGACTCAACGCCTGCAGATGCATATCACAACTCAGCCTGTACGTGACAATGTGCAGGATTATCTCAGTTCTGCTTCCTCCTGCAGGTTCGTTTGACAAGGATAGGGTTGCCTACAACGATTAGTTAAGACGCATGCCCAGAGAATGCTGCAGGCAAGAGATAGGGCTTTTGTCTGTATCACACGCAGTAGCCAGCTTAGGTTCAAAAATGGCTCTGAGCACTATGGGACTCAACTTCTGAGGTCATTAGTCCCCTAGAACTTAGAACTAGTTAAGCCTAACTAACCTAAGGACATCACACACATCCATGCCCGAGGCAGGATTCGAACCTGCGACCATAGCGGTCTCGAGGTTCCAGACTGCAGCGCCTAGAACCGCACGGCCTAGCCAGCTTAGGCAGCTGTAGGGATATAATCATGGTCGGTGCAAAAAAAAGTAGGCCTACCGACGCCGAAAGGAAAAAATAAGCCATACTGAAGCAGAAAATAGAGCAAAGGAAAAATTCCTAACACTGCTTCAGACGTAATAAGGAATTCCCTCATCATGACGGAAGTTAACAGTGAGCTACACTGAATTTGGTCCTAGCAGACTGCCGATAGCTTCACTGATAAGTTACAGTTCTGTGGTGGACGTTTCACTTCTTACGATGGACCATTCAAGGAGAAAAGAAGCACTTAGCTTCAGGAAAGCTATAGGTGTGTCGCTGAATTGTTTTCGTTTTCCTGGCCTGTGTACTTTCAATAGATTAGCTGCGACTTAACTGTACTCTCCTACCTATTCCGTTCCAGTCATAGTATTAACACGTCTGCCAAAAGGGCGCTCCAGTTCTAGAGGGCTTACAGATTTTGGAGTAATTTATATTTTATAAGGATACATTACATTATTACGAATATTCCTAGTTATTGTCTTTTGATACAGTTTAATGTATATTTGAACAAGCTCGCCCGAAAATATTAGTCATACCATTAAAAGAGCACACTGCTGCGATTTCTCAGGTTTTCTCTCTGTGACGGATTAACAGTGCACTTCCAGATAGCTTTGGAGCGACTCATACGATGCAGAACTGATACCTGGCGAGTGTCTTAAAAGACATCCCTACTTCACGTTAGTGATTATGCTTTCATAGGGGGTTGGTAAAACGGGCTTTGGATTGTTTTCTTCCTTTACACTAACAGTTGTCATTCATTAAATTACCTATTTCCCCACACAGCATGGCCTTGTTTGAACGATCTGATGTCTCTGATGATGGGGAAAGAATTTTATTCATCTCTTTTGGTCTCGCTGTCGCACACTTTGTATGCAATGTCGCCCGAAGATGTGCTAAAGTTATTTATTAAACTGTGACAATCTGACATCTAAATTTTCAAATGTGCTACGAAAATCGCTATGACTTTGACTTGACTACATAGTGACAATTGATTCCTTGAGAGTTCGTGATACACAGCGGGGCAACTAGCCCTTTCTGAATTCTGTAAGACAAGAAAGTCTTTCCTGAGCTTGGTGGCCCTGGTCACTGAAATTCTCGAAATTGTAGGAGAAATGAAGGCGTGAGACGAAGTAAGGCTAACAATAGATCATATTTTATCAAATGGTCATTATTTACAATTTTACTCTACCGCTATGTAAAATAAAATGGATACATCATGGGATTAATGTTAATTCTAAAGGGTGATTTTTTTCCGCCGTGTACAAACTTTAGGGATTGATCGATGAGAGAATACGGAACAAAAAAGATCTAATGAACTTATGTCTGGAAATGCGTGGTTTCCATGATAGAGGCCATTGACTCAATCATACTCGTTACAAAAACTGCGGTCTAATAAGCACTCTACCATGCAGCCATAGTTACAGTATGTATTGAAAATAATTTCCATGTGTCTCATTCCGTGTGTGTATGCGCCCACGTTCACATCGGCCAGGTTGCACCCGAACAGTGTCAAAGGCAGCATAAATATGCTGCTCCAGCGTCTCCACATCTAGAATGGGCTCTGCACACACGATACTTTTGAGATGGGCCCATAAACAGAAATCGTACGGGTTGAGATCCGGTGAACGAGCAGGCCATGCAACTGGATTTCTCGTCCGATTCATCGACCAGAGAAGACACTATTGAGATGCGTCCGTACATTAACGGGAATTGGGCTGGATAACCATCTTGTAGCAGCCACATGAGCCTTCGAATCATTAATGGCACTTCTTCCAGCAGAGGAGGCGGAGTCATCCGCAAGAAATGCCTACAGTTCCGGTCTGGGAGGAAGACCGGTTCCAAAATACGGTGGCCAATTATCCCGGCCGACACATTCCGGCTGCACCGATGTTGATGATTCGCTGCCACCATACCACGGGGGTTCTGCATACCATCCCACAGATGGCTTAAGAAAGTTGAAGATACCGCTCCACGTAAAGGTGGCCTCATCTGTGAATAGGATGGATGACAAATCCAGGAATCATGGTTGCCTGGTGAAGAAACCAGTGACAAAACTGCTCCCAATGTGGATAGCCTGTCGCTAGTAAGCACTGAACACGCTGTAAGTGATAAGGGTAGTAACAGTTGTCACGGAGGATGTCCGCGCGGTCGTCTGACTTACCCTTTACTGGCGGGCCAACTGCCTGGTACTGACACGGCGGTCGTCTTCCACATTTTCCTTCAAGACTGGTGTGCGAACATTTCGGGTACGTCCTTCATGTTTTCCTCCTTCCTGAAAGGACCCTGTCTCAAACGAAGTGCGAAACACTGTTGCAGACATTCAGTGCTGTGGTTGTTGTCGGCAGGAATAGGACAACCTTGCCGCCCGTTGCCATTTGGCTTTCCTTAAGTAAACACCATGTCGGCAAGCTCTCAGTTCGAATACGGAACAGTTTTGTACAACGCTGTATCACATCCACTACAAGGTGAGTCAGCAAGAGAAGTGAATCAGACTCAAAATTACCTATTACTGTGACAGAAGAGGGCGCTAGGGCATGACGTATGAGGAACAGCACCACCCTCTGGGAGGAAACAATGCATAGTGCAGCTATGACTACATGGTAAAGCCCGCATTAGACCGCAGTGTCTCTAACAAAGTATGATTGAATAAATGTTCTCTAGCGTGGAAACTATGCATTTTCGGAAACAAGTTCATTAGACCTTTTTTGTTCCATATCTTCCCATCGAACGATCCCTGGAGTTTGTACACGGTGGAAAAAAATTACCCTGTATATAATACCTTACACACAATCTCACACACACGGTGAAATTTTTATGAAATTCCTTAACATAATCATCAGCATAGGCATCTTACGAGAAGATTAACGTGTAACTTCCAGGATTTGCTAAGATATGAATAATGCTGCATCGCACCTTAAGTGATCATACACAAAACACGAAACTACAGGAAGTTACTACACACTATACCAGTACAATAAAGTCCTTTGATCACTAGGGATCACACAGATGGAAACCGAAGTCAGCTCCACTCAACAACAATGCATTAATTCTGATAAATCTCGGCATATGGAAATACTTCTATACACATAGGAAATAGTTTTTCTTAGGAAAATTTGGCACTATGTGATGCGAGAAACTTATTGAAGTTAGAAATCGAGTACAAAATCAACCCGTAAAAACACAATTTGGATAAAATCTAGTTAATGTAAATGTTGCCATACGTATAGGGGTTCGTTTTATTCAGTAAATTTAGCACTATCTAATCGCAATGTTCTGTAACAGCAAATGCCGGATTTCGTTATATATGGTGGTCCATAGCACACAAAGGGCCAGTTCAGTCTAGAGGACGTGTGATAATGTAAACACGATTAACCAACGGAAATCGAGTGCCAATATTGTGAGTAAATTACTGAAGGTGATTAATTAACAGTCTGAAAAGGGGACTCTACACTGGAAAGCAGCACAGGGGCCTTTCATGATACTCACATTCTGTCATATCCGAGACATTTCATTGATATTACACACTCCGATAAAAGTCACACTCAGCGAACTAGCATGTATCAACTATTAGACACGATGGAAAACCTTGAACTTAGACAAAACGTACATGCTGTATGCAAGCGGTCTTATCCGTACTACAAACAGATTCTATTAGAATAAAACGCGGTGTTCATCAGAACCATTGTTGACTGCTAAATCGATATAAATGCGTTAGTTCCCTCATTGCAATTCGCACTTGATGATACATAAAGCACTCTGAACTTGTGAGACGGACCATATTCTGAAGAACGAGACACCAGTCAGTGGCCGGAACAAGAGTACCTTAAAAAAACGATGGGCGTTGCTGTCGGGACCTCTTTATCTTTGCATTGTGGGGGAGTTTTACGATTCGTGGATCAAGTGAGTTGAACGAATTAAAAGCCGGGAAAGCTCTGAGTCTAAAGAAGCACGCTATGCTACTGGAAATCTCTGCAAGGGACACAAAAGAATGCTGAAAATAGGCGGGCTGATAAGACAGGGAATGAGGAGGTTCTCTGCAGAATCGGCGAGGAAAGGAACATATCGGAAACAGTGACAAGAAGAAGGAACACGATGATAAGGCGTCGACGAATAACATCCATACTGCTACGAGGGGAAGAGGGAATGGAAGACATCCAGCAAATAACCAAGGATGTAGGGTGCAAGTACTACTGTGAAGTGAACACGTTGGCGCAGGAGAGGAATTCGTGGCGGCACGCATCGAACTTGTCAGAAGACTAATGACTCAAAAAATAAACAAATAAATAAAGTAAGGCACCTGGTGAGGCTGGTACCACTTTACTTTGAAGAAATGAAATTTCTTTGACCTCCACGGAAACATTAGAAATCACTCACCCATGTATGCACATATCACAAAAATTGTTGAAGGTATGACAGGAAAAAGGAAGAGTTTTCTGATTTGAAAAGAAATAAAACAAGATAGCTATGTCGTATTCTTTTTACCCAAGTACTCATCAAATGCCCGACTAGACAGCAGAAACCATCTGCGAGATTTTAAACAAGAGATAACAAGACATGAAACTAGAAATAATATGAAAGGGTGGCTAAAACAGGCCCCTTTGAATGCAACCCACCTCCGTTGACTTTCGCTGTGGCACTCAGATGCTGCGAATGTGCCAGGCGGTTGCGTAGAGTCAACACAGTAAGTTACCCCGCGCGGCAAATTACAGACTCACTATTCAATTATAGGGCGTCCATAATTAAAGTTCCAGTTTCAAAACGTCATAGTTTAAAGAACAACTGCTCAGAATGACGTCAGATTTGAAAAGCAAATTATTGACGAAAATTTGACTAATAGAAGCGCTATAGGTGTCTTGTCCACCCCGATAGCTGAGTGGAAAAAAAAGGTGGTCAGCTTGACGGATTGCCGTCCTACGGGCCCGGGTTCGATTCCCGGCTAGGTCGGGGATTATCTCCGCTCAGGGACTGGGTGCTGTGCTGTCTTCATCGTCATTTCATCCCCATCCGAAGCGCATGTCGCCCAATGTGGCGTCGAATGTAATAAGACCTGCACCAAAGCGGCCGAACCTCCCGGCCAATGACACCAAACACTCATTTCCATTTTGTAGATGTCATAATGTAAATGGGGTCGCCTACAAATGACAGATGAACCACAGTGCGACGGGGATGGTTTGAGCTACACATTATAATCTTCAGTGTGTATGACTGCACAAGTTCGACAGGCAGCAGTTGTGGCACTTTAGGTAAGCCCGACCACCACGGCAAGATCACACCACATCGAAAGGGAAAAATCGGTTTTTGATTGTTCTAAGGAAAAAACGCGCAAGACATGTTCAGTATGTGGTCCATTGTTTTCTGCCTCATGTTGAAATCGAGAAACAGCATGTTCCACAATAGATCGCAGTGTCTGAGGGGCGCACTATGCAATGTGTGTTTTTAATTCAGTTACTTTCGTAATTGGAGCACTGAACACAGCATGTTTCACATAATCCCACAGTCAGAAGTCACACTGATTGAGGTCAGGTGATCCGGACGGCCAGGTGATCCGGATGACCAGGCTGTAGGGAATTGACGGCTCATAATTATAGCTTTTCCGTAATGCCTCTTCAACGAGCGCTTCACTGGCTGTGCAGTGTGCGAAGGAGCGCCATTTTGCGCAAAAATGATCCTATCCTCACATCCATTCTGTCTAAAGGTTGGAATGATGGTGTACAAATAACTATCATAGTATGCACCCGTGACTGCACACGTAGCAGGACCCACAAAACTCACCTCCTCAAAAAAATTGAGCCCTCCAATAAACGATATCATCTGGCAAAACACATTTGCCTTTGCAGAATGAAATGGTACCAACTGACGTGCCTGTTGATTTTCCACTGCCAGTATTCCTTATTTCTGCGTATTGATATGTCCTTGGAGATGGAATTGGGTTCATCCGTCCACAGAACGTACCACGCCCATTCACTATCCACTTCCATGTGAGAAAGAAATTCCAGAGAGAACGTTTCCTGTTGACAGGTTAGGAGGAAGCCACTTCTGAATATGGGTGATATTGTATGGATAGCAACGCAGGATGTTTAGTAGGATTTAGTGCACCCTGTTCGCAAGCATTTACAAGGTTCGGACGATTCCCGTGCACTGCATATTTACACATCACCGCTCGGCCCTTCCTGCAGTGCTGTGGCGACATCTTCGAAAGACGTCGTATCAACGGCTTTCTTCCCTTTGACACATTGCACTTCAAACGAACATGTCTTTTCGGATTTTGTATTCATTTTATCCAAACCCTTAGCAGACAACGGACCAACGCCTTTTTTCATACCCTTGAGTGTCCGGAGCTTCTGCATGGCCAATGGCGTACAGTCACCATTCTTGTGAAAGAGCTTTATCAGCAGCGCGGATCCTTCATGGAGACAGCCGTGTCGGGCGTTTCGGACGCAAGACGCCAACTGTGGAACAGTCGTGTGCCGCACATCTGTTAGTGTGCATGTTCTGACGCTTGCAGCACCATCTATTTGTCAATTTTCTTTTTTTCTTTTTTTTTTCTAAGACGTTTCCTCCTGGGAAATATTATTTTGTTCAAATTTGACGTCATTCTGAGCAGTGGTTCGCTTTCTACAAGATTTTGTGTGAGTGTGTGTGTGTGTGTGTGTGTGTGTGTTAATGCACATACGGTAGAAGTAAACACACTGACGGAAAAAGATCTAAACACCAATGAGGAGTCGTGCGGTATAAACGAATTTGGTAGACGTGTCTGCATCCGAATTATGATGTTTATTCACATTTCCCTCAAGTCGCATAAGAGTGGCGGTAGTAGCTTCACATAGGGATGCATATCAGGTTTGATTTAAATACATGCTGTAACGATCGTGAGATTTCGTTACCTTTGAGATTGGAAGTGGTCATTCGGTGTTAGTCAAGAATGTCTAAGGCGACAAAGACGCCATTATCGACACCTCAATGAGTTTGAGAAAGGTCGCGTAAAAGGGCTACGAGAAGCTGGATATTACTTCTGCGATATTGCAGAAAGACTTGGCAGTAATGTTGCCGCTATACTTGATTGCTGACAGTGGTGGTCACGAGAATGTACGGCGCAAGAACAGTTTCAGTCTCAGTCCCTGCAGAGCACAGGAAACACGTCAGAACTACGCAAACGATAATTAATTTAAGAACTCGAACGGAAATAAGTAATGAGTTTGTTTGAGTACAGTGCCCGAATTTATATCATTCTTTTTTGTCAAAAGCTGGTTGTACGTGCCGTTTGTTGAGACACTGAAAAATTTTAGCGGTATTCCTATGTGCCTGTGCAGCCTCGTTAGCTTCACTCTACTGTTTGATTGTCTGACCTGTTCTCTAACACGAGCATCTGAGATGTTGGTCTGCGTGGTCCCCAGATATTCTGCAGTTGCTGTCATTACTATTCCTTCATTCTAAAGCATATTTCTGGTGTTTGGGTTTTGTATTAGTAAGTAATTCTTAAACGATATTGCCCTACGGGTATTTTACTTTCTTGACTAGGGTTTAGAGTTTCTGATGCCTTATTGCCATCATCAACTATGACAAAGAAGAAAAGATAAAATTAATAATTTACTTGAAAATGTAACAATACACTCAGGTGACGTAAGTCATTGGGATACCTCCTAATAACGTGTCAGACTTCCATTTTCCCGGCGTAGTGCAGAAACTCAACGTGGCATGGATTCCACAAGTCGCTGGAAGTCCTCTGCAGAAATATTCAGCCATGCTACCTCTACAGCCGTCCGTAATTACGGAAGTGTTGACGATGATGGACTTTGTGCATGAACTGACCTCTCGATTATGTCCCATAAACGTTCGATGGGATTCACGTTGAACAGTTAGTGTGGCCAATCATTCGTTCGAACTGTCCAGATTGTTCTTCGAACAATTGTGTCCTAGAGGCATGTCTGGGAACATTAAGTCAGTGAATAGCTACGAATGGTCTCTAAGTAGCTGAACATAACCATTTCTAGCCAAAGCTCGGTTCAGTTGGACCAGAGGACCCCGTCCATTCCATATAAACACAGTCCATATCATTATAAAGCCACTACCGGCTTGCAGTGTTCCTTGTTGACATCTTGGCTCTAGGCTTCGTACGGTTTGTGCCATACTCTAACCATACCATCAACTAAAATTCGGACTCATCTGAGCAGGTTACAGTTTTACAGTCGTTTAGGGTCCAACTGATATGATTACGAGCCAAGGAAATACACTGCAGGCAGTGTCGTGCTGTTGGCAAAGGCACTCACGTCGGTCGTCTGCTCCCGTAGCCCGTTAACGCCAATTTCTCCAGAACTGTCCTTTGTCTGTTAGCACTGACAACTCTATGCAAACGCCATTACTCTGGGTCGTTAAGTGAAGACTGTTGGCCACTGCACTGTCTGTGGTGAGAGGTAATGCACGAAATATGGTATCATCGGCACACTCTTTACACTGTGAATCTCAGAATTGCTGTTATCACCACGAAATATCCATTAGACTGTAAGCACTAGGGAAACAGAAACTGGTAGTTGGTCGACTAAACCTGCATGTAACGTTGAACATGTCTGTACTGAAACGTGTATATCACAGGCATATGGCGGCTGAAATAACACCACGCTGTCGTCCGCTTAGCTATGTTCACGCAGTCTGCTCGTTCTCCCCTGTTGACATTGAAAACACTAATAACTAGACTAGATAATGCTACTAAAATGGTAATTATCGTTTCTAATTGACAGTTACCACACAGTCACCACGCACCGTGACTACAACTCCGTTTCATGCCACGCATACCTCTCAACTGGCTCGCTCCATTTCTTGCTTGACTGTATAGTTTAGTTTTGCATCGTCTTTAGTGTAGATAGGGACTGTGATTTCTGTGTACAAATGCGAGCTGAGTTGATGACACTTCGCTCTACGCTCCAGGCTGTGTTGGCTTCGGCTACACAGCTTGAGGCTGCAGTACATGGACGTTACTGCTGTAGGTCGCCCATGGGGATCCAACGAACATCCAGCACGACCCAGCAATCCACCAGTCGGTCTGTACCCTTGGCCAGCCCCGTTACTGCTCGCATTTACGTTGACCCCTCACACTTGGTCGAGTGGGAGGTCGCCTCAGGGTGTATTAAGCTGTGAAAGACTTCCCAGGGGATCGAAATCAATGCCACCCCAGGTAGTCTGACAAACAGGTTTCAAATGCTATCTGTCGCTGACAATGTTCCTCAGTCAGATACAGTCTCTTGTCCTGTTTCAGATGTAACTCCCAGCCTGCACGATCTGGGCAGTCCAATGTTAGGCATGTAATGGGGTCCCTTAGGGACATGGCTGCCAAGGAAGGGAAGACCCCGCCGGCCGGAGTGGCCGTGCGATTCTAGGCGCTACAGTCTGGAGCCGAGCGACCGCTACGGTCGCAGGTTCGAATCCTGCCTAGGGCATGGATGTGTGTGATGTCCTTAGGTTAGTTAGGTTTAAGTAGTTCTAAGTTCTAGGGGACTGATGACGTCAGAAGTTAAGTCGCATAGTGCTCAGAGCCATTTTGGAGGGAAGACCCAATGTTCACTCCTTGTGCATTCTGGGTGGAGTCATTTCAAACGTGAAACTGGCCCTTCTGTATTCTATGAAGAAAACAAGGTGCTGCCAACAGCATGTGGTGGCTAACAACGGTACCAGTGATATGCGTCGCTTTGTATCTCTGGTTTCGAGAGGCTGTCTGAAAACGTAAATGCTGTCAGTCTTGCTTCCGAGATGAAAGCAGAGCTCTTCATTTGCAGCATAGTCGATAGGACCAATTGCCGACCTGTTACAGAGAGTAGTGGAGGATTTGAATAAGAGGCTCAGATGGTTTTGCGACCGTGTAGAGTGTAGATTCCTCGACTTGCGCTATAGAGTGATGAAGTTTCGGGTTTCGCTAAATAGGTCAGAATTCCATTACATGTAGGAGGCCCCTTCAAGGGTACCACCGGTGTGTCTGTGGCGTCGACTGGGCAGTTTTATAGATTAGAGGTCTCGGGTAAACAAAGGGCTTCAGTCTCAAAGGGTGCAGATTGAACACAGGATGAAAGTAGATCTAGGAGCCATGAGTATAAGAGTTGTAAATTCGCGTAGCTGTGTTGGGGAAGTACCACAGCTCCAACCGGTGGTAAAAAGCACTGATGCTCAAATCGTTATAGACACTGAAAGCTGGCCACAACCGGAGATAAATTCAGCCGAAATTTTTGCGAAGGACCTAACGGTGTTCAGAACGGTGTCGTGTTTGTTGCCGTTCTAAATAGTTATTCGCGTATCGAAATTCAAGTAGATAGTCCCCGTGAGTTAGTATGGGTAGAGGTCTTTTTGTAAACTGGAATAAAATAATAATTGAATCCTTTTACTGATAATTGGATCCTTTTACTGACCACCCAACTCAGATGATACAATTGCTGAAGTGTTCAAAGAAAACTTGAGTTTGATCTCAAACACGGCCGTCTCATACGATTATAGTTGCTGGTGACTAATTTACCCTCGATATGTTAGCAAAAATAATTGTTTAATTCCGGAGGTACGGATAAAACATCGTCTGAAATTGTGCTACCCCTTTCTCTGAAAATTATTTCGAGCAGTTACTTCATGGGCCCACGCGAATAGTAAACGGTTGTGAAAATACACTTGACCTCTTAGCAACAAATAATCCTGAGCTAATAACGAGCATCAACACGGATACAGGGATTAGTTGTAGCGAGACTGGATACAGTAACCCCCAAAATCCACCGATTCAAAAAAAGCAGAGAAAAATTCACATGACGCTCCACTCCTCCCAAATTAACAATGAAAGTTTAGACCAGATTTGGCTTGAATTCAAAGAAATAGTATTGACAGCAATTGAGAGATTTATACCAAATAAATTAACAAACGATGAAGCTAATCCTCCATGGTACACAAACAGGAGAAAACACTGTTGCTGGAACACCAAAAAAAGCCTGCCAAACTTAAACGAACACAAAACCCTTTAGATTAGCGATCTTTTGCAGAAGCTCGAAATTTAGCGCGGACTTCAGTGCGAGGTGCTTATAACAGTTCCCATAGCGAAATTTTGTCTCGAAACCTGGCAGAAAATCCAAAGAGATGCTGGTTTTATATGAAGTCTACTAGTGGCAAGACACAGTCAGTGCCTTCTCTGCACGATAGCAATGGAAATACTATTTATGACAGTGCTGCTAAAGCAGGGATGCTAAAAGCAGCCTTCCGAAAGACCTTCGCCAAAGAAGACAAAGTAAATATTCCAGAATCCGAATCAAGAAGAGCTGTCTAGGTGAATAACTCAGAAGCATATTCTCGGAGTAGTGAAGCAACTGAAATCACTTAATAAAAGCAAGTCTTCTGGTCCAGACTGTATTCCAATTAGGTTCCTTTCAGAGTATGCTGATGCAGTCGCTCCACACTTAAACATATGCAACCACTCGCTCAACGAAAGATCCATACCAAAGACTGGAAAGTTGCACAGGTCACACCAATATTCAAGAAAGGCAGTAGGAGTAATCCACGAAATTACAGGCCCATATAATTAACGTCGATATGCAGCAGTATTTTGAAATATATATTATGTATGAACATTGTGGATGACCTCAGAGAGAACGGTCTATTGACACACAGTGAACACAGATTTAGAAGACATCGTTCTTGTGAAACACGATATCATCTCAGTAATGCGACTGGACGCGTGATTTCCTGTCAAAGAGGTCACAGTTCATTTTAACTGAAGAAAAGACATCGAACAAAACAGCAGTGATTTGTGGCGTTCCCCAAGGTAGTGTTATAGGCCCTCTGCTGTTCCTTATCTACATAACCGATTTAGGAGAAAATCTGAGCAGCCGTCTTAGGCTGTTTGCAGATGATGCTGTATTTTATTGTCTTAGTAAAGTCATCGGAGATCAAAACCGATTGCAAAACGGTTTAGATAAGATAGTGCGAAAATTGGCAGTTGACCCTAAATAATGAAAAGTATGAAGTCAACTGCGGTTACACAATAAATACATCCAACCTAAGGGCCGTAAATTACACTAAATACCTAGGAATTAGAATTACGGACGACTTAAATTGGAAACAACACACAGGGAATGTTGTGGGAAAGGCGAAGCAAAGACTGCCTTTTATTGGCAAAGCACTTAGAAGATGCAACAGATCTACTAAAGAGACTGGCTGAACTTCACTTGTCCGTCCCTCTTTGGAGGGAAACAAAAATTATGCTATTGATGATCATGAAGAAATTGTTTCTTACAGAAAAAAATGTTTGTACTTATTTAAAATGACAATTCCTTGCCCACATTAAAGGAAAAAAATAATTTGGAAAGTAATTAACAAGAGAACTTACAATTACTTTCGGGAAACAATGAAACCCCTTTGGTGAAATAAATGATCGGCTGGTGCTGCTGTTATCGTTGTATGTACTGCAACTGGCTCCCTGTTCATTGTGCATATTATCTTCATGAGTGTTTGGAAGGGATCTGCTGGGTTAGGCATACAATCAGCATTTAATATTTGGTCTGAAATTGCAAACGTAAGGCAATTTGACTCATCAAAGATGTTGACATTAAATATATAAATTCTGCATTTTCTAAAGCCAGGAGTTACATTTTTTGGTGTCGCTGACTTAAGAAAACTTCCACTAACGTATTCTGCAAATGATACATTGTCATAGGCTTGAATTTCTCAGCATCTATAAGTCTACACTGTTTCACTGTCTACTATATACAAGTGTTTCACTGTGTACTAAATACACCAACAACTAAAAAATTAGTTAAGTTTCACGTCCTACATACCTACTGAAAACTACAATTATGGATAGAGAAGTAAGGCGAAAGGTCCGGGACTGGGTGTGTGCCGTCATGTGTCATATCGTGTTACTACCTTATCGTCATGAATACCTCCATAACAGGTGGCCCCTTTGCCATCACAATTATTGTTAATTACAACACAGATTGAGTAAGATATCAGATCTCAATAATAGGACAATAAAAACAGGTAGGTCTTGCTTAATAAGAATTTCGGCTGACCTTAATTCAATTAAAAGGGAACAGGTAGGCCTTCAGTAACAACAGCTTCAGTTAAGGAAGATTTCCAAATAGAGAACAGGCAGGCTGCCAATGATAACAGCATTAGTTAAGTCATATTAGCAAATAGAAAATAGGCAGGCCTTCTTGAGTAACATTTTCAGTGAAGTAAAATTACCAAATACGAACAGGCAGGACGCGTTTAATAACAGCTTCATTTAAATAGGACTACCATGTAGGAAACGGTAGGCCTTCAGTGATAACGGCTTCAGTTAAGCAAAGTTACCAAACAGAACACAGGTAGGCCTTCATATGTAAGAGCTTCAGTTAAGTAAGCAGGAGTTTGAACTGTCTCCTTACAAGGGGTGCACCAGAAGGCTTATACGCAAGGAGCACCAGACTACCACTAATAGGAAGGCCAAGAAAGGATACAACGAGATGACTGGCCTTCCAAGGCCCTTTTAGTTAGATAGAGACGGCAAAAGAAATACTAACACAGCAAGGTTAATTATGTTAAAGCAACAATAATTAGCTAAATGGTATACCGGCGTCGCAAAATATCTCCTCTTACAACGACGGCGAAACGCCCGAAAGAAAACTAGGCTGCCAAATCCCATTACATAGCCTCACCAATTGCAAATTTTGAGACGCAGGCACTTTCTAAGCAACCGTAATTAACCGAACGATGATGTCTGCAATGCCTGAAGACATCTCGAAACCGGTACCTGGACGTATTACAGGAGAAAGGTACTTATCTGGTGTTCAGAGACGTTTGGCAGGGCGTGGGCGGGGAGGGGGCGAGGGCGGCCACAGCATGCAAGAAACACGTTATGGCTCCAGTTCAGGAGCACCATCAGCTCACACTGGTTAAGATATCCTGTTAATCAACTAAGGGCAGTATCGACTCAGGAAAAGCAAACAACAGCCACAATTCAAGGAACAGATCAGCTAAGAAATCGCAATGATCGCACCAGACCTTTAGGTTGTAACGTCCCCTTTCAACAATTTTACATGACTGTGCTTAAACTGACACACAATATTTTGTTAGCGCAACGCAATCTGACTTTCAAAATTCCCTACAAAAGAATGGCCCTGACTAACATTAAACTATACCTTTCACAAATCACTTACCTCACAAAAATCTTCGCTGCTCAAGCTACTGCAATACAGCGAGCGCCACTACTGCCAGCTAAATAAAAGATTCAAACTATGGAAGGCACTAACTACTGATAGGGATAGTTAGCAAATGAAAAATATTAATAGAGAACAAACAATGTATTTACCTTGATATCATCATATATAAATATAGCAGTTCATGACAAATTTCAAAACTCCGCCATCTCTCTCCCCACATCCACCACTGCTGGCGGCTCACCTCCAACTGCGCAACGCTACGCGCTGTTCACAGCCAGCTGCCTAACACTGCAATGGCGAGTACTACAACAATGCAAAGCAGACACAGACTGCCCACAGCACAGCCAGTGATTTTCATACAGAGATGGCGTTACCAATAAAAAAAACCTAAACAGCCTAATTACATAGCCCCCATGCTCCCCACAAAAAATTTTTACAAATTGGATTGGGCAGTGGCCAATACAGATTTGAAAAAAATTTTTCATTATTACAATAACAAAGAAATCAAATGCACACACTTATTGATACAATGTTGGTCAAAAGCTAAAAATTTCTCACAGTCCATAAAGACAGTCCTCATCATTCGTCACAGTAAAATTGCAGTGTTTTTCTCAAAGTCTGAGCAGTAAAAGAAAATGCACACGGAAGTAGTGGATTTCCATGCAGTCTTGAAGAAGTAGTGTTGTCCTTCCAACGGAAAGACAGTGCTGACTCTTGACATGCTGACAGATAATGGGCCACAACAGAGCAAACCCACAGCAGAGTCAGTCGTAGTTTGGAAGAATATTGGTAGGTAGGTCATCACAGAGCAGACCCACTGTAGTCCTGGTAGAGAGTATGGTATTGGTGGGCCACCAGAGGTGCAGACCCACTGCAGACCTTGTAGAAATAATGGCGTTGGTGGGTCATCAAAGATGCAGACCCACTGTAGTCCTTGTAGAAATAATGGCGTTGGTGGGCCACCAAAGTTGTAGACCCACTGTAGTCCTTGTAGAGATGGCTAGCAGCCATCCGTTGCGACTGTGCAGGTGCACCATCACCATAGAAGAGTCTTGCGGAGAATATAGCAAGTCCATAAACCACCACTTGTGCACTCACAAAAAATTTTTTTGGAATGTCCTTAGAACCAGCAATGCTGTTATCCAGTCCCTTGCTGAATTATTAACACACGTGCAAACACTAACAGTCCCTACTTCTCACATATTGTCCATTGTCTCTTTGTTGGCGCGCGTCGTTATTGGGATTTGGAGACCTAACTTCTACAAATTCACCGTGACGAGAGGGACCTGCTCTGTTTTCAATCCCGCCAGTTCTGATGCAATTCAGGTCTGTCGTTACGATCATATCGTCTGTCGTCATGTCGGTAGATCCCATAGTTTCTTTCTTGTCGGTCACATGGTGGAGAATTTCTCCCTGAATCGTAACTGCGCGCTGGTCCGTTGCGTCTAAAGTTATTCTGTCTCCCTTGATAGTATTTATTTTGGTTCCCATAGTGTCTGTTTATCTTATTGTCTCTGTGATAGTCATTACCACGGAGAGGTGATCTTTCCCTGTAGTTATTACTACTCTGCCAACGGTTGTCATACGGGTGGTGTCTGTTTTGAACTCCGCCATCTCTCTCCCCACATCCACCACTGCTGGCGGCTCACCTCCAACTGCGCAACGCTACGCGCTGTTCACAGCCAGCTGCCTAACACTACAATGGCGAGTACTACAACAATGCAAAGCAGACACAGACTGCCCACAGCACAGCCAGTGATTTTCATACAGAGATGGCGTTACCAATAAAAAAAACCTAAACAGCCTACTTACAAGGTATCAATAAGAAAATAACTGAATGAAATTTTCACTCTGCAGTGGAGTGTGCACTGACTTGACACTTCCTGGCAGATTAAAACTGTGTGCCGGACCGAGACTCGAAATCGGGACCTTTCCCTTTCGGGAGCAAGTGCTCTACCAACTGAGCCACCCAAGAACTGCTAACGCCCCGTCCTCACAATTTTACTTCCGCCAGTACCCTGTCTCCTACTTTCCAAACTTCACAGAAGTTCTCCTGCGCAGAAGAACTTCTGTGGAGTTTGAAAGGTAGGAGACGAGGTACTGGCGGAAGCAAAATTGTGAGGACGGGGCATGAATCGTGCTTGGGTAGCTCAGTTGGTAGCGCACTTGCCCCGAAAGGCAAAGGTCCCGAGTTCGAGTCTCGGTCCAGCACACAGTTTTTATCTGCCAGGAATTTTCAAGAAAATAACAGTTAAGATCTCAAAATCCAAAATTTAACTGAAGTTCATGAACTTTGCCAGCTCCAAATGGGGCCCAGAATTCAGCACAGCAAAACTGGCTTCAACTCTCTCCTCGGTGTACATCGTCCCAAAGCTGGCTCGCCAGGCTTCGCATTAAAACGGCAGCCAAGGATTCAAATTGGCCCACAAATATGCCCAGTAACCACTCGCTGGACTCAGTGCCAAAGACGCTTGCTCAAGTCGTCGCTAAGGCGCCGGGCGGAGATCTCACCCCGTGCTCCACGCTGCGTTGCCACTCGCCAACACACCACGACACAACACGCCCCGTCCCCCATCAACAACCTCGAGCGAAGACCTTAATGGTCTCAGAGCAGAGGGACATAACACGATAAATTGAGCTAATGGCGCCAGGAATTCGAAGGGTGACGCAGCAACCCCGCAACGGCTCACCTACCACATGTAAAGCAGGTCAACATGTTAAAACTGTATGTTTGACCATAAAACAACAGGCCGGCCGAAGTGGTCGTGCGGTTCTAGGCGCTGCAGTCTGGAACCGCGAGACCGCTACGGTCGCAGGTTCGAATCCTGCCTCGGGAATGGATGTGTGTGATGTCCATAGGTTAGTTAGGTTTAAGTAGTTCTAAGTTCTAGGGGACTAATGACCTCAGAAGTTGAGTCCCATAGTGCTCAGAGCCATTTGAACCATAAAACAACAAATTACTGTTTGTTCCAAGCATTAAAGAAAATATTTAACTTATAAGTCTTTGTTAATTGTAATTTATGAATATCAAAAAGATGTAATAACATATAAAGAAATATTAATATATAGCACACTAAATTTTCCGCCATTACAGAAAGACATGTCTTTGTTAAAAGTCGACGTACAGTGTTATCAGTAGGAAGAAAAAATATTACTAGAAACAGCTGAAATGGAATTTTTCACCGTATACCATGTTTCACATTGTACTTTGTTTTTTGGTCATCAGTCTACTGACTGGTTTGATGCCGCCCGCCACGAATTCCTTTCCTGTGCTAACCTCTTCATCTCAGAGTACCACTTGCAACCTACGTCTTCAATTATTTGCTTGACGTATTCCAATCTCTGTCTTCCTCTACAGTTTTTGCCCTCTACAGCTCCCTCTAGTACCAGGGAAGTCATTTCCTCATGTCTTAGCAGATGTCCTATCATCCTGTCCCTTCTCCTTATCAGTGTTTTCCACATATTCCTTTCCTCTCCGATACTGCATAGAACCTCCTCATTCCTTTCCTCATCAGTCCACCTAATTTTCAACATTCGTCTATAGCACCACATCTCAAATTCTTCGATTCTCTTCTGTTCCGCTTTTCCCACAGTCCATGTTTCACTACCATACAATGCTGTACTCCAGACCTACATCCTCAGAAATTTCTTCCTCAAATTAAGGCCGGTATTTGATATTAGTAGACTTCTCTTGGCCAGAAATGCCTTTTTTGCCATAGCTAGTCTGCTTTTGATGTCCTCCTTGCTCCGTCCATCATTGGTTATTTTACTGCCTAGGTAGCAGAATTCCTTAACTTCATTGACTTCGTGACCATCAATCCTGATGTTAAGTTTCTCGCTGTTCTCATTTCTACTACTTCTCATTACCTTCGTCTTTCTCCGATTTACTCTCAAACCACACTGTGTACTCATTAGACTGTTCATTCCGTTCAGCAGATCATTTAATTCTTCTTCACTTTCACTCAGGATAGCAATGTCATCAGCGAATCGTATCATTGATACCTTTCTTTTATTTCCATCATTGCTTCCTCGAAGTACAAACTGAAGAGTAGGGGCGAAAGGCTACAGCCTTCTCTTACACCCTTCTTAATACGAGCACTTCGTTCTTGATCGTCCACTCTTATTATTCCCTCTTGATTGTTGTACATATTGTATATGACCCGTCTCTCCCTATAGCTTACCCCTACTTTTTTCAGAATCTCGAACAGCTTGCACCATTTTATATTGTCGAACGCTTTTTCCAGGTCGACAAATCCTATGAAAGTGTCTTGATTTTTCTTTAGCCTTGCTTCCATTATTAGCCGTAACGTCAGAATTGCCTCTCTCGTCCCTTTACTTTTCCTAAAGCCAAACTGATCGCCACCTAGCGCATTCTCAATTTTCTTTTCCATTCTTCTGTATATTGTTCTTGTAAGCAGCTTCGATGCATGAGCTGTTAAGCTGATTGTGCGATAACTCTCGCACTTGTCAGCTCTTGCCGTCTTCGGAATTGGGTGGATGATGCTTTTCCGAAAGCCAGATGGTATATCGCCAGACTCATATATTCTACACACCAACGTGAATAGTCGTTTTGTTGCCACTTCCCCCAATGATTTTAGAAATTCTGATGGAATGTTATCCATCCCTTCTGCCTTATTTGACCGTAAGTCCTCCAAAGCTCTTTTAAATTCCGATTCTAATACTGGATCCCCTATCTCTTCTAAATCGACTCCTGTTTCTTCTTCTGTCACATCAGACAAATCTTCACCCTCATAGAGGCTTTCAATGTATTCTTTCCACCTATCTGCTCTCTCCTCTGCATTTAACAGTGGAATTCCCGTTGCACTCTTAATGTTACCACCGTTGCTTTTAATGTCACCAAAGGTTGTTTTGACTTTCCTGTATGCTGAGTCTGTCCTTCCGACAATCATATCTGTTTCGATGTCTTCACATTTTTTTCTGCAGCCATTTCGTCTTAGCTTCCCTGCACTTCCTATTTATTTCATTCCTCAGCGACTTGTGTTTCTGTATTCCTGATTTTCCCGGAACATGTTTGTACTTCCTCCTTTCATCAATCAACTGAAGTATTTCTTCTGTTACCCATGGTTTCTTCGCAGATACCTTCTTTGTACCTATGTTTTCCTTCCCAACATTTGTGATGGCCCTTTTTAGAGATGTCCATTCCTCTTCAACTGTACTGCCTACTGCGCTATTCCTTATTGCTGTATCTATAGCGTTAGAGAACTTCAAACGTATCTCGTCATTCCATAGTACTTCCGTATCCCACCTCTTTGCGTATTGATTCTTCCTGACTAATGTCTTGAACTTCAGCCTACTCTTCATCACTACTATATTGTGATCTGAGTCTATATCTGCTCCTGGGTACGCCTTACAATCCAGTATCTGATTTCGGAATCTCTGTCTGACCATGATGTAATCTAATTGAAATCTTCCCGTATCTCCCGGCCTTTCCAAGTATACCTCCTCCTCTTGTGATTCTTGAACAGGGTATTCGCTATTACTAGCTGAAACTTGTTACAGAACTCAATTAGTCTTTCTCCTCTTTCATTCCTTGTCCCAAGCCCACATTCTCCTGTAACCTTTTCTTCTACTCCTTCCCCTACAACTGCATTCCAGTCGCCCATGACTATTAGATTTTCGTCCCCCTTTACAAACTGCATTACCCTTTCAATATCCTCATACACTTTCTCTATTTGTTCATCTTCACCTTGTGACGTCGGCATGTATATCTGAACTATCGTTGTCGGTGTTGGTCTGCTGTCGATTCTGATTAGAGCAACCCGGTCACTGAACTGTTCACAGTAACACACCCTCAGCCCTACCTTCCTATTCATAACGAATCCTACACCTGTTATACCATTTTCTGCTGCTGTTGATATTACCCGATACTCATCTGACCAGAAATCCTTGTCTTCCTTCCACTTCACTTCACTGACCCCTACTATATCTAGATTGAGCCTTTGCATTTCCTGTGGTGTCACCGCCAGACACCACACTTGCTAGGTCCGTTAGTATACGTCGGACCCGCGTGTCGCCACTATCAGTGATTGCAGACCGAGCGCCGCCACACGGCAGGTCTAGAGAGACTTCCTAGCACTCGCCCCAGTTGTACAGCCGACTTTGCTAGCGATGGTTCACTGACAAATTACGCTTTCATTTGGCGAGACGATAGTTAGCATAGCCTTCAGCTACGTCATTTGCTACGACTTAGCAAAACGCCATTACCAGTTACTATTGATGCTGTAAAACATGTACCGTCAAGAGCGATGTTCACCAATTATGGATTAAAGTTAAGTATTCCAACAGCTACGTCCTTTTTTGCTAAAGTCTAACTTCCTTATCCTGTTCCAGACCTCACGCCAGCCTGCGTGAGCTAAAACGCGTGCCTTTCGGCTTCCTCTCATAGTGGGTTGGCTCTCTTGCCAATCCACAACATTTTCCTTTTCAGATTTTCTAGTTTCCCTACCACGTTCAAGCTTCTGACATTCCACGCCCCGACTCGTAGAACGTTATCCTTTCGTTGATTATTCAGTCTTTTTCTCATGGTAACCTCCCCCTTGGCAGTCCCCTCCCGGAGATCCGAATGGGGGACTATTCCGGAATCTTTTGCCAATGGAGAGATCATCATGACACTTCTTCAAATACAGGCCACATGTCCTGTGGATACACGTTACGTGTCTTTAATGCAGTGGTTTCCATTGCCTTCTGCATCCTCATGTCGTTGATCATTGCTGATTCTTCCGCCTTTAGGGGCAATTTCCCACCCCTAGGACAAGAGAGTGCCCTGAACCTCTATCCCTTCCTCCACCCTCTTTGACAAGGCCGTTGGCAGAATGAGGCTGACTTCTTATGCCGGAAGTCTTCGGCCGCCAATGCTGATTATTTATCAAAATTTAGGCAGTGGCGGGATCGAACCCGGGACTAAAGACGTTTTGATTATGAATCAAAGACGCTACCCCTCGACCACGGGTACATTGTACTACTCTTCCGTATTGCTGTGCGGTGTGGGATCCTTACCAGACAGGATTAACAAAGTATATCGACAAAGTTCAAAGAAGGGCAGCATGTTTCCTGTTATCGAGAAATAAGGCAGATAATGTAACTGAAATGATTCAGGATGTCTATTGGACGTCATTAAAACATAGGCGTTTTTCGTTACGGCGGGATCTTCTCGAGAAACATCACTCATCGACTTTCTCCTCTGAATGCAAATAGTTGACGCCGATCTACGAGGGTTGTTCAACAAAGAATGATCATAATTTTTTTTTACTGCATACCTTTACTGATCCACGTAATTTTGATGCTCCTTCTCAAAGTAGTCTCCCATGAATGTGATGCATTTGTCCCAGCCTTTCTGCCAGTCTTCAAATACATGCTGGAAACCATTTTTTGAGAAGTCCTTCAAAATCGTCTCCACAGCCTTCACCACTGTTTCTAATGGTTTATAATGCCTTCCACGAAGGTGTTTCTTCATGTTAGGGAATAGAGAAAAGTCACATGAGGCTAAATTCTGACTATAGGGAAGGTAAGGGATACACTCCACGTTGAATTTTGCAAGATATTCAGCAAAATCTTCGGCAATATGCGGCAGCACATTATCGTGGTGCAGCATCCAGCCTGCTTCACGGAAATGTGGTCTTTTGCGTCTGATATGGACTTGCAATTTTTTCAGGCGATCCCTGTTGTATTGTCCAGTTACCGATTAGTGTGCATGTACAACATGCTGATAAACCATTCCATGAATATTAAGAATGAGATGACCATAACTTTCTCAGCAAAAGCAACCACTTTTGCTTTTTTGGGGGTTGGTGATGAAGGAGATTTCCACACTGAGCTTTGATGTTTGCTCTCAGGATCAAAATGATGTAACCAAGTTTCATCAGCAGTGATTACATTAGAAAGAAACTCCGGACCTTCCTCTAACATCAACTTTTACTGCATGCAGACCTGCACGGCAATGTCCTTTCGTTCGGGAATCAACAGTCTTGGAAACCATCGCACACAAACACGTATCATGTTTAATTTTTCTGTCACCATCTTGTGGGTGGCACTCAATGAAATGTTCAATATTTCAGGAAGTGATCTTAAAGATATTCGTCGATCCCTTCTCACAATGACAGCGGCAGTATTGAGGTTTTCTTCCGTAAGAACAGTAATTGGAGCACCGGGTCCACCTCCCCTTGAAATTGATTGTCTCGCCTCTTTAAACATTTAAAACAATCTTCGAGCTGTGCTGTAGGGAAGAACAAACTCTCGATGGGCCTCCTGTAACATTGCATAGGCCTCAGCTGAAGATTTGTTGAGGCAAAAGCACAGTTTCAAAGCCGCACATTGTTTCTCACTTGTGACCTCCACTGCAGCGGTAGGCGGATTGAACCTGTCTGACCTTGCCTGACACTCACAGGCGGGAACCGGGAGTCTCAACAATGAAATTACTACGGCTTGTTTGTTGCGCATTAAGCTAGCAGAATATGGCTCTGAGCACTATGGAACTTAACATCTATGGTCATCAGTCCCCTAGAACTTAGAACTACTTAAACCTAACTAACCTAAGGACAGCACACAACACCCAGCCAACACGAGGCAGAGAAAATCCCTGACCCCGCCGGGAATCGAACCCGGGAACCCGGGCTAGCAGAATATCATAAGATTAAATTTTAGAGAGAGAAACTGTTGTTGTTGTCTTCAGTCCTGAGACTGGTTTGATGCAGCTCTCCATGCTACTCTATCCTGTGCAAGTTTCTTCAACTCCCAGTACTTACTGCAACCTACATCCTTCTGAATCTGTTTAGTGTATTCATCTCTTGGTCTCCCTCTACGATTTTTACCCTCCACGCTGCCCTCCAGAACTAAATTGGTGATCCCTTGATGCCTCAGATCATGCCCTACCAACCGGTCCCTTCTTTTTGTCAAGTTGTGCCACAAACTCCTCTTCTCCCCAATTCTATTCAATGCCTCCTCATTAGTTATGTCACCTACCCATCAAATCTTCAGCATTGTTCTATAGCACCACATTTCGAAAGCTTTTATTCTCTTCTTCTCCAAACTATTTATCGTCCATGTTTCACTTCCATACATGGCTACACTCCATACAAATACTTTCAGAAACGACTTCCTGACACTACAATCTATACTCGATGCTAACAAATTTCTCTTCTTCAGAAACACTTTCCTTGCCATTGCCAGTCTACATTTTATATCCTCTCTACATCGACTATCATCACTTATTTTGCTCTCCAAATAGCAAAACTCCTTTACTTCTTTAAGTGTCTCATTTCCTAATCTAAGTCCCTCAGCATCACACGACTTAAATGGACTACATTCCATTATCCTCGTTTTGCTTTTGTTGATGTCCATCTTATACCCTCCTTTCAAGACACTGTCCATTCCGTTCAACTGCTCTTCCAAGTCCTTTGCTGTCTCTGACAGAATTACAATGTCATCGGCGAACCTCAACGTTTTTATTTCTTCTCCATGGACTTTAATACCTACTCCGAATTTTTCTTTTGTTTCGTTTACTGCTTGTTCAATATACAGATTGAATAACATCGGGGACAGGCTACAACCCTGTCTCACTCCCTTCCCAACCACTGCTTCCCTTTCATACCCCTCAACTCCTATAACTGCCATCTGGTTTCTATACAATTTGTAAATAGCCTTTCGCTCCCTGTATTTTACCTCTGCCACCTTCAGAATTTGAAAGAGAGTATTCCAGTTAACATTGTCAAAAGCTTTCTCTAAGTCTACAAATGCTAGAAACGTAGGTTTGCCTTTCCTTAATCTATTTTCTAAGATAAGTCGTAGGGTCCAACATTTCTACGGAATCCAAACTGATCTTCTCCGAGGTCGGCTTCTACTAGTTTTTCCATTCGCCTGTAAAGAATTCGCGTTAGTATTTTGCAGCTGTGACTTATTAAACTAATAGTTCGGTGATTTTCACATCTGTCAACGCCTGCTTTCTTTGGGATTGGAATTATTATATTCTTCTTGAAGTCGGAGGGTATTTCGCCTGTATCATACATCCTACTCACCAGATGGTAGAGTTTTGTCAGGACTGGCTCTCCCAAGGCCGTCAGTGGTTCCAATGGAATGTTGTCTACTCCCGTGGCCTTGTTTCGACTCAGGTCTTTCAGTGCTCTGTTAAACTCTTCACGCAGTATCGTATCTCCCATTTCATCTTCATCTACATCCTCTTCCATTTCCATAATATTGTCCTCAAGTAGATCGCCCATGTATAGACCCTTTATATACTCCTTCCACCTTTCTGCTTTCCCTTCTTTGCTTAGAACTGGGTTGCCATCTGAGCTCTTGATATTCATACAAGTGGTTCTCTTTTCTCCAAAGTTCTCTTTAATTTTCCTGTAGGCAGTATCTATCTTACCCCTAGTGAGATAAGCCTCTACATCCTTACATTTGTCCTCTAGCCATCCCTGCTTAGCCATTTTGATTTTGCACTTCCTGTCGATGTCATTTTTGAGACGTTTGTATTCCTTTTTGCCTGCTTCATTTACTGCGTTTTTATATTTTCTCCTTTCATCAATTAAATTCAACATTTATTCTGTTACCCAAGGATTTCTACTAGCCCTCGTCTTTTTACCTACTTGATCCTCTGCTGCCTTCACTACCTCATCCCTCAGAGCTACCCATTCTTCTTCTACTGTATTTCTTTCCCCCATTCCTGTCAATTGTTCCCTTATGCTCTCCCTGAAACTCTGTACAACCTCTGGTTTAGTCAGTTTATCCAGGTCCCATCTCCTTAAATTCCCACCTTTTTGCAGTTTCTTCAGTTTTAATCTACAGGTCATAACCAATAGATTGTGGTCAGAGTCCACATCTGCCCGTGGAAATGTCTTACAATTTAAAACCTGGTTCCTAAATCTCTGTCTTACCATTATATAATCTATCTGATACCTTCTAGTATCTCCAGGATTCTTCCATGTATACAACCTTCTTTTATGACTCCTGACCCAAGTGTAGGCTATGATTAAGTTATGCTCTGTGCAAAATTCTACCAGGCTGCTTCCTCTTTCATTTCTCTCCCCCAATCCATATTCACCCACTATGTTTCCTTCTCTCCCCTTTCCTACTCTCGAATTCCAGTCACCCATGACTATTAAATTTTCGTCTCCCTTCACTACCTTAATAATTTCTTTTATCTCATCATACATTTCATCAATTTCTTCTTCATCTGCAGAGCTAGTTGGCATATAAACTTGTACTACTGTAGTAGGCATGGGCTTCGTGTCTATCTTGGCCACAATAATGCGTTCACTATGCTGTTTGTAGTAGCTTATCCGCACTCCTATTTTTTATTCATTATTAAACCTACTCCGGCATTACCCCTATTTGATTTTATATTTATAACCCTGTATTCATCTGACCAAAAGTCTTGTTCCTTCTGCCACCGAATTTCACTAATTGCTGGTCCGTGTGGCCGTGCGGTTCTAGGCGCTTCAGTCTGGAAACGCGTGACCGCTACGGCCGCAGGTTCAAATCCTGCCTCGGGCATGGATGTGTGTGATGTCCTTAGGTTACTTAGGTTTGTTGTTGTTGTTGTGCTCTTCAGTCCTGAGACTGGTTTGATGCAGCTCTCCGTGCTACTCTATCCTGTGCAAGCTTCTTCATCTCCCAGTACCTACTGCAACCTACATCCTTCTGAATCTGCTTAGTGTATTCATCTCTTGGTCTCCCCCTATGATTTTTACCCTCCACGCTGCCCTCCAATACTAAATTGGTGATCCCTTGATGCCTCAGAACATGTCCTACCAACCGATCCCTTCTTCTGGTCAAGTTGTGCCACAAATTTATCTTCTCCCCAATCCTATTCAATACTTCCTCATTAGTTATGTGATCTACCCATCTAATCTTCAGCATTCTTCTGTAGCACCACATTTCAAAAGCTTCTATTCTCTTCTTGTCCAAACTATTTACCGTCCATGTTTCACTTCCATACATGGCTACACTCCATACAAATACTTTCAGAAATAACTTCCTGACACTTAAATCTATACTCGATGTTAACAAATTTCTCTTCTTCAGAAACGCTTTCCTTGCCATTGCCAGTCTACATTTTATATCCTCTCTACTTCGTCCATCATCAGTTATTTTGGACCCCAAATAGCAAAACTCCTTTACTACTTTAAGTGTCTCATTTCCTAATCTAATACCCTCAGCATAACCCGACATAACTCGACTACATTCCATTATCCTCGTTTTGCTTTTGTTGATGTTCATCTTATATCCTCCCTTCAAGACACCATCCATTCCGTTCAACTGCTCTTCCAAGTCCTTTGCTGTCTCTGACAGAATTACAATGTCATCGGCGAACCTCAAAGTTTTTATTTTTCTCCATGGATTTTAATACCTACTCCAAATTTTTCTTTTGTTTCCTTTACTGCTTGCTCAATATACAGAATGAATAACATCGGGGAGAGGCAACAACCCTGTCTTACTCCCTTCCCAACCACTGCTTCCCTTTCATGTCCCTCAACTCTTATAACTGCCATCTGGTTTCTGTACAAGTTGTAAATAGCATTTCCCTCCCTGTATTTTACCCCTGCCACCTTTAGAATTTGAAAGAGAGTATTCCAGTCAACATTGTCAAAAGCTTTCTCTAAGTCTACAAATGCTAGAAACGTAGGTTTGCCGTTCCTTAATCTTTCTTCTAAGATAAGTTGTATGGTCAGTATTGCCTCACGTGTTCCAGTATTTCTACGGAATCCAAACTGATCTTCTCCGAGGTCGGCTTCTACTAGTTTTTCCATTAGTCTGTAAAGAATTCGTGTTAGTACTTTGCAGCTGTGGCTTATTAAACTGATTGTTCGGTAATTTTCACATCTGTCAACACCTGCTTTCTTTGGGATTGGAATTATTATATTCTTCTTGAAGTCGGAGGGTATTTCGCCTGTTTCATACATCTTGCTCACCAGATGGTAGAGTTTTGTCAGGACTGGCTCTCCCAAGGCCGTCAGTAGTTCCAATGGAATTTTGTCTACTCCAGGGGCCTTGTTTCGACTCAGGTCCTTCAGTGCTCTGTCAAACTCTTCACGCAGTAACGTATCTCCCATTTCATCTTCATCTACATCCTCTTCCATTTCCATAATATTGTCCTCAAGTACATCGCCCTTGTATAGACCCTCTATATACTCCTTCCACCTTTCTGCTTTCCCTTCTTTGCTTAGAACTGGGTTTCCATCTGAGCTCTTGATGTTCATACATGTGGTTATCTTATCTCCAAATGTCTCTTTAATTTTCCTGTAGGCAGTATCTATCTTACCCCTAGTGAGATAAGCCTCTACATCCTTACATTTGTCCTCTAGCCATCCCTGCTTAGCCATTTTGATTTTGCACTTCCTGTCGATCTCATTTTTGAGACGTTTGTATTCCTTTTTGCCTGCTTCATGTACTGCATTTTTATATTTTCTCCTTTCATCAATTAAATTCAATATTTCTTCTGTTACCCAAGGATTTCTACTAACCCTCTTCTTTTTACCTACTTGATCCTCTGCTGCCTTCACTACTTCATCCCTCAGAGCTACCCATTCTTCTTCTACTGTATTTCTTTCCCCCATTCCTTTCAATTGTTCACTTATGCTCTTCCTGAAACTCTGTACAACCTCTAGTTCTTTCAGTTTGTCCAGGTCCCATCTCCTTAAATTCCCACCTTTTTGCAGTTTCTTCAGTTTTAATCTACAGGTCATAACCAATAGATTGTGGTCAGAGTCCACATCTGCCCCTGGAAATGTCTTACAACTTAAAACCTGGTTCCTAAATCTCTGTCTTACCATTATATAATCTATCTGATACCTTTTAGTATCTCCAGGGTTCTTCCATGTATACAAGCTTCTATCATGATTCTTAAACCAAGTGTTAGCTATGATTAAGTTGTGCTCTGTGCAAAATTCTATCAGGCGGCTTCCTCTTTCATTTCTTAGCCCCAATCCATATTCACCTACTACGTTTCTTTCTCTTCCTTTTCCTACACTCGAATTCCAGTCACCCATGACTATTAAATTTTCGTCTCCCTTCACTATCTGAATAATTTCTTTTATTTCATCATACATTTCTTCAATTTCTTCTTCATCTGCAGAGCTAGTTGGCATATAAACTTGTACTACTGTAGTAGGCATGGGCTTCGTATCTATCTTGGCCACAATAATGCGTTCACTATGCTGTTTGTAGTAGCTTACCCGCATTCCTATTTTCCTATTCATTATTAAACCTACTCCAGCATTACCCCTATTTGACTTTGTGTTTATAACCCTGTAGTCACCTGACCAGAAGTCTTGTTCCTCCTGCCACCGAACTTCACTAATTCCCACTATATCTAACTTTAACCTATCCATTTCCCCTTTTAAATTTTCTAACCTACCTGCCCGATTAAGGGATCAGACATTCCACGCTCCGATCCGTAGAACGCCAGTTTTCTTTCTCCTGATAACGACATCCTCTTGAATAGTCCCCGCCCGGAGACCCGAATGGGGGACTATTTTACCTCCGGAATATTTTACCCAAGAGGACGCCATCATCATTTAATCATACAGTAAAGCTGCATGCCCTCGGGAAAAATTACGGCCGTAGTTTCCCCTTGCTTTCAGCCGTTCGCAGTACCAGCACAGCAAGGCCGTTTTGGTTATTGTTACAAGGCCAGATCAGTCAATCATCCAGACTGTTGCCCTTGCAACTACTGAAAAGGCTGCTGCCCCTCTTCAGGAACCACACGTTTGTCTGGCCTCTCAACAGATATCCCTCCGTTGTGGTTGTACCTACGGTACGGCTATCTGTATCGCTGAGGCACGCAAACCTCCCCACCAACGACAAGGTCCATGGTTCATGGGGGGTAGTTAGGTTTAAGTAGTTCTAAGTTCTAGGGGACTGATGACCATAGATGTTAAGTCCCATAGTGCTCAGAGCCATTTGAACCATTTTGAATTTCACTAATTTCCACTACATCTAACTTCAACCTATCCATTTCCCTTTATAAATTTTCTAACCTACCTGCCCGATTAAGGGATCTGACATTACACGCTCCGATCCGTAGAACGCCAGTTTTCTTTCTCCTGATAATAACGTCCTCTTGAGTAGTCCGCGCCCGGAGATCCGAAGGGGGGACTATTTTACCTCCGGAATATTTTACCCAAAAGGACGCCATCATCATTTAACCAAACAGTAAAGCTGCATGCCCTCGGGAAAAATTACGGCTGTAGTTTCCCCTTGCTTTCAGCTGTTCGCAGTACCAGCACAGCAAGGCCGTTTTGGTTAGTGTTACAAGGCCAGATCAATCAATCGTCCAATCACTGTTGCCCCTGCAACTACTGAAAAGACTGCTGCCCCTCTTCAGCAACCACACGTTTGTCTGGCCTCTCAACAGATCCGCCTCCGTTGTGGTTGCACCTACGGTACGGCCATCTGTATCGCTGAGGCACGCAAGCCTCCCCACCAACGGCAAGGTCCATGGTTCATGGGGGTAGGTGCGAGAAATTATGACCATAAAAGTTATCATTATTCTTTATTGAACAGCCTTCTCGCACATAGAGAGAAACTATCATCATAATAAAGTAAGGGAAATTAGTGTTCGCATGGAAAGATACAGATGGTTGTTTTTTCTGCGCGCTGTTCGAGAGTGGAATAATAGAGAATTAGAAATGAAGGTGGTTCGATGAATCCTCAGCCAGGCACTGAAGTGTGATTTGCAGAGAGCTATATAGATGGAGACGACTGTCAGCTTGTCATGAGTGAGCAGAGACCTGACATTTATTCCAGACTTGAAGTTTCATGAAGCTTGAGCACTTACAGTTACTACGCGAGACAGCTGATTTTTCTGGGGCTCGTAGGTATTAACAGTGAAACTGCTACTTTAATTTTACAGTACTGAGCACCCAGGGCTCTCGAATTTGTCTGCGCCATGAAGCAGTTGACCGAGTTTTTCTCCTCACGTGGCAGATTGAACAGTGTGCGATGCAGGTTGTCGCTCTGACCGACGGTTACTTTTGAAGGACGTAGAGAGCCATTACTATTTTTGAAGGACGTAGAGAGCCATTACTACACGTTTTGAGCATACGACAGCCCTCAGTTTTTCGAACGTTTTAACGTGAGATAGCTGCTACTTTGCTCTTCATTCCGAAAACATGTCGGTGTATCCTGTGCAAGCCTTTCATTCTACTGCAACCATCACTTTTTTTGAACCTACTTCTTGTCGAGAAGCCTTGGTCACTAACCCCCAAACACACACCCACACCTCTACTACCAAACTGACAATCCCTTGATGGTAATGCTTCGGCATGTGTGCTATCAACAGAGGTCTTCTTTTAGTCGTCGGAATTAAATGTAAGCTTCTTTAGACCCGCAGCTATTAAAGGAAACCGCTTAGAAACTAACAGAAAAAGATGACATCGTAATTGAACTTACAAGTCTTTCTCAGAAGTTTTGCTATTGGCCTAAAATTCTGATTGTTTCTTTCTACATCATATCTTTTCACTGCTGTAGCAAATGTTATTTTCTTTAAAATATTGTCTGCTTAGTCATACACCGATGTGCCAAAACATTATGACCACTTGCTTAACAGCTTATTTATCTGTCTTTGGACCGAAATTCACCACTGACTCTGCATGTCATGGATTCGTCAGTTTATTGGTTCGTTCGTGGATATATGTGGCATTAGAAGTCGACGCACAAGTCATGTAATTCGTGTAAATAAGGGACCACTGATTTGAGAACGCGGTGATGGCAACCGATAGCGACCCAGATGGGTTCCATAGAATTTACATCGGGCAATTTGTTCGCCGAGACATCAACGAGAGTTCACTATTATGCTCCTCAAACCACTGTAGTACGGGTCTGGCTTCGAGGAAACGACAATTATTCTGCTGAAAGATGACATCGCCGTCGGGATAAACATCAAGCATGAAGGGATGCACGTGGTTCGCAGCTGTCGGTGTGTCTTCGATCACGACCACAGGTGCCGCGCAACACAAGAGACTGAATTTAACTGACGTAAGGAGAAATTAAAAAATGCAGTAAGTGAAGCAGGCGAAAGGGAACATTAATTTTTTAAAAATGTGATTGACAGGAAGTGTAAAATCTCTAAGCAGGAATGGCTAGACGACAAATTTAAGGATTTAGAAGCATATATCACTAGAGGAAAGATTGATGCCGCTTACAGGAAAATTAAAGAGACTTTTGGAGAGAAGAGGACCACCTGTATGAATATCAAGAGCTCAGGTGGAAAACTACTCTTAAGCAAAGAAGAGAAAGCAAAAAGTTGGAAGAATTTTATAGAGGGTCTATACTAGGGAGATTTACTTGAGGGCAATATTATGGAAATGGAAGAGGACATAGATGAAGGTGAGACAGGAGATATGATACTGCGTGAATAATTTGACAGAGAAATGAAAGACCTAAGTCGAAACAAGGCTCTGGGAGTAGACAACATTACATTAGAACTACTGATAGCCTTGGGAGAGCCAGCCGAAACAAAACCCTTACATCTTGTGAACAGGATGTATAAGACAGGCGAAATACCCTCAGACTCAAATTCCGAAGGAAGCAGGTGTTGACCAGGTATGAAAATTACTGATCTATCAGTTTAATGCTTCATGGTTGCAAAATACTACCACGGTTGCTTTACAGAAGAATGGAAAACTGGTATAAGCCGACCTCGGGGTATGTCAGTTTGGGTTCCGGAGAAATGTAGCAATACGGACCCGATGACTTCTCGTAGAAGATGGGTTAATGAAAGGCAAGCCTACGTTTATAGCATTTGCAAACTTAGAGAAATCTTTTGACAATGTTGACTGGAATACTGTCTTTCAAATTCTAAAGGTGGTAGGGTCAGAATACAGGGAGCAATAAGCTATTTACAATTGTACAGAAACCAGTTGGCAGTAATATAAGTTGAGGGGCATGAAAGGGAATCAGTCGTTGAGATGGGAGTGAGACAAGGTTGTAGCCTATCCCCAATGTTGTTTAATCTGTATACTGAGCAAGCAGTAATGGAAACAAAAGAAAAATTTGGAGTAGGAATTTAAGTCCAGGGAGAAGAAATAAAAGCAATGAGTTTTGCCAACGACATTGTAATTCTGTCAGAGACAGGAAAGGACCTGGAAGAGCAGCTGAACGGATTGGACAGTGTCTTGAAAGGGGGATATAAGATGCAAAACAGCAAAAGCAAAAAGAGGATAATGGAATGTAGTCAAATTAAATCTCGAGGTGCTGAGGGAATTAGACTAGGAAATGAGACACAAAGTATATCTACATGTACATCTACGTGGATACTCTGCAAATCACATTTAAATGCCTGGCAGAGGGTTCATCGAACCACCTTCACAATTCTCTATTATTCCAATCTCGTACAGCGGACGGTAAGAACGAACACCTACATCTTTCCGTACGAGCTTTGATTTCTCTTATTTTATCCTGGTTATTGTTTCTCCCTATGTAGGTTGGTGTCAACAAAATATCTGCGCATTCGGAAGAGAAAGTTGGTGATTGGAATTTCGTGAGAAGCTTCCGTCGCAACGAAAAACGCCTTTCTTTTAATGATTTCCAGCCCAAATCCTGTATCATTTCAGTGACACTCTTTCCCGTACTTCGCGATAATACAAAACGTGCTGCCCTTCTTTGAACTTTTCCCGATATAATCCGTCAGTCCTACCTGTTAAGGATCCCACACCGCGCAGCAGTATTCTAAAAGAGGACGGACAAGAGTAGTGTAGACAGTCTCCTTAGTAGCTGTTACATTTTCTAAGTGTCCTGGAAATAAAACACAATCTTTGGTTAGCCTTCCCCAAAACATTTTCTGTGTGTTCCTTCCAATTTAAGTTGTTTTTAATTGCAATTCCTAGGTATTTAGTTGAATTTACGGCCTTTATATTTGACTGATTTATCGTGTAACCGAAGTTTAACGAATTCCTCTTAGCACTCATCTGGATGATTTCACACTTTTCGTTATTTAGGGTCAACTGCCACTTTTCGCACTATTCAGATATCTTTCCTAAATCGTTTTGCAATTTGTTTTGATCTTCTGATGACTTTATTAGTCGATAAACGACAGTGTGATCTGCAAACAACCTAAGGCGGCTATTCAGATTGTCTCTCAAATCGTTTACATGGATAAGGAACAGCAAAGGTCCTATAACACTACCTTGAGGAACGCCAGAAATCACTTCTGTTTTACTCGATGACTTTCCGTCATTTACTACGATCTGTGACTTCTCTGACAGGAAATCACAAATCCAGTCACATAACTGAGGCGATATTCCATAAGCACAAATTTCATTACAAGCCGCTTGTGTGGTACAGTGTCAAAAGCCTTCCGGAAATCCAGAAATACGGAATCGATCTGAAATCCCTTGTCAATAGCACTCAACACTTCATGCGAATAAATAGCTAGTTATGTTTCACGAGAACGACGTTTTCTAAACCCAAGTTGACTGTGTCAATAGTCCGTTTTCTTCGAAGTAATTCATAATGTTCGAACACAATACATGTTCCAAAATCCTACTGCATATCGACCTATAATTAAGTGGATTACTCCTATTACCTTTGGGGGTTGAATAATGGTGTGACCTGTATAACTTCCCAGTCTTTGGGTACGGATCTTTCGTAAGAGCTAACCTAATTGGTATACAGTCTGGATCAGAAGACTTGCTTTTATTAAGTGATTTTAAGTTGCTTCACTACTCCGGGGATATTTACTTCTACGTTACTTATGTTGGCAGCTGTACTTGATTCGAATTCTGGAATATTTACTTCTTCTTTTGTGAAGGCATTTCGGAAGGCTGTGTTTAGTAATTCGCTTTGTCAGCACTGTCTTCAATAGTATTTCCATTGCTATCGAGCAGAGAAGGCATTAATTGGTTCTTGCCGCTACCATAACCAGAATCTCTTTGGATTTTCTGGCAGGTTTCGAGACAAAGTTTCGTTGTGGAAACTGTTACAAGCATCTCGCGTTGAAGTCAGCGCTAATCTTCGAGCGTCTGTAAAAGATCGCCGATCTTGGGGTTTCTTCGTCTGTTTAAATTTGGCATATTTGTTTCGTTGTTTCTGCAACAGTGTTCTGACCGGTTTTGTGTACCATGGAAGATCGGCTCCGTCGTTTGTTAATTTATTTGGTGTAAGTCTCTCAATTGCTGCTGATACTATTTCTTTGAATTCAAGCCACATCTGGTCTACACTTAATATTACTAATTTGGAAGCATTGGAGAATGTCTTTCAAGAAAGTGTCAAGTGAATTTTTATCTGCTTTTTGAATAGGCATATTTTTCGTTTATTTTTGGAGGATTTGGTGGTTACAATATTCAATCTCGCTACGACAACCCTGTGTTCATTAATCACTGTATACGTTTTGATGCTCGTTATTAACTCAGGATTATTTTTCAAGTGTGTTTTCACAACCGTTTACTATTCGCGTGGGCTCATGAGCTAATTGCTCAAAATAATGTTCTGAGAATGCATTTAGCACAATTTCGGATGATGTTTTATGTGTCCTCCGGAATTAAATATGTATTTTCGCCAACACATCGACGGTAAATTAAAGTCATCAGCAACTATAATCATAAGAGTCGGATACGTGTTTGAAATCAAACTCAAGTTTTCTTTGAACCTTTTATCTCAGCTGTATCATCTGAATTGGCAGTTCGGTAAAAGGATGCAATTATTACTTTATTCCGGTTGCCAACAATGACCTCTGCCCATACTAACTCACAGGAACTATCTACTTCAATTTCGCGACAAGACAACTACTTCTAACAGCAACAAACTCGCCACCGCTAACCGTGTTTAGCCTATGCTTTGGGAACACCGTTAAGTTCTTCGCAAAAATTTCGGCTGAGCTTATCTCCGGCTTTAACCAGCTTTCAGTGCCTATAAAGATTTGAGCATCAGTGCATTCTATTAGGGCTTGGAGCTCTGGTACTTTCCCAACACAGCTACGACAATTTACAACTGTTACACCTACGGTTCCCATATCTAGGTTCTTACTCGTAACTAACAAGGAAGTACTGCTTAGAACTGGCGAGAAAAAAAATTGTGGCACAAGCTGACTAGACGGGATCGGTTCGTAAGACACATTCTGGAACATCAAGCTATCACAAATTTAGTACTGGCGGGAAGCGCGGGGGTAAAAGTCGTAGACGGAGACCAAGAGATTCATACAATAAGCAGATTCAGAACGATGTAGGTTCCAGCAGTTATTCGGAGATGAAGAGGCTTGCGAAGGATTGTACAGTAGGATGGAGGGCTGCATCAAATCAGTCTTCTGACTAAGATCACCACAACAATAATTATGTGGACAAGAATGCATCTTACTTCTATGCTTATGTGGTACAAAAACATTATTGTACGTGTTTACATCTATTAGCTGACACGAACAGAATTAGTTATCTTATAGTATGGTCATAGCTGTTATAACTAAATATGTTTAAAAACCTATCTATGAACGGTCGATAACATTAGGTAAACTACTGGTGCCATATTCACCGGCAAATTATATTCGCTATTCTCACATGTGTTATCTTATTAAAAGTAGTGGATCGAAACGCATACATCATGTGCCATACCATATGTCATATTATGAATTACAGTAAATAGATGAGACTATAAAAGATTGTGTCAGGTCTTTTAATGATGTGTGCCGGTCAGTCTATAAAACTAAACAATTCTAATGTAAGAAATATGTCATATCGTACATTAGAACCAGTAACATTATATACAGGGCTATTACAAATGATTGAAGCGATTTCATAAATTCACTGTAGCTCTATTCATTGACATATGGTCACGACACACTACAGATACGTAGAAAAACTCATAAAGTTTTGTTCGGCTGAAGCCGCACATCAGGTTTCTGCTGCCAGAGCGCTCGAGAGTGCAGTGAGACAAAATGGCGACAGGAGCCGAGAAAGCGTATGTCGTGCTTGAAATGCACTCACATCAGTCAGTCATAAAGTGCAACGACACTTCAGGACGAAGTTCAACAAAGATCCACCAACTGCTAACTCCATTCGGCGATGGTATGCGCAGTTTAAAGCTTCTGGATGCCTCTGTAAGGGGAAATCAACGGGTCGGCCTGCAGTGAGCGAAGAAACGGTTGAACGCGTGCGGGCAAGTTTCACGCGTAGCCCGTGGAAGTCGACGAATAAAGCAAGCAGGGAGCTAAACGTACCACAGCCGACGGTTTGGAAAATCTTACGGAAAAGGCTAAAGCAGAAGCCTTACGGTTTACAATTGCTACAAGCCCTGACACCCGATGACAAAGTCAAACGCTTTGAATTTTCGGCGCGGTTGCAACAGCTCATGGAAGAGGATGCGTTCAGTGCGAAACTTGTTTTCAGTGATGAAGCTACATTTTTTCTTAATGGTGAAGTGTTTAAACCTCCTCTACCAAGAAACGTGCCAGAACTGCGAGCTCGCATCAACAATGCTTTCGAACTCATTGATGGGGACATGCTGCGCCGAATGTGGGAGGAACTTGATTATCGGTTTGATGTCTGCCGAATCACTAAAGGGGCACATATCGAACATTTGTGAATGCCTAAAAAAACTTTTTGAGTTTTTGCATGTGTGTGCAAAGCATTGTGAAAATATCTCAAATAATAAAGTTATTGTAGAGCTGTGAAATCGCTTCAATCATTTGTAATAACCCTGTATATACATACTAGGGGGGGCGACATTTTTGAACGTATTAAAGGTGCTTGAAAATGACGAAAGATTGAAACCGGCCAATTGGATAGATAATTAAAAGAATTCGTCCTAATGATATCATGTTTTCATTCTCAAACTACTAAGTAATCCTTGCTTTGAATGTCATGGAGCAACAATAGGACATATAAAACACGTTTTCTTCGAAAGTCAGACGTATGCATACCAGAAAGGATTTCTTGCAACAGTCAGCTATCATCAACTATTACCTACTCCTGGAACACTAAGACCTGGTTCTATCACTGTTATTCATTTGACCACAAAAACGTGGCGTAGAGGTGAGGGCGCGGCTCTCTTATCCGGAAGAGCAGAAATTAAAATCCCATGCGGCAACACAGATGTAAATGTTCTGGGCGATTAGTTATTTGTATAATTATGTGTTCCATAAATCATATGCAATATAGACGCTAATTATGGAACGTGTCGCTTGAAAAAACGTAGTAAAAATAAAAACAAATGCAAAAATTATTTACATGGCTACATGCTGGCCATTTATAGGTATTTTTCTGTGTAAATAACTAATTATTTCTATTTAAAAATTCCTCTGTGGCATGGTATGAGCTATTAAGCAAGAATTTCTTTAATCAACATTTCAAAACCCTTCTGATATCTGTCAGACGTTTTACTTCCGCGGGTAGATTGTCAAAGAGTTTTATAGTTACGTATTTTATCCTTTACTGTGCCTAAGTTAGCTTCATCAAAGGCTACTTGTAAATATCTCTGTTACTCTCAAACTCTGATAGTTATTTTATTTCCGTGGTTAAATTGTTTTATATCTGCGTATTTCATTCCTTTCTGTGCCGAAGTTAGTTTCATTAAAGAGTACTTGTGAATGTCCCTGTTGTCCCAAACTCTGATGGATTGTTGATAAGACATTTAACTTAGAGGAGTCTGGGGTAACTTTCTGCACTCTAATTTCTAAAAAAGAACGAAACCATGCATATAAGAACTACGAATTTCATACACATTTAACTTCTCAAACTGACAAAATCAAATGCTCTCAGTACGTCACGGAAGACCAGCTGGTGACGCATTACTATTTTAAGATATCTTATGTGCTCAGGCATCATCATCATCTTGGACAGTTTCCAGCCTCTGGCCGGGTCTGTATGGAATATAGGCCTCCCCATCGTCTTCTATCTTGCCACAATGTCTCCGTATTCACCTTGGTCCAGTCTTGTCCTTTCTCCTGGACGCATTCCTCTACTCCTTTCAGCCATCTGTCTCTCGGCCTTCCTCTTGGTCTCTTTCCTTCCAGTTTCATCTCGTGTATCCTCCTGGATATCTTCTTGCCCTCCATTATCTTAACGTGTCCATACCTCTTAGCCTTCATTTCTCTATCTCCTCCTGTAATGATTCCACCTTAACTCTCTGATCCTCTCATTTCTTAACCTGCCTATCTTTCTCTCTCCACTACTTTTTCTCAAGAACTTCATGTCACTAGCTTGTACTTTGCTTTTCTGTCTTCCTTTCATAACCCAGGTTTCTGACGCATATGTCAGGATTGGGACATAGTATGACCGGTATATAACCTTTTTACTGATTTGGGGTACATCCTTGCTCCATATCAGGCTTCTGACACTCTTCCGCAATGCTTCTGCTTTTCTCCCCCGCTCGATTATTTCTCTGTCGTTTTCTCCATCTTCCTGTATCAGGCTTCATGGGTACTTGAAACTCTCCACTCTCCTCAATCGTTCCTCGCCAATTGTTATTCCAGTTGTTCCTCTCTACTTCTTTCTTGTTGTGATAATCATGTCACTCTTATGTGCTCAGTAAATAAATAGCTATCTCAGTAAAGTTGCCATTTTGAAAACTAAATTTATTGGGTAAGTATTCCATCGGTATATAGGTGGATAGCAACCCCCGAGTGCAGCACTTTCCCCAGTACTTTAGAAAATAATATAATGAATTATACCGGGCCATTGTTATTGACTACTATGGAATCAACCTTCTTATACACAGGTCCAACAATGGCATGTTTTAATTTATCTGGGAAAATTATAGAATTAATGATGGACTACTAAAGTGACTACAAACATTACATATCATAGGGCCCCAACTTTTTAGTGTCTTATTGGAGATATTGTTCACGACGTACAATGAACTTCTACTGTTTGTATTCATGATGACCTTCCTGATTTCGGATGGATATGTGAAATTTGTATACATGGAAGAACCATGGAGATACTAGAAGGTATCAGATAGATTATATAATGGTAAGACAGAGATTTAGGAACCAGGTTTTAAATTGTAAGACATTTCCAGGGGCAGATGTGGACTCTGACCACAATCTATTGGTTATGAACTGTAGATTAAAACTGAAGAAACTGCAAAAAGGTGGGAATTTAAGGAGATGGGACCTGGATAAACTGACTAAACCAGAGGTTGTACAGAGTTTCAGGGAGAGCATAAGGGAACAATTGACAGGAATGGGGGAAAGAAATACAGTAGAAGAAGAATGGGTAGCTCTGAGGGATGAGGTAGTGAAGGCAGCAGAGGATCAAGTAAATAAAAAGACGAGGGCTAGTAGAAATCCTTGGGTAACAGAAGAAATGTTGAATTTAATTGATGAAAGGAGAAAATATAAAAACGCAGTAAATGAAGCAGGCAAAAAGGAATACAAACGTCTCAAAAATGAGATCGATAGGAAGTGCAAAATCAAAATGGCTAAGCAGGGATGGCTAGAGGACAAATGTAAGGATGTAGAGGCTTATCTCACTAGGGGTAAGATAGATACTGCCTACAGGAAAATTAAAGAGAACTTTGGAGAAAAGAGAACCACTTGTATGAATATCAAGAGCTCAAATGGAAACCCAATTCTAAGCAAAGAAGGGAAAGCAGAAAGGTGGAAGGAGTATATAGAGGGTCTATACAAGGGCGATGTTCTTGAGGACAATATTATAGAAATGGAAGAGAATGTAGATGAAGATGAAATAGGAGATATGATACTGCGTGCAGAGTTTGACAGAGCACTGAAAAACCTAAGTCGAAACAAGGGCCTGGGATTGGCAACATTCCATTAGAACTACTGACGGCCTTGGGAGAGCCAGTCCTAACAAAACTCTACCATCTAGTGAGCAAGATGTATAAGACAGGCGAAATACTCTCAGACTTCAGAAAGAATATAATAATTCCAATCCCAAAGAAAGCAGGAAAGCAGCTGCAAAATACTAACACGAATTCCTTACAGACGAATGGAAACACTAGTAGAAGACGACCTCGGGGAAGATCAGTTTGGATTCCGTAGAAATGTTGGAACACGTGAGGCAATACTGACCCTACGACTTATCTTAGAAAATAGATTAAGGAAAGGCAAACCTACATTTCTAGCATTTGTAGACTTAGAGAAAGCTTTTGACGATGTTGACTGGAATACTCTCTTTCAAATTCTGAAAATGACAGGGGTAAAATACAGGGTGCGAAAGGCTCTTTACAAATTGTACAGAAACCAGATGGCAGTTATAGGAGTCGAGGGGTATGAAAGGGAAGCAGTGGTTGGGAAGGGAGTGAGACATGGATGTAGCCTGTCCCCAGTGTTATTCAATCTGTATATTGAGCAAGCAGTAAAGGAAGCAAAAGAAAAATTCGGAGTTGGAATTAAAATCCGTGGAGAAGATATAAAAACTTTGAGGTGCACCGATGACATTTTAATTTGAAAGGGTACAGTACCGCCCGATATTGAAAATAGGTACAACATACTTCATTATTTTTGTCAGAACAACACTTTTTTTTGTAAAATAACTCAATTTCAATTAATACAGCAAAGCCGGATACCAGTGTGGGAAAGAATGACAATTTATTTATTTAATTGATCACATGTGCACTCCCACAAAATAAATCCCTACGTCCAGTTTGGTGAGATCTTTGAAATGAATGAATGTATGGTCGTCTGCTAACCACAGATAGTGAATGTGAATATATGATCATCTTTGAGTCGATCCTTTGGCCACCTTTGGTGGGACCAAAGAGATGAAATTTACCTGAGCTCTGAGCGCCTGAAATGTGGCTGACCAATACGGTAGCAAGGTGCTCCCCCCACTTCGCCAGAGGTGTGAAAGGACCTGGAGAACGGCCATGTTTCAGGACTCTGCCGCTGGACCTTGTGCTGTTAAGACCTGTTTTAGTTGTGCTCCGTAATGACGAAAGAGTGGAGACATGGTATGCATGTGGAATATTTAAGAGTAGTTTGAAATAATAATTTCTCTATTTCAGGAACTTTTGTGGGGAGAATTAAATGTCAGGCAGGTAATATTAATGGGATTGTAGTAATCTTCGGAAGTGACCAACAGTCACAATGAAACCACGTGTAGCAATAAGTTGAAATACTTCCGTGTGCTTAAGTTAAGCTGAATTACTAGCGTGTGTACAATAAGTTGAAATATTTAAGAAATAGCATGTGTACCATAAGTTGAAATATTTAAGAAATGGCGTGTGCAGGACTTGAAATTAGAGACGAGTACTTCCATGTGGTGAGTACTGTGTGAGTCTCAAACTGTGTATGAGACAAAAGATAAAGAGAAGTACTTGTCCATGGTATCAGTTGAGGACTCGCATGTGTGATGAATACGTTCTTAATATTACTTTGCGTGATATGATTCCGTGTGACGCTAGATTCAAACTCTGAGAGAGAAGCAAGGTGAGTCGGCCGTCTATCCAGCAACGCCACTTGGCTTGCATTGCACAGGAAGACGTGCATATATCTCCAGAGTTCATAGTAGGAAAGTAGAATTACGAAGTGGGGCAGTGTCGTGTGAAACTGGGATAAATATTAATTGAACTGGGAAAGCTGAAAGTGATAATGTTGTGACTATTCTCTGTGTAGTATTTCATATTGTAGTGTGGTGTATGTCATGTAATTTGGGTATGTGTGGTTTGCATGGGAGAGTAGCAAGGTAGTTGCAAAAGATTAGTGGGTTATGCTTGTTCCTTCAGTACTGCTCGGTCTGGAGGATAGTTTCGTGATGATGATTGTGAGAGTCGAAGTGTGAGAAATAATAAAAGATCCACCATCCTATCCAGAAAGTGCACTGTAGCGTTAAATAATTACGAGACCATAATATAGAGATTCACCAATGTAAAGCCATGCCCACTGGGCGGAATTTCTCATGTGTTATTGTTGTCGGTTATAGAATTTGTGTGTTTAGGTTAGAGAATTTATCGGAATAAATAAGATAGTGAAAAGAAAAAGATTGGTGGACTTTTCCTTCGAATTGTATGTTGTCATAATGTCCCGAATTTATAATGTGTGCGCCTTTCATATTCAGTGCGGTGGCCACGTGTTGACAAAAGCCGTTAAATAAAAAAAAGAAAGAAAATGTGGTATTGCCTGTGCGTAGTATACAGTCAGAATTCTGTAAATTACTGATAGTCAGATGCGTGTTTCCGTTGCGTATTAATCATATAGGAGGATAACTTGTAACTTAAGTGTGAGTACTAGAGTTCATGTTACTCGATAAATAAGAATGAATCCACTCGCTTGGCAGACCACTCATCTTGCAGGCCTGACTGCTTGATGCCACAGTATGAGCAAGGCATGTGGGTGCCTCTCAAATTCTGTCAGAGACAGCAAAGGACTTGGAAGAGCAGTTGAACGGAATGGACAGTGTCTTGAAAGGAGGGTATAAGATGAACACCAACAAAAGCAAAACGAGGATAATGGAATTTAGTCGAATTAAGTCTGGTGATGCTGAGGGAATTAGATTAGAAATGAGACGCTTAAAGTAGTAAATGATTTTGCTATTTGGGGAGCAAAATAACTGATGATGGTCGAAGTAGAGAGGATATAAAATGTAGACTGGCAATGGGAAGGAAAGTGTTTCTGAAGAAGAGAAATTTCTTAACATCCAGTATAGATTTAAGTGCCGGCCGGAGTGGCCGTGCGGTTCTAGGCGCTACAGTCTGGAGCCGAGCGACCACTACGGTCGCAGGTTCGAATCCTGCCTCGGGTATGGATGTGTGTGATGTCCTTAGGTTAGTTAGGTTTAAGTAGTTCTAAGTTCTAGGCGACTGATGACCTCAGTAGTTAAGGCGCATAGTGCTCAGAGCCATTTGAGCCATAGATTTAAGTGTCAGGAAGTCGTTTCTGAAAGTATTTGTACGGAGTGTAGTCATGTGTGGAAGAGAAACATGGTCGATAAATAGTCTAGACAAGAAGAGAATAGAAGCTCTCGGACTGTGGTGCTACAGAAGAATATTGAAAATTGGATGGCTAGATCACGTAACTAATGAGGAGGTACTGAATAGAATTGGGGAGAAGAGGAATTTGTGGCACAACTTGACTAGAAGAAGGGATCGGGGTAGGACACGTTCGGAGGCATCAAGGGATCAGGCTGGTGGGAGGCGTGGAGCGTAAAAATCGTAGAGGGAGACCAAGAGATGAATACAGCAGGCATATTCAGAAGGATGTATGGTACAGTAGTTAGTCGGAGATGAACGGACTTGCACATGATAGAGTAGCATGGAGAGCTGCATCAAACCAGTCTCAGGACTGAAGACCACAACAACAACAACATGTGAGATTAATTTCAAATGTCCTCTGTATCGCTTCGTTGGTGTACTGGTTTGCTTTCGGCTTTGCCTCAAGGCGAAAAGAACAATTTCACTTTTCTTCCGTATCCTTGTCCAATTCGAGCTAGCGTCCCCTCTCTAATGACCTTATTGTCGACAAGTCGTTCAGACCTTATGTTCTTTTCTTTGTCATTTTACTTTACAAACACTCATTATCGTTTATTTAGTAGCGGAGCAATGCACCGGGATTCATATGAATTCATACTCGTATACATCCACAATGTATTAAGCAAAACATGCACACACGAGCGCTTTACTGTTTCGGTACTGGGTAATAGTTTGTTCTTGCCTACCAGTGTGTTAGTTTTATTTACACAAATTTTGAAAACAGTGTCTTTCGTATGTTCCATTCTAATGGATAAACTAGAACAACGTGTGGTCATAAAAGTCTTTGTTTCTGGGAGTTTCTCGCCGATAAAAATTCACCCAAATTCGTTCAGTAAGAACAGTTAAGACATGGACAGCTGAATGTCAGTGTGACGGTAGCTCTGTTCAGGTCGCTCCACGGTGCGGTCGTCCTAGGCTGCCACCACACCAGCAAACATCAAAGGGATCAGCAGGCGATCGTACATTAAAGGCGTATAAAGTAGTCCAGAAGGCAATACAGTTGAAGACGAATGGACATTTCTAAAAAGGGCAATCACATAAGTTCGAAAGAAAAACATAGGTACAAAGAAGGTAACTGCGAAGAAATTCTGGGTAACAGAAGAAATACTTCAGTTGATCGATGAAAGAAGGAAGTACAAAAATGTTCACAGAAATTCAGGAAAACAGAAATAAAAGACGCTGAGAAATGAAATAAGTAAGACGAAAAGGTTGCATGGAAAATGCGAAGAAATCGAAAAAGAAATTATTGTCGGGAGGACTAACACAGCATATAGGACAGTCAAAACAACTTTCGGTGGAATTAAAAGCGATGGTGGTAACATTTAGAGTGCAACAGGAATTCCACTGTTAAATGCAGAGGAGAGAGCGAATAGGTGGAAAGAGTACGGTGAAGGCCTCTATGAGGGGGAAGATTTGTCTGAGGTGATAGAAGAAAAAGGAGTCTATTTAGAAGAGATAGGGGATCAAAATATTACAGTCAGAATTTAAGAGAGCTTTCGAAGACTTAAGTTCAAATAAGGCGTTAGGTTCAAAATGGCTCTGAGCACTATGGGACTCAACTTCTGAGGTCATCAGTCCCTTAGAACTTAGAACTACTTAAACCTAACTAACCTAAGGACATCACACGATGCATGCCCGAGGCAGGATTCGAACCTGCGACCGTAGCGGTCATGCGGTTCCAGACTGAAGCGCCTTTAACCGCACGGCCACACCAGGCGGCCGAAGGCGTTAGGGATGGACAACATTCCATCAGAATTTCTAATATCGTTAGAGGAAGTGGCAATAAAACAGCTATTCACGTTGGTGTGTAGAACGTATGAGTCTGGGCACAAACCGTCTGACTTTCGGAGAAACATCAGCTACAAAATTTCAAAGACTGCAAGAGCTGAAAAGGGCGAGAATTATCGCACTACCAGCTTAACAGCTCATGTGTCTAAGTTACTTACAAGAATAATATACAGAACAATGGAAACTAAAATTGAGGATGTGTTACATGACGCCCTATACTGTACATCGAAGAAGCAATGACGGAAATAAAAGAAAAGGTCATCGGTCCCTAAGCTTACGCACTACTTAATATAACTTTAACTTATGCTAAGGACAACACACACACACATGCCCGAGGGAGGACTCGAACCTCCGACTGGGGGAGCCGCACGGACCGTGACAAGGCGCCTTAGACCGCGTGGCTACCCCAGGTCATCAAATCAGACTAGCACTGGCAGAAAGGGCATTCCTGGCCAAGTGAAGTCTACTAGTATGAAACATAGACCTTAATTTGAGGAAGAAATTTGTAAGAATGTACGTTTGGAGCACAGCATTGTATGGTAGCGAAACAAGGACTGTGGAAAAACAGGAACAGAAGAGAAAAAATTTTCAGATGTGTGTGAATTCCTAAGGGACCAAACTGCTGAGGTCATCGGTCCCTAAACTTACACACTACTTAAACTAACTTATGCTAAGAACGATACACACACACCCATGTCCGAGGGAGGACTCGTACCTCCGGCGGGAGCGCAGTCCGTGACAAGGCGCCTCAAAGCGCGCGGACACTCGGCGCGGCAACAGAAGGGAATCGAACCAATTGAGATGTGGTGATACATATCGTTGTTGAAAATTATGTTGAGTGATACGGTAACGAATGACGAGGTTCTCCGCAGAATCGGAGAGAGATGGAATATGTGGAAACCTCTGACAGGAGAAGGGACAGGATGATAGGTCATCTGTTAAGACATCAGGGATTGCCTTGCATGGTGCTAGAGAGAGCTATAGAGGGTAAACGCTGCAGGGTAGGACAAAGATTGGAATACATCCGGCAAATAATTGAGGACGTAAGTAGCAAGTGCTACTCAGATGAGGTTGGCACAGGAGACGAATTCGTGGCGGGCCGCATCAAGCTAGCCAGAAACCTGATGAACAAAAAGTAGCTCATACTGTAAATGTATCAGAAGAAGATACACTTTACAAGATCCATTTACTGTGAAAAACATTTTGCTCCAGATAGTTATAACATTTGTTGAACAATGAACACAACGAAACACGTAAACAAAATTCTTAGCCATCTTGGGACTTTTTAACAAGAATCTTATTGTGAATGAGAAGATGCGACAGAAATGAAACAGGAATCAAAGCAGTGTAATGAATACAGTGGCTCCGCGAAAAAAAAAGTAACTAGCGAATACTACAAGATTTCTTGTCCAGCAGGATGAAAAATGCACGAAACAATGACAATAGAATTGTCAGGAGAATGCTTGGGCTAACATGCATTGCCAGCGGAAAAATTTAGGCATCTAAAGTACGAGCTGGATTGTCTACACCCCCCCCCCCCCCCGCCCCCATGGTTCTCCCGACCCCGATTCTCTCTGCCTCACTAGATGCGCATGCTTTGAATTCCAGCAATTCTCACGTCTAATGAAACGTTTGTCTCGACAACCGACGAGTCCAATGAAGTGATTATGACAACTGTGAGTAGATACGCAATCAACTAACTGGAAGAAGGTCTGATAAAGAGCTTTTTCAGTTTCATTGCCAGGCGAAGTAATTCTCCGCTTGGCGATTAAATGCTGGGCCCCATGCGGCCTCCCAGATTCGGCTCTGGGGTTCGGCACTGGCCCGTCGACGGATAGTAATCTGCGTCTGCAACTCGGAGAAAGCGCACTCTTTCTCCACGGAACACAATGTGGTACACTGGTAAGACACTGGACTCGTACTCTGGAGGACAATGGTTCAAATCCCCGTCTGATCATTAAGTGGCTTAAGATAACTGCCGGGACGTTTCTTCGAAATGACACGGCCGATTTCCTTCCTTGTCCTTCCACAGTCCGGTCTTTTACTCATTCTAATAACCTCGGCGTCTACGAAAAACAAAATCGCTGATCCTGCTACTTCGTTCCAACGATAGGGGTGAGCGAGACGCTGACATGTATGACATGCGCGTTTGTGCGGCAGCAGTGCGAGGGTAGAATTCGAGAGATGACCGCGGGCTGGCTGCGGCGTCCTGCTGCTCGCGCTGCTGCTGCCGTGTCTGGAGATGTTATCGCCAGAGGTCACGGCAAGGTCACGCACCGGGGGCCTCACCTCTGCAGCTGGCCGCTCGCTCCGAGCTCGCCTGGGGACACATGTCCGTCTCCCAAGCTTTCGGTCCTAATTCTAATAATATTTTGAGTGAAGATTTCTTATCGGAAATAGCTTATTACGTTATTCTCAAGGGGAACACATAGCATGAAACGGAAGAAGCGTCAATTATAACTCAAGGAAGTGCTGCCAGTGCCTAAAATCACTTGCTGCCTTCTAGTATCTAGCACCTTCTGTTTGCACTGGTTGAAGGTGAGCGCAAACGTAAATCTAGCCGCGTTAAAGGGGAGAGCTAGACTCAAAATTGTTGGAAGAACCGCACGTGCAGAACTCGCCTTTAACTCGCTCGGTTTCCTGTGAATCATGGATGAAGGGCAGCTAGCAGGTTCAATACTGCTAGATTCGCGGAAATGATTGTGTGCAGTGCCACAGTGGAGATTGTTAACGAAGGTGCAAACATAGGAATAATTTCTCAGATATGTGATTGGTTCAACACTTCTCACTAGAACCCAATACGCTGACAAAGACGGAGAGTGTTCATCACAGACAAGGGTATCGTCCGTAGTGCCCCAGGAAAGTTTAATAGACCGCTCTTGTTCGCTATATATGTAAGCGATCCGTCGGATGGGGTGATCGGCGACTGTTCGATGATGACGCTGTAGCGTATGCGATAGTTTCGGCGTTGAACAAAGTAAGAGCATATGGACCATCAGACCAGTTGTGTGATTGGATTGAAGAGTTCCTAGATAACAGAACGCAGCATGTCGTTCTCAATGGAGAGAAGTCTTCCGAAGTAAGAGTGATTTAAGGTGTGCCGCATGGGAGTGCTGTAGGACCGTTGCTATTCACAATATACATAAATGACCTTGTGGATGACATCGGAAGTTCACTGAGGCTTTTTGCGGATGATGCTGTGGCATATCGAGAGGTTGTAACAATGGAAAAATGTACTTAAATGCAGGAGGATCTGCAGCGATTTGACGCATGGTGCAGGGAATGGCAATTGAATCTCAATGTAGACAAGTGTAATGTGCTGTGAATACATAGAAAGAAAGATCCCATATCATTTAGCTACAATATAGCAGGTCAGCAACTGGAAGCAGTTAATTCCATAAATTATCTGGGAGTACGAATTAGGAGTGATTTAAAATGGAATGATCATATAAAGTTGATCGTCGGTAAAGCAGATGCCAGACTGAGATTCATTGGAAGAATCAAATGGTTCAAATGGCTCTGAGCACTATACGACTTAACTTCTGAGGTCATCAGTCGCCTAGAACTTAGAACTAATTAAACCTAACTAACCTAAGGACATCACACACATCCATGCCCGAGGCAGCATTCGAACCTGCGACCGAAGCGGTCGCTCGGCTCCAGACTGTAGCGCCTAGAACCGCACGGCCACTCCGGCCGGCTTGGAAGAATCCTAAGGAAATGCAATCCGAAAACAAAGGAAGTAGGTTACAGTACGCTTGTTCGCCCACTGCTTGAATACTGCTCAGCAGTGTGGGACCCGTACCAGATAGGGTTGATAGAAGAGATAAAGAAGATCCAACGGAGAGCAGCGCGCTTCGTTAAAGGATCATTTAGGAATCGCGAAAGCGCTACGGAGATGATAGATAAACTCCAGTGGAAGACTCTGCAGGAGAGACGCTCAGTAGCTCGGTACGGGCTTTTGTTGAAGTTTCGAGAACATACCTTCACCGAGGAGTCAAGCTGTACATTTCTCCCTCCTACGGTCATCTCGCGAAGAGACCATGAGGATAAAATGGCTCTGAGCACTATGGGACTTAACATCTGAGGTCATCAGTCCCCTAGAACTTAGAACTATTTAAACCTAACTAACCTAAGGACATCACACACATCCATACCCGAGGCAGGATTCGAACCTGCGACCGTAGCAGTCGCGCGGTCCCGGACTGCAGCGCCTAGAACCGCGTGGCCACCGCGATCGGCACCAATAGAGGTACTCAAGGTACCCTCCGCCACACACCGTCAGGTGGCTTGCGGAGTATGGATGTAGATGTAGATGTAGATCCAAGGACAGTGTAGTACGTGTATAAAGGAGACGGGTTACAGAATACTGCTCCCCATTGTTGAATACTGCTCAAGTGGTCTGAATTCTCACTTGGTGAATATGAAAGTAGTCATCGAAGAAGTTCAGACACATACTGATAGATGTTTTACTGGTAGGTTCGACCAACACGAGGTGAATATTACGTCAATTCTCTGTGAGTAAAACTGGGAATCCGTGATGGGAAAAAGAAGTTCTTTTTGCGAAACAGTATTGAGAAAGTTTAGATAACGGGACTCTCCGACGGACTAAAGAACGATTCTACTGCCGCCAGTGCACATCTCACGCAGTGGCTGCGGAGACAAAACAGGGTTTGTACGGAAGGGTATACATTACCTGATCAAAAGTATCTGGACACCCCTACGTAATGCGGAATTAACCAGCAGACATCGCGAGAGGCGGAGGCGCCAGTACAAAATGAGACGGAGCACGTTGTGTTGTCGGCACAGAAACAGTAATGGCAGAATGGGTCATTAGAAGAGCTCAGTGACTTCGAAATTGAACTATTAATTGAATGTCGCCTGCGTAACAAATACATCGGAGACATTTCGACCCTTCTAAAGCTGCCCAAGTTGCCTGTTGGCGATGTGACTGAAATGGAAACGCGAAGGAACACCCACGGCTGAAACAAGACCAGGAAGGTCGAACACTGCGGAGCGTGGTTACGACAGTCGACTGAAATCAGTGGAAGACATCAACCGTCAGTTCCAAAGCCCTACCAAATAGCACAGTGACTGTGCTTAGTTAAAAAGAATTCAGTACAATGGTCGAATAACTCCACATAAACAACACGTTTCTGTAGTTAATTCTAAGCAACGCTAAAGGTGATATAAAGAGCGACGGCGCTGGACAGCGCATGACTTGAAACCTGCGAATTGGAATCATGAATAACGCTTTATCCTGTAGCAGTAGGACGGAAGCCTTTGGTTTGGCGATTGCGAGGATAACGGCAAATGCCATCATGTGTAGTGTCAACAGTGAAGTACCGAGTGAGGATGCTTTTCGTTATTAACGTGTGCTCACCTTATTGTACTTAAGAAAACGCTGAATGCGGAAGCATATGAACACATTTTGTATCGCTGTGTGCTGTTATATTTGAGCAATACTTCGGAGACGATGAATGCATCAGCAAGGCAATTCACCCAGACGTGAAGCAATGTCTGAAATGGGCTAACCTGCCCAGAGTGCCGACCGCTCCCTTAGCGACAGCTTTGGGATGAATTAGAACGTCAGCCTCACTCCGGACCCCAGCATCCAACATCACTCTCTTCTCTTCTTTCGCCGCGCGGGGTAGCCGTGCGGTCTCGGGCGTCTTGTCACGGTTCGCGCGGCTGCCCCCGTCGGAGGTTCGAGTCCTCCCTCGGGCATGGGTACGTGTGTGTGTTGTCCTTAGCGTAAGTTAGTTTAGGTTAGATTAAGTAGTGCGTAAGCCTAGGGACCGATGACCTCAGCAGTTTGGTCCCACAGTCCTTAACACAAATTTCCAAATTTTCCCTCCTTTCGGTTCTTAATGAAGAATGAGTTGCTATTCCTATGCACACATTCAGACCTCAAAAAGTCGCCATTAGAGTTCAAGCCGTCATAAAGGCTAAGACATTGGTTTGATGCGGCCCGCCATGAGTTCCTCTCCTATGCCAACCATTTCATCTCAGGGTAGCAATTGCAACCTACGTCCTCAATTATTTGTTCGATGTATTCCAATCTCTGTCTTCCCCAACAGTTTCTACCCTCTACAGCTCCCTCCAACATCACAGCAGATAATTCCTGATTTCTTCATAGATGCCCTATTACCCTTCTTTTACAGTGTTTGCCATATGTTCCTTTTCTCGTCGTTTCTGCGGAGAAGCTCCTGATTCCTTAACTTGTCAGTCCACCTACTTTTCGATATTCTTCTGTAGCACCACATCTCAAAGGCCTCGATTCTCTTCTGTTTCCGTTTTCCCGTTGCACATGTCTCCTACCACATAGTGCTGTGCTCCAGATATACATTCTCATATATTTCTTCCTTAAATTAAACACTGTATTTGATAATAGCAGATATCTCTTGGCCAGGAATGCCTTTTTTGCCAGTGTTATTCTGCTTTTTACGTCCTCCTCGATCCGTCCGTCATGGGTCATTTTGCTGCCTAGGTAGTAGAATTCCTTAACATCAATCCTGATGTTAAGTTACTCGTTCTCATTTCTGCTACTTGTAATTACTTTCGTCTTTCTTCGATTTACGCTCAATCCGTATACCGCATTCATTACACTGTTCATTCCATTCAACATGCCTTGTAGTTCTTCTTCACGGCAGATAGAAGTGTTATCAGCGAATGTTAACGCTGATATCCTCCCACCTTGGTCCGCAGCTCGTGGTCGTGCGGTAGCGTTCTCGCTTCCCGCGCCCGGGTTCGATTCCCGGCAGGGTCAGGGATTTTCTCTGCCTCGTGATGACGGGGTGTTGTGTAATGTCCTTAGGTTAGTTAGGTTTAAGTAGTTCTATGTTCTAGGGGTCTGATGACCATAGATGTTAAGTCCCATAGTGCTCAGAGCCACTTGAACCATTTGAGCTTTCCACCTTGAATTTTAATCCCAGTCTCAAACATTTCTTTTATTTTCCTCATTGCTTCTTCGACGTATAGATTGAACAGTAGGGCGAAAGACATCTCTGTCTTACACCCTTTTTAATCCATGCACTTCATTTTTGGTCTTCCAGTCTTATTGTTCCTTCTTGGCTCTTGTACGTATCGTATATTGTCTGTCTCTCTTTATAGTTGACCCTTATTTTTCTCAGTATTTCGAACTTATTGCGCCATTTTACTTTTCGAGCGCTTTTTGTAGGTCGACAGATCCTATGAACGTGTCTTGACTTTTTTTTTCAGTCTTGCTACCATTATCAACCGCAACGTCAGAATTTCCTCTCCAGTGCCTTAACCTTTCCTACAGCCAATCTGATCGTCATATAACGCATCCTAAATATTCTTTTCCATTCTTCTGTATATTATTCTTGCGAGCAACTTGGATGCATGAGTTGCTAAGCTGATTGTGCGATAATTCTCGCACTCGTCAGCTCCTGCAGTCTTCGGAATTGTGTGGATGATATTTTTCCGAAAGTCAGATGGTATGTCGCCAGAGTCATTCTTTCTACATACCAACGCGAATAGTCGTTTTGTTGTCTTTTTCCCGAAAGTTCTTATTAATTCCGATCGTTTCTGCCTTATTTGATCTTAAATCCTCCAAAGATCTTCAAAATTCTGATCCTAATATTGAATCCCCATCTTATCCAAATCGACTCCTGTTTCTTCCTCCATCACGTCATCAAGCAGGTCCTCTACCTTATAGATTCCTTCAATGTACTCTTTTCACCTATCTGCTCTCTGCTCTGCATTTAACGGTGGAATTCCCATTGCACTCTTAATGATACCATCCTTCTTTTTAGGTCACCGAAGGAACTTTTGACTTTTCTATATGCTGAGTCAGTCCTACCGACAATAATTTCTTTTTCGATTTCTTGATATTTTTCATTCAGCCGTTTCGCCTTAGCTTCCCTGCAATTCCTGTTTATTTCATTCCTCTTCTTTCCTCGATCAACTAAAGTAATTCTTGTGTTATTCATGGTTTCTTCGCAGTTGCCTTTCTTGTATCTAGGTTCTTTTTCCAACTTCTATGATTCCCAGTTTTAGAGCTGAACTGCTTGCTGAGGTATTCATTATCGCAGTATTTACAACATTAGTTAAAAACAACCCAGTTCTAAGCAAAGAAGGGAAAGCAGAAAGGTGGAAGGAGTACTTAGAGGGTCTATACAAGGGCGAGGTACTTGAGGACAATATTATGGAAATGGAAGAGGAGGTAGATGAAGATGAAATGGGAGATACGATACTGCGTGAAGAGTTTGACAGAGCACTGAAAGACCTGGGTCGAAACAAGGCCCCGGTAGTAGACAACATTCCATTAAAACTACTGACGGCCTTGTGCGAGCCAGTCCTGACAAAACTCTACCATCTGGTGAGCAAGATGTATGAGACAGGCGGAATACCCTGAGACTTCAAGAAGAATATAATAATTCCAATCCCAAATAAACCAGGTGTTGACAGATGTGAAAATTACCGATCTATCAGTTTAATAAGTCACAGCTGCAAAATACTAACACGAATTCCTTACAGACGAATGGAAAAACTGGTAGCAGCCGACCTCGGCGAAGATCAGTTTGGATTCCGTAGAAATATTGGAACACGTGAGGCAATACTGACCTTACGACTTATCTTAGAAGAAAGATTAAGGAAAGGAAAACCTACGTTTCTAGCATTTGTAGACTTAGAGAAAGCTTTTGACAATGTTGACTGGAATACCCTTTTTCACATTCTAAAGATAGTAGGGATAAAATACAGGGAGCGAAAGGCTATTTACAATTTGTACAGAAACCAGATGGCAGTTGTAAGAGTCGAGGGGCACGAAAGGGAAGCAGTGGTTGGGAAGGGAGTGAGATAGGGTTGTAGCCTCTCCCCGATGTTATTCAATCTGTATATTGAGCAAGCAGTAAAGGAAACAAAAGAAAAATTCGGAGTAGGTATTAAAATCCATGGAGAAGAAATAAAAACTTTGAGGTTCGCCGATGACATTGTAATTCTGTCAGAGACAGCAAAGGACTTGGAAGAGCAGTTGAACGGAATGGACAGTGTCTTGAAAGGAGGATATAAGATGAACATCAACAAAAGCAAAACGAGGATAATGGAATTAAATGCATTAAGTCGGGTGATGCTGAGGGAGTTAGATTAGGAAATGAGACACTTAAAGTAGTAAAGCAGTTTTGCTTTTTGGGGAGCAAAATAACTGACGATGGTCGAAGTAGAGAGGATATAAAATGTAGACTGGCAATGGCAAGGAAAGCGTTTCTGAAGAAGAGAAATTTGTTAACATCGAGTATAGATTGAAGTGTCAGGAAGTCGTTTCTGAAAGTATTTGTATGGAGTGTAGCCATGTATGGAAGTGAAACATGGACGATAAATAGTTTGGACAAGAAGAGAATAGAAGCTTTCGAAATGTGGGGCTACAGAAGGATGCTGAAGATTAGATGGGTAGATCACATAACTAATGATGAAGTATTGTATAGAATTGGGGAGAAGAGGAGTACGTGGCACAACTTGACAAAAAGAAGGGATCGGTTACTAGGATGCATCAAGAGATCACAAATTTAGCATTGGAGGACAGCGTGGAGGGGTAAAAATCATAGAGGGAGGCCAAGAGGTGAATACACTAAGCAGATTCAGAAAGATGTAGGTTGCAGTAAGTTCTGGGAGATGAAGAAGCTTTCACAGGATAGGGTAGCATGGAGAGCTGCATCAAACCAGTCTCAGGACTGAAGACCATAAGAACAACAGTTAACAATGAGCGTATCTCTTCATTCCTTAGTGCTTCTATATCCCCCCTCTTTGCACACTCATTCTTTCTGACAAGTCAAACTTCAGGCTACTCTCCATCCTTACCAAATTGTGTGAGTCCGTGTCTGCTGCTGAACATGCCTCACAACTCAGTATCTCATTTCTGAATCACTGTTGACGATGATGTAATCTAACTGGAATCTTCCCGTACCTCCCGTCATTTTCCAAGAATACCTCCTCCACTTGTGATTCTTGAACCGATTTTCGCTATCAGTAACTGATTTTTATGGCAGAGCTCGATTATTCTTCTCTCTCGTTCCTACTACAAATCCAATATTCTCCTGTAACACTTTCTTATATTCCCACCCATACAACCGCGTTCCAATCCCCACTGAATATGACATATTCATCTCCCTTTACGTAGTGAATTACCAGTTCAGTATCCTCAAACTTTTTCCATCCGTTCATCCTCTGCTTGCGACGGTGGCATGTATATCGGAACTATCGGTCTCTGTGTTGGTTTTCTGTCAATAAGGATTAGAACAACCCTCTCACTGACCTTGTAACATTACTGATCTTGTAACACAACAATACAGTGTCCACATATTTTTTTCTGCTTTATTATATATGTACACTTCAATGAAACGTATAAATACGTTGTGTGTATTATTGTGGTGTATGTATGTTTTAAGAATTTCGTGTATGTAAAATAACCAATGAATTGTAGAACGCGCAGTGGCCAATTCAGGGAATATGGTTATGTAAACCAAAGAGGTTATTGTTAATGTCGTACTGCCGCAGGGCACAGGAGCGCAAAGCGTTCGGACAGTGTGTCAGGTGGTAAGGAGAGTCTGTTAGTAGCTAGCGAGCGGGTTGGACGAAAAGGAGGGATCATAATGTGGAGCAGTAATTGGCACAGCACAAAGTATCAAGGTTAACCAGTGTTTAAGAAGACCGCTGGAGGCCCAAAGTTAACTGTAGTGAAGATCCTGTGGCCGACATTGTTGTGGGATAATAGACCTTGCCTCACCGACCGCACCGCTATGATGTAACTCCCGGCCAGTTTATCATTTAGAATTGTAAAAGACTTGCCAGTGTTCTCTGCGAATCGTCCAATAATAAATACTTTAGCAACTTACGTGTGTTAAAGTGTGTAATCCTCAGTAACAACAACCTGACAGGATCCTCTCCGTATCCATAACCAACCGAGTGTGTCTTTAATGAACTGAAAGTAAATGATGAGAAGAGCGAAGTTATCGAATTGATTATTAGTTTAATTGAAAGCAAACAAAAAATTTAGTTTTTTTGGACTTGCTAACTAAGTGCAGATTATTGACAAGTAATTTGAGAAAGTGGTATATTTAACTATACTTCCTGTTCAGACAGTTTTCTATGACAAGTGATTTATGTTACAATAAGTTGAAATAGCCAACTCCGTAACCATTTTAAAACCCAGTTATTATTGTGGAGCAGTCAATTTAAATACTAAAATTATTCTTTTCGATAAGTTTTCCTTTTGCAAAAGTGTTTAATAGCAGTTACCATTACAGTGAGAAACGCAGTTCAGATCTTGCGTAGGTAGTGTAAAGAACTAGTAATTAATTTCATGAAGTAACTGCAAGTTTGCTTTTGTTCACGACAAATTTTTCTGGGTGATCACTGTGTTTTGATAACGATCGCGAGTCAATGCTTTTGCGACTGTCCATGCAGGCAAGCATATTACAATACTAAGTGAGCTGGCGACCGTTCATTTACAGTAGTTTTCAAACAGAGTCAAAATTAATTCATCATTTCGGACCAATATTTCGCTAGCTAGTTTCTATGTTATTTTGTACATATTTTATTTCTGCAGATCGTTACTGCGCAAAGTAAATCGTACAATAATGATCAAGTTATAACAGTATCTGACTTCTTACAGGTAAAACTTTCATCTCGGATTCGATGCATTGTCGCATTGCCGGCCGGGGTGGCCGAGCGGTTCTAGGCGCTACAGTCTGGAACCGCGCGACCGCTACGGTCGCAGGTTCGAATCCTGCCTCGGGCATGGTTGTGTGTGATGTCCTTAGGTTAGTTAGGTTTACGTAGTTCTAAGTTCTAGGGGACTGATGCCCTCAGAATTTAAGTCCCATAGTGCTCAGAGCCATTTGAACCATTATCGCATATCAATATTAAACCATTAGCAACACGGTAATTCTTTAATTAGTCTACCACCCGGAGAGGAAATGGGTTGTTATACTCTGTTCACAGTAACTCACATTCTGTCATGCCTTCCTATTCACAAGGAATCCTACTTCGGTTGTACCGTTTTCTGTTGCAGTCGGTGTTACCCTATACTCAGCTGTCCAGAAATCCTTGTCTTCTTTCCATTTCATTTCACTGACTACCACTGTATCTAGATTGAACTTAAGCATTTTTTTCCCCTCAGGCTTTCTACGTTCCCACTATATTCAGACTTCTCACATCCACGGTGTCAAAAGCCTTACTGAAATCAAGGAACACGGCATCAACCTGAGCGCCGTTGTCCACTGCGCTGTGGATCTCATGGAGGAACAGAGCGAGATGAGTTTCGCAGGATCTCTGTTTGCGGAATCCATGTTGATTTTTATAGAAGAGATGTTCAGTTTCCAAGAACGTCATAATTCTTGAGCATAAAACACGTTCCATAATTCTACAACATATTGGCGTTAACGATATAGGTCTATAATTATGTGGATCTGTCTTAAGGCCTTTCTTAAAAACGGGAATGACCTGCGCTTTTCTCCAGTCGTTAGGTACCTTTTGTTGCTCAAGCGATCTACGATAAATTACTGCTAGAAGGGGAGCAAGCTCTTTCGCATAACCTTTATAGAATTTATAGATATCTCATCCGGTCCTTAAGCCTTTCCACTACTAAGCGATTGTAGCTGCTTTTCAATTCCGCGATCGGTTAATTTAATATCTGCCACTTCGACGTACGCACGACGATTGAAAGGGGTGACAGTGTTACGATCTTCCGCGGTGGAACAACTTCGGAAAACCGATTCAGTATTTCGGCCTTCTCTCTGTCATCTTCCGTTTCGGTGCCGGTGTGGTCGCTGAGAGAATGAATAGATGATTTTGACCCACTTACTGATTTCAAAAATGGCTCTGAGCACTATGCGACTTAACTTCTGAGGTCATCAGTCGCCTAGAACTTAGAACTAATTAAACCTGACTAACCTAAGGACATCACACACATCCATGCCCGAGGCAGGATTCGAACCTGCGACCGTAGCGGTCGCTCGGCTCCAGACTGTAGCGCCTAGAACCGCACAGCCACTCCAGCCGGCTTACTGATTTCACATACGACGAAAATCTCTTAGGGTTTCTACACAGGTCGGTTGAAAAGGTCTTACTTTCGAAATGATTGAAAGCTTCTCTCATTTCTCTCCTTACGCTCATTTTCACTTCGTTCAGCTTTTGTTTTTCAGCTAGTTTTTTACTTATCTTGAATCTGAGATGAAGTGCTCTTTGTTTACGTAGCGCTTTTCTAACAAGGCTATTAAACCATGTTGGATCTTTCCCATCCCTTAAAACCTTACTCGGAACATACTTGTCTAGGGCATATTGAACAATGCCTTTGAATTTTTTTTCCATTTGTTCTCCACATCTTCGTCCTCATCACCGAATATTTCATGCTGACTGCTGAGATATTCAGAAATCTGTATCCTGTCACCCTTTCTTAACATTCCTTGTAGGACCCGTCGTCGTAGACGCTGTCACAGCCTTATGATCACTGATACCTTCCTCTACATTAACTGAATCTTAGATCTGTTTGTTGCCAGGAGGTCTAAGACGTTACCCTAACGAGTTGGTTCTCTAACTACATGCTCAAGGTAATTTTCGGACAAGAAATCCAGAACAATGCCAGACGATTCCCTGACTCTGGCACCAGTTTTGATGGCACATCATTCACAATCTACACACGGCAAGCTGAAGCCATCCCCTATTACAACGGCATGATCAGGAAAATTACTAATGATATTCTGCAAGTTCTGTCTGAAGCGCTCTACAACTACAGATCCTGGCCCAGGTGGTCTACAAAAGCATCCAATCACCACAATCACCATTTTTGACCGTTCTTTGATACTCAGTTCCATCCAGATTAATTCACATTCGGAATTCGTGATAACCTCGCTAGATTTCATCGAATTTTTTACTGCAATAAACACACCATCACCACTGGCGACCACAGGCCGCGGTGGCCGAGCGGTTCAAGGCGCTTCAGTCCGAAACCGCGTGACCGCTACGGTCGCAGGTACGAATCCTGCCTCGGGCATGGATGTGTGTGATGTCCTTAGGTTAGTTAGGTTTACGTAGTCCTAAGTTCTAGGGGACTGATGACCTCAGATGTTAAGTCCCATTGTGCTCAGAGCCATTTTGAACCATGGGCGACTGACCTATCCTTACGATAAACATTCCAGACTGAACTTAGGATTTCGTTGTCACTGACGTCTGGTTTCAACCAGCCTTCTGTTCCAATACTATATGTGCAGTATAACCTCCAATAAGCGATTCTAACTCTGAGACCATTCCTTGGACGCTTCTGCAGTTTACTAAAATCATATTAATCTTTTCTATCTCTGATCTGCGAGGGCCAAGATTCTCTGAGGTCGCTGTGGCTGATTTAACAGGCAAATCGTGTTTTCTCCCAAGGTAGGGGTCCTTTAAGCTAAAAAAGCACCATGTGCACGCCACACGTAATCCGCTACCCTAGTAGCCGCTTCATGTGTGTAGTGCACGCCTGACCTATTAAGGGGAACCCTACAATTCTGCACCCGATAGCGGAAGTCGAGAACTTTGCATCCGATAACGACGTAGAGCCGTCTGATCCTCTGGTTTAAACCTTCCACTCTGCTCCAAAGCAGAGGACAGCGATCAACCCTAGGTTCGATGCTACAAATAGACAGCTTAGCCTGCAACCCGTGTGCGTTGCTAGTTGCCTTCACCATATCAGCCAGCCGCCGAAAGGAGCCGAGGATGGCCTCAGAACCCATGCGGCAGGCGTCATTCGTGCCGGCATGTGCCACTACATGCCGCTGGTTGAACCCAGCGCGCTCGATAGCGCACGGATGAGACCTCCCGGCAAACATACCGAATGCACACTGGAATTCTTTCTCGCCTTGCCTGCTATCTCCCTGAGGGGCTCCATCACCCACCTAACATTGGAGCTCCCAATGACTAGCATACCCACCATCTGTACTTGTCCGGACTGGGCAGGAAAATCGACCGCTGGCCCAACAGGTTAGGCATCCCGTGCTGGCTCAGAGTTATCATCAACACTGGGAAGCACCTCGTACCTGTTGCTAAGACGTAGGGAGCCAACCGCACGGCCTGTTCCCTCATTCGCCTTCTGCCCAGTGACACGCGAACCCACCACTGTCTGCCACCCACTCTGAAGTGAGGACGGACCAGGCAGACGTTGCGTGTCGGAAGCCACAGTGACATACGGGCCACCAGGGGATTCCAGTCACACCAAAGGTGTCGCAGGTCTCGTCACTGGCGCCCCGACGTCACCGCAACTTCGAGCATTATCCAGAAGCTTGTCGACGGAAGCCAACGCAGCTTCCAGCTGTTTACGGACAGCAGCTAACTCTCCTTGTGTTCGCTCACAACAAGCACAGCCCCTAGCCATATTATAATGTGTATGAGAGAGCTATGAGGTCTCAAATGGCGCAACTGAGTTTGAAAATATACCAAAGGTGAATAAAATAACACTATAAGTTAATGTGTAGACCGGCAACCTATTAAATAGAAACAAATTTCTCTACGCAGAAAATTTACCCTAGGAAGCCACACTACACAAGGATGTTCACAAGACTTACGCAAAAACATAAACTACGATTAATTTTCTAACCACTAGTCTACACAGTTTGCAAAAGCACATGAGCAAAAAACAAAGACTTAACTAATTTACAGTTTATCACACAAGTGCTGCTGCTGCCCTGCTGCACGACCTCTCGGCTCGGCGGCTTCCGCTACACTTCGTCCGAAGCAAATCGACGGCCACGAATATCTTTCTTCAGGGTTCCAAAAATATGAAAATTGCATGTGGACAAATCTGAACTCTTACGGAGTATGTTTGAGGGCTTCCCAGTGAAACTTCTGGAGCGTATTCGAAACAGCCTTGGCAAAATATGAGTGGGCCTACATTTACCGGCACGGGCGGGCCCACCTGTACCCGGGTGGGGAGATAGATGCCAAGGAAATGTAGTGTGTGTACGAAAGAGGTCTCTTGCGAAACCTTCGTACGACCAGTTATCGCTGTTTATGATGAATTAACAGAAGAAAAGAAATGATCCAAGCAAGAGATGCACAATTTGTCATAAGAGTCTCTAGACAACGTGTGAGTTTACAAAACTGCTCTGGGGGACGTTACAAAAGAGACAGCGTGTATCGTGAATAGCATACTAATATAATTACGATAGCACACATTACAAAACGATTTTAGAAGCGTACTGCCTCCACTAACATACAGTGGCCACGAGACTAAAATCAGAAATTGTGGCCAATAAGAAGTCTTTGGCATACCATCCCTGAGAGGAATTCGTGGCGGGACGCACCAAACCAATCAGAAGACTGATGACTCGAGGAAAAAAAGAAGAGCAGGAAGGGTGGGGGACAATACACTTATACCCTAAGTAACCTCCTCCACTCACAACACGGTGCCTTGCGGACTACAGATGTAGATGCAAGGGTACAGTGCACTTACCTGACAGTGACGCGGTATAGGAAGTTCGTAATTTTCTGTGACTGTTCACAGGCAATGCTGCCAAGAATACTCTACAAAGTGCAAGAGCAGCTGAAAATGATCAGCGCTTGGTGGAAAAACTAGCAGCGGATTGGCAGCATAAATAACCATATTGCATTGGGCTCAAAGTCACACAGACCCGATCTCGTTTGACTACACGACAGGCTACCATTGTGGATTCCGCCACAACGTAAAGTATCTGTGAGTGTCTGTAAGGAGCGATTGAAAGCGGAACAACACACAAATCTCACTGTCGAAAAGCAGACAGCAGATTGAACCGAACAAAGGATCTGTTTATAATTCCTTCGCAAAGGAGGTTGCTTATACTACACTCGTTGAACCAGTTCTTTAGTATTGTTCGAAGATATGGTACTGTTATTAAGTTGAATAACAAAACATGTAGAAAAGATTATGAGTCAAGGTACCTTTACCTTCTGTGGCATACGTTTTGCATAATGACGACGACAGTCAAATTAGAGAATTACAAGGTTACACAGAATGGAATCTACCATATTTCTGTGTACACTACCCTAGAAGGGAAAAATCATTCTGGTACTAGATATGCACTCTTTCCCACACTGGCTCTCCTCCCCTCCCTTCACCTCCCTTCCCACCCCTCCCCTCATCTCCTCTCCAACCCTCTCCCCTGCACTTCCTTCTCCCCTTCCTCCTCACCTTCCCCCTACCCTTCACCCTACCCCTTCCCTTCCCTGTTCCCCCTCCCTTCCCCCTTCCCACCCCTTCCCTACAATTCACACTTCGCTTCACCCTTCCCTTCCGCTCCCTTCCCCTCCCATCGCCACCCCTAGCCCACCCTTCCCTCCTCACCCCTTCCCGTCCCTTCCCCTCCCACCCTTTTCATCTGTCTCTCTCTTGAGTGTCTTCTGATCTATGTGCATTGAATAGTTCATTAATCTGCCAGCTTCTATCTCATGTTATTCTTGTGTGCCAAATGTCATAGCCCCTGACAATGGTTTCTGTTACCTGACGTCTTTCATGACAATGCCATCTTAGGGTTTACAACAAAGGAAAACGCTTTACTATATTATGGTTGTAGGGACTTGGGGCCCAAAATCTTATCAAAAAGCAGTTTGCAGCCTTTAACTTCCATAATATAATTTCGGATAATCAAAGACAACAAGATTTTAAGAATCTTTAAAAAACAACACATCCAAAGTTATTACTTTTATAAAACCATAACACAATCCAGTTGATTTATCCCCTATATCAGACAAACGGTAATCATGGAACCCATTGGTCTTTCGATCCAGATTAGAACCCTGTAGCTGAACAGCATTTACAGACATACAGAAATCTGCTATGAATTCAAAATGATGCTTCCCTTCTGTTGCAGCACGCCAGAACCGCCGCCACTCCCCTGACCAATAGTTCAACAGCATAGAAGGTGTATATAGCGTGTTTTCCTTTTACAGAAGCAGCATTACATGAAGTTTACCTGCACAGACGATGTCCTCGTATACGTAGGACTTAGATATTGGTTTCATTAACCTGCAACAAGTATATGTTACACATTGGAAACAACGACATTTCATCAGTTTAACAAATGATATGCAAGCAACCAGAATGAGGTCAGTGGCGTCAGACTGCTACCAACACTATTCGAGAAACACCTGTCTATTACTTTTAAAACAGTATTGACACATTAAATTCAGAACCTTGTGTGTGTGTGTGTGTGTGTGTGTCTGTGTGTGTGTGTGTGTGTGTGTGTGTGTGAATTTCTAAGGGGCCGAACTGCTGAGGTCATCGGTCCCTGGACTTATGCACTACTTACACTAACTTATGCTAAGAACAGCACACGCACCCATGCCCGAGGGAGGACTCGAACCTCCAGCGGGAGGGGCCGCGCGATCCGTGGCATGGCGCCTCAAACCGCACGGCCACTACGCACAGTGTCACCTTGTCTCCGAACCACAAATAGACTCTGTATTTCACAAAAGAGAAACCTTGAAAACAGCAGTGAACAGTTTCGAGAGGCTTCTTCAGTAAACTGTCAGCAGAGGGACTCTACAATCACACCTTAATTCAAACGTTGGCTTCGTATGTGCATACGCTGCCACAAAATGCAGCTATCACGTCTTCCGATCAAGCACTCATACTTTTGCAATAACACTGTTTGAGCAGGGCTTCAAACACACAACTTGTTTCCGGCCAATTCCCTCGGCCCACCAGCCGAGCCGTGCCCGTCATGTTTCCGGCTTGCCCCACTCCAGTCGACAACCACCTCTCACCACTGACCACCGCGCTAAAGACCCTCACAAAGCTTCCCAGCCCAAAAATAGGTCACTGTCCCTTAATGCGATTCTCGATAAGTACCAGCAAGGCACATTTCCCTGCGTGCATCATGAGGAGTCTTTAAACGCTTTGCAAAAATTATTAATTGGCACAACAGCTGTATGTAATTTCTTTATTGAAACACTACCAGTTTGGTCAAACAGGTCATTCTCAGACCTAAAATTTTTTTATCTCTCTCGTATTACATTAAGTGCGCCTCGTGTCCTTTATGGATGTATTCTGAATGTGGCATTTATTCTTCTATTCACACCTAACAGCGATGACCAGCCTGGTAATGTCTCACTCAGCTCACTAACAGCGGCACTCATTTGTTTATAAAATGTGTGCAATTTCCCAGGGCAATCACTTGTTACGTCACTCCTAGATTCGACTTTCTCTGGCCGCATGCCGTAAGTAACTTGAAACTCTTCTGCAACATCGTCGTTTTATCTGTTTTCCGACATTCGCTTAGTTGCTCTAAATTCGTGGAGGTATGTACCGTCCATGCAACTAAATGAAGGCAGTATGTTTGTTCCTACACGCGTTTCGCTTCATTTATTTGGGAAGTATCATCAGTGACCTGAAATACGTCTTTCTTTTAATACATGCAATAAACGTATTATGTGACAGATATAATATGCTGATATATTACATTTTGTTGTGTTTTTCTCTTGCGTTTTACGTTACAAGCAACTTTTGTAGCACAAGTTCCGTATTGTGAATGTACCGTTCGGTGTACTTACGATTTCGAGCGCTGTTAACACATGTATGTGTTCCTGGAGATGTATTTGTTGCTCTTCATACTCCAGCTGGCCGAATTATGGCGTTGTTTATACACCTTTGTCACATCGCATGTTTCACTTTCACATCAATTAGGTGATTAACGTATGTGTGTTTTCAGTGTGTAGTGTTGCCAACTGTTGTTGTGTGTTTGTCTGCACTTGGTTTCTGTTGTGTTTGATGTTTTTCAGTTGATGTGTGTGTAAGAAGACTGGGCTGTGGACGTCCCCTGGCACTACCAGCGTATTGTTCTGGCTGCAACCTGACTGCAAAATTGTACATCATTCTGGTGATTCGACCTATTATGCTGCCATTCACTAACAATGTTCTAGTGTGTGTTTTCCAACAGGATAACGCTGAACCATAGTGTTTTCCAACAGTATAACGCTCGCCTACATATCGCTGTCGTAACGAAACATGCCCTACACAGCGTCGACATATTGCCTTGGCCTGTCCAATCATCAGATCCGTCTCCAGTCGAGCACATATGGAGTCATTGGATATCACCAGTGTCATCTGCAACCATCATTAACCGTCCTTGTAATGACCTTTCAGGTGCATCAGGCATGGAACTCTATGACCCAAGCCAGCCAGGAAGGCCGAGCGGTTCTAGGCGCTACAGTCTGGAACCGCGCGACTGCTACGGTCGCAGGTTCGAATCCTGCCTTGGGCATAGATGTGCGTGATGTTCTTAGGTTAGTTAGGTTTATGTAGTTCTAAGTGACTGATGACCTCAGAAGTTAGGTCCCATAGTGCTCAGAGCCATTTGAACCATTTTCTATGCCCCAAAGTGACATCCGACACCTGTACAACGCATTGCATGAATGCTTGCATGCTTGCATTCAACATTCTCTCGATTACACAGGTTATTAACGTACCAGCATTTGACATTTTTAATGGCTTATCTCGCGCTTACCTTAACCTGTGCTGTTGTAATGTTAATAAAATACATGAACTAGACAAATATATTGCCGAAATGTTATATCTCTACATTAATTATTTCTTGTTTTACGATTTTTACTGTCAGTGTATATCAACAATTTGAGCAGGCTGTATTACCTCGTACAGAGAAGTGAATGAAGAAAATACATAAAAAGAAGACGTTGCGAAGATGAGATTTCCAACACGAAGTATAGTACTTCGTTTTATAAGTCTTTGAAGAAGATTAGACTACTTTGAAAGCTGATCAAAGATAAACCTGTCCGGGTAGATTAAAATTGTCTGTTGGATACGGACTCAAACTTTGCCTTTCGCGGGCAAGGTAGGAAGAAATGGGATGAGTTACTGATGGTTCGCGATTCGTGATTGGATAACTCAGTTGGGAGACCACCTGTCCGCGAAAGGCGAAGATCTCAGCTTCGAGTCCTGGTGCGGCACGCAGTTTTAATCCGAAAGGAAGTTCCAGATCGGCGCGCACACTCGTCTGCAGAGTAAAAATTCATTCTGGATCTTAAAAGATCTTGCATCAATTCGTTGGATCTTTGTCAACCACACTAACGAACTGTTTTCTTCATGATCCTGGAAGTCCTAACGGTCCGTCACTTTATTAAGAACTTGAATTAAATGATTCTGAACAATTAACAATAGTAAAATTTAGTACATACCAAGCTGAGCTGCAGTCACAGGTAAGCTAAAATATGGTAACAAAACTCGCACTCTTAATTTCTGCTTGTGTAATCTAAATATTGTAGCCAGCTATGAATACTTTAACTGAACTTTGAAATTAAAGCATTGAAATGGAATAGTATTACTTTAATGCTGGCGTATGAATTTCAACGACACTCGTGTTCATTCCAGAAAAGGAAGGGACCCTGCTTGGTAATGCAATTGGGGCAATGAGCAACAAAGCTTCATGCTAAGTTGCTGTATTTTTGTGATGCAACAGTTTGAAAAGCTGAGGTCTACCATACAGTTCTAAAACTTTACGTGCTTTTAGTCTTCCTTGTTGGTTGATTGAAGGTTTGCAGTCGTTGATCGGGGAGGTGGCGACAGTCACTCGTTGTCGGCCGTCGCTGTTGCAGAAGCTGGATGTTTGCGCGCCTTCTTCTCGACACGGTCACCAGGCGAAATGGGCTCTTGATGTGCGCTTTGCTAATGCTTCCCGTCCGCGACACCGTGTCAGAAACTATCATAGCAAGTCGAGCGCAATCACATGCTGCCAAACCCCGAAAGCGCGGCAACTCGCGGGAGCGTCACACAACACATCTGCTCCACCCCCCTACTCCAGCCAGACTCTGCTCTGCCCGCGCTCCACACGGCAGAGTTAACACTACCAAAGATCACCAACACTTTAGTTCTCCACACGACCTATCGATGTAATCGTTCGATAGCATAGTTTTCCCAAGGCCAGACCCAGCGTAAAAGTACAAATAATATATACAAAACAAACCAATTATAAAACTTCCTGGCAGATTAAAACTGTGTGCCCGACCGAGACTCGAACTCGGGACCTTTTCCTTTCGCGGGCAAGTGCACTTGCCCGCGAAAGGCAAAGGTCCCGAGTTCGAGTCTCGGTCGGGCACACAGTTTTAATCTGCCAGGAAGTTTCATATCAGCACACTCCGCTGCAGAGTGAAAATCTCATTCTGAAACCAATTATACATCGACATAAATGCATATATATAGTAAAACAATTACAATATATAAAGGCACCGAAATGTCATATCTTCAGGTAACAAAATAAGGAAAAAATTTATAGTACAATAGATGGAAATAGGAGGATATGCATTTCCGGCGTTACAGCATCTAACCAAAGTGTACCAGTTTTCTACATGAAACTAAGCACAACAACCACTTTAAAGAAGAAACCAGGTTTTCAGACACCAAATTTCCGTCAGTGTTTACAGTTGGCAACGAATCCCATTATAGTATTGAAGCTTCTACAGACGGCTGTCAAGCTACAGTGATGTTAAAAGTTCGTGAGCACTGTAAACTTTGGACTTCAAACATCTTTTCTACTTAGTAACAGTAAATTGCCTCAACCGTTGCCAATACATTAGAGTCAAGTCTGAGAAGTGTACATACAGATATCTGATCTGTAAATAACCGCACAGTTGTCCGCGAAATATCCTAGTTGTGGGGTGAAGAGGGAAGGGTGGTTGGGGCTTATCGTCTCGTCGATGTCGAGGTCATCAGAGACTGAGTACAAGCTCGAAAAGGGGAAGAGTGGGCAGGAAATCAGCCACGCTCTTTCAGAGGAAGCTTTTTAGCATTTACCTTCAGCTATTTAGAAATAACGAAGAACTACTTAGGAATGGCCAAACGGGGATTTTTATTGCCATCCTCACAGCTGCCAGCTACAGTCACACACTTGGCGAACAGATGGCGAAATACTGAATTTGTTGGAATTTGCGAAATACTGAATTTTTTGGAATCTCTGGAGATCAATAAACTCCTGGTACATTAACTCAGATTAACAATTCTCCTCTGCTAAACCTCTTTCAAGTCTGAAGACATAGCTATTAGTCATAGGTACATTTTTTCTTTCTTCTGTCATTATTATCGCTGTCTTGGACTAAGTACTCAAATCTTTGATGGTGTAGCATAGCTGTGTTTATTAATAATGTTAAAAAGAAAATGCAATTTATTTCCTTTTCTCTACTGGATAAATATGTTTTCTTATTTTTACACTCATGTTCAGAAAAAAAACAGAGCACCTTGAACAACTAGAGGTAGGACGTTCATGTTCACAGGAGATGTACATTAGTGTGTTCTACAGAAATGATTAGCGTTTGAGCCATGTCGGCCCCAGGGTTCAAGGTCAACATCGATATCGCGGCGCAACACTACCTACCCGTGAAATGTGCCTGCCGCTCCCGTTGTCGCTATAAACCGAAGGTAATGGATTAGAGTGACTTGTACTCTGGCGCAACAGTGGAACAGTGAACGTCCTACCTCTAGTTGCTCAAGGTGTACTGTTTTTTTTTCTGAACATGAGACTTTAATATGGAAAATTTTTGTATTATCTGCATTTGTAATATTAACTTATGAGAACTGTTATGTAAATCGTGAGAGTAACGAGGGAGCAATGTTATACAGTGATGGGGTGGTATTGTGTTGTGGGTGGGGGGGGGGGGGGGGGGGGTTAGCGCGACACTATGGCGGGACGCGCGTTGTTGATTTGAGATGCAAAAATTTGCAGAGTCGGTCGGTCAACAGTGAATCGTCGAACTTAACGATTGACGATTGGGATTACTGTCGCAGTGCGTAATGAAAGTAATGGCTTGGCTCTGAGCACTATGGAACTTAACATCTTAGGTCATCAGTCCCCTAGAACTTAAAACTACTTAAACCTAACTAACCTAAGGACATCACACACATCCATGCCCGAGGCAGGATTCGAACCTGCGACCGTAGCAGACGCGCGGTTCCGGACTGAGCGCCTAGAACCGCTAGACCACCGCGGCCGGCCCGAGCGGTTCTAGGCGCTACAGTCCGGAACTGCGCGACCGCTGCGATCGTAGGTTCGAATCCTGCCTCGGGCATGGATGTGTGTGATGTCCTTAGGTTAGTTAGGTTTAAGTAGTTCTAAGTTCTAGGGGACTGATGACCTCAGAAGTTAAGTCCCATAGTGCTCAGTGCCATTTTTTTTTGTTAAATGCCACTGCAGATGTCTTTGCAGTATAACCGAGAAGAGACTTCACCAGCGCACTTCGTCATGGAAATATGACAGAGTTGCTGCAATAACTTTATCAGCAACATCGCGAGCCGCCGTCATCATCTCAACACGCAAAAAAAAAAAAAAAAGTAGACTCTGAGCGCTGTGGGACTTAACATCTGAGGTCATCAGTCCCCTTCTCAACACGCCGCCACTCCTCTCTCAACACGCCGCCACTCCTCTACAATAACGAATAGATAAGCTGCATTGCCGTGTACTCTCCCCAGTTGAAGACAGAATTCAGCATTTCATACTGTAAATCGTTTGTTTCCATTATTAAACTATTACTTCTCAGTAAATAAAATTGCTGGAAGTGAACTATTAACTTTCAATGTAGCTTTGTTGACTTACCATTACGTACAAGAAGTTATGTTTTACTTAAACTATCTTTTTCTTCACAATTAAAGCTGCAGCAGTTGCATATATTTTGCGTGCCTCTTGAAGGTAACTGTTACAAACGCGTGTGCAGTGTTAATATCAAAGTGAGTTGGCATACTTTAATGTTAGATAAGGTCGCGGCGTCCGCATTGAGTTTCTGGGCATCGACCAACAGAATTAAAGCTGCTTGTTCGCTACTGGCTAAGCTTCGCGACGAGGGCAAAACTGGACGTTGTGGCGGAAGTGGTTTATAGTATTTCGTGACTTTACTTATTTATAAATGGTATTTCAGGTAGATCAAAAAAATATAAAACCAGTTACCTATTGTCAGCGTAACAATGCGTTTCATCTCAAAAATGATTATTCCGGATAATATTTGTCACTCCGCTAAAGAAATCTCCACTTGGCGTTGTGTAGAAATGTTGTCTGTAAAGTCCTGTGAGTGGCACTAAATTTGCATATCATTTATCAGATTTTACACAATTGTTACTTAAGATGGATGCACTTTTCTCTAGCAAAGGGAACATTTAGTCACAAAATACTACCCGCGCACAACACTGACGTATGTCTCCTATTAAAATATTTCATGTAAATCGTCCGAAACAATTAGGCTTCATACATCAGCAAATAAGAAATTGATACTACGTAACGTGCTGTGAACACTATTTTTAAAGATTCAATCTAAGTTGAATTCTGTCTTTTAAAGTAGATTCGGGACCATCGGTGCACATTTATTTCCATTCATTTATTTCTAAGAACATTTATGTTTGTTAAAATTCTCGATTCAAAACTGCCGCGGAGATATTTTTGCTAAGATGGCGGCAGACAGATGATAGTCAATTTGTCTATTGTTATTCTCGATTTATGTTACCAAGGTACTAGCGCTAATGGCTGCGCCCCTAATTGCGGAGCTGAAAATTAACACTTAAAAACGTTAATTAGATTGGATTACAACTGAAATAAATACAAATCCACATCTAGACAAGAGCGACTCTATTTTCCAAATAATAATTAACAATATATATAGTTACAGGTTTTCTCTTTACAGACGTCACACGTCTCACATCCGAACAGTTCATCGGTTAGCGCAGGAAGAACAACCGAACAACAGTTATCACAGATAACAAAAAAAAAGATTATAATTGTTGTTGTCCATGAGTGTAGTTCTCTGACAATAACTTTAATTCACATACAAATTAAATTATTACAGAAATAATGAAATAATTATCGTCATTTTTACGCGATACAGTCTTTTTATACATAGTATCGATAATATTTGTTGAAGTTTGTTCACTTAGTTCATTTTAACATCTTGTGGCTAGAACATAGTGTCATGGATATTACAACGTGACAGCTGTCAAACCACACAAGCTATGTTTACATCGTACTTAGTCATTTTATCATACTTTCATGAGCAATAACTTCTTTGTTGTTGTTTACAGGGATTAGAACGGATTTATAGCCTAACTCTACTGTGTTTACAGGATTAGTAACAGTTTTGTGTGATTTGCATAACTTAGTGACTAGGTGAAATCACACATTCATACGATTCGGAAGTAAAACGAACTCTTCTGGGAGGGAAATAACTGGACATCCACTCAGTTAGGTTATTTCTGACAAACCCTCGTATAAATATACGGTCTATAATTTAACGAAGTATACCCCTGAGAACAGTTTTTTCCAATGTTTCCTACGCTGTTTGTTCCAGTCTTTACGTACATTTTTCATCGTACTTATTTACTTTATTTTGATTGTTAATGTATTCCAAATTCCTATTCTTTTATCATAGGTACACATTCCCTAACGTAAAGTGTAATTCCTCATACTTAGTGATACAGTTGAGTTGTGAGTTTCCAATTAAATTAAACTTGTGAAAGACATCTTTTACTCTACTTCTGTGTCACCTTCCACGCGTAATACCTTTTCAAGCTACTCTTCGATATTCTAGAGGATATATCTTCTGTTTATTATACTGTGACTGTCAGTCTAGTTTAAACTGATATCTTCTGTCGTTTTCTCAAATGTACGCTCAATTAGGAGACCAGAATTAGCCTTCTTTACAGATGACAAATGCATTATGAATCAAAAGAGAGAAGAATCAGAGAAAATAGTAAATTATGTTCTTGTGAAGGTTACTGAATGGTTTTGCATAAATGGGCTACCTTTAAACGTTGAAAAAAATGCATTTCACTCAGCTTTGTACTGTCAAAAATATCCCACTTCCCATTAACTGAGTATACGAACAAGAAATGATGATAAACAAGATAGAAAATTGTAAGTTTTTACGTGTGCATATTGATAAAAACAAACCATGTACGAAATTTGTAAAACGTTTATATTCTCATCTACATCTACGTGATTACTCTGCTATTCACAGTGAAGTGCCTGGCAGAGGTTCAATGAACCACTTCGAAGCTGTCTCTCTACCGCTCCACTCTCGAACGGTGAGCGGGAAAAACGAGCACTTAATTTTTTCTGTGCGAGCCCTGATTTCTCTTATTTTATCGTAATGATCATTTCTTCCTACGTAGGTGGGTGCCAACAGAATGTTTTCGCAATCGGAGGAGAAAACTGGTGATTAAAATATCATGAGATGATCCCGTCGCAACGATAAACGCCTTTGTTTTAATAAATGCCACTCCAGTTCACGTATCATGTCTGTGGCACTATCTGCCCTATTTCGCTATAATACAAAACGAGCTGCCCTTCTTTGTGCTTTATCTATGTCATCCGTCAGTCCCACCTGATGCGGCTCCCACACCGCACAGTAATGCTCCAGAATGGTGCGGACAAGCGTGGTGTAAGCAGTCTCTTTAGTAGACCTGTTGCATCTTCTAAGTGTTCTGCTAATGAATCGCAGTCTTTGGTTTGCTCTGCCCACAACATTATCTATGTGATCGTTCCAATTTAGGTTATTTGTAATTGTAATCCGAAGTATTTAGTTGAATTTACAGCCTTCAGATTTGTGTGACTTACAGCGTAATCGAAATTTAGCGGATTTCATTTAGTACTCATGTGAATAACTTCACACTTTCCTTTATTCAGGGTCAGTTGCCACTTTTCGCACCATACAGCTTTTTCATGGATTCCCTAAATCGTTTAAGGCAATTACCGGGATAGTTCTTTAGGAAGGACAAGGTCAGTTTCTCTCCTCACCCTTAGCCTTTCAAGCTTGTGATCCATTACTAATGCCCTTGTTCTCAATGGGACATTATATTCTAATCATCCTTCCACCATTTCAAATCTGTTAGGGGTTACCAACAAATATGAAAATTTATAATTATTTTGTGTTGCATATTCTTTACAGATGTTCGCTTTTCACGCTTGATCTAATGGGGATCTATGGGTATTCAACAATCAAATCGACTGGAGTACAAACAAGGCGAATACAGTCATCTTACCTGTCAGATAGCGAACTGATAAAAGACATCTTAAATTCTATAAATGCACAAGAGAAGAAACTCGCTACACATGTTGGTACTCGTTTGGACAGTAATTTTGCGTAGTACAAAATGAAATACAGTATTACTTTCTGAATCCAAAATAAAAGACACTGCCAAGATCTGCTTGAGGCTATTTGTTCAGCGTTGAATGTAAGTCCCTTAACTTGGCTAAAATATTTCCGAAAATGCGACCGAGTGATATCTAAATGCACTCGCTGAAGGCGACAATGCATTCATCAAATCAGCTTAGGGTGAGTTTCAATTGACTTAAGTATCTTGTGGCGTAAACATTGATGAACGATCAAGACTACAACACGACTGAACACATTAAAACCACACAAATTCCGAAAGAAAAGATTGTACAAGTTTTATGAACGAATTCGTATTCAATTCAGGAGTAAATTAACAACTCAAGTGGCGAAACTCATTGATCTATAAGCACACTTGGTTGCATCTTCTTAGGTCAAAGCGGACTTCCCCAAAATCCATTCTAAACACGAAATTAATTAAATGAAACCAAAAATGTAATTGTGGAAATGACTTGATTATATGTAAATTGAAGGTGAAGAAGGGAAGGAAAGGGGATGGACAACTGCTGTCAGCTGCATTGAGACATTGTGCGGAATCGGCGGTGACGAGTGAAAATGTGTACTGGACCGAGATTCGAACCCAGGATCCCCTGCTTACTTGGCAGGTGCGGTAACAACTGCGCCATTCGGGACCCACTGTTATCGCAGCTGTACGGAATATCTCGTCTCGCCTCACAGCCGATCCACACTTCCATCGAGTGCCACCTATCCGCAGACACCACACAAATTCATATAATTTCATGTAATAACTTGAGTTGTAGTTTCAAATGGAAACCTGTTGAGACCTGATACATGACGGAATATCAACTCAAAGCCTAACTCCAAAATGTGTCTGTTGAGTACTACTTCCTACGCAACGGTAAGGAGAGGTGGGCTACAGAGTAGTGCACTAGCTGTCATCCTAGGAGGCTGGACAGGAGTAGAAATGATTAGTGAACACGTAAATACAGCATACAGAGCCACGCAGGGTGGCCTCGCAGTTTGAGGTGCCATGTCAAGGAGTGTGCGGTCCCTCCCGCTGGAGATTCGAGTTCTCCCTCGGGCATGGGTGTTGTGTTGTTCTAAGCATAAGTTAATTTAAGTAGAGTGTAGGTCTAGGGACAGATTACCTCAGCAGTTTGGTCCCTTAGGAATTCACACACATTTGAACAGTAAGCAGAAGGTATACTTATAGCTTTCCCCGAGCGTTGCGAAGAAACTTTGTAAAAGAACAAACAGGAATAAGGTCCAGCTATTATAAGAAGCAAAGAGATTGTGCAATATGAGGATCCCACTACCATTGCACGAGCAAACTATCGAAGGCTGACAAACTTGAGACTGCAACTGAGAATGAAGACTGTCGAAGACTGCGACAGACAGATAGACAGTCAGACAGACAGACTGGGCCATGTGGCTGTCCCTGGCCACCCTGTATCGCAGCAGTGACAGAGGGCGTTTGTAATCGGAGCTGCTGAAAGCTTGGCTCAGTGGGCGCACATCATTGGATCTGTCGGGTCCCCATGCAATCACTATTGGTGTATATCGAGAACGTGCGTTTCCGTTGCTAACTGTGAGACGCTGGTGAGTATGGTATCGTTGTATGACACTACACAATCAGTAAACTGAAGAAAGATTGTTTACCTTACTTATAACACACTGACCACCAGAAAAGTCCCACATTGTTTACAGATTCCTGAGGTCCCATTCTCGTTAAGTGCACGCAGAAACTAGAACCATTACTTTCTCGGCAACTGCCTGACAGCAAGGATGAAAAGGAACAGAATATCGCTGACATACCCTATGTTTACTGTTAGTTGTACAACTATCAAAATATGTTTGATATAGCTCTTGCACGCTGGACTTTACTCTCTTTTTGCTAGTGTAACTTTGAAATCAAACTGATTCATCCATCCACTCACTCGAGGAAATTTGGAAGGTGGATCAAAATTGTTCCGGCGTAACGTCAAACGCCGGCATGCCGGTCAAGAACGGTAGAGCAGAGAGAGAGGGCTGTGAGACGTCAGCCAATAGCACGCTGACCGACCCCTCTCTAGGACGACATCGAGACAGCAGCGGCCTCTAGGTGAAGAGAACATAAGCGCCGCCCCATCAGACCGTGGCCCAGTTGGAGACTAGCCATCCTACAAGCTCTACAGTAGCGACTTAGGAACTCTATAACTTCACTTGCACTAGGCATCGTCTGTACTGCTGAGATTTCTTATTTTGTCTGTCGCCCATTGCTTGTGACAACATTGTAATGTCTCAAAGTTAAGTATTGTCATTGATCTTATTGTAATAAAAATTCATTAATGCGATTTGCTGGAATTGTTGTCTAGCGATCCGAGAAAGCAAGTTTCCTAGGCACCCCATATTCGATGAGTAGGCAGAACACAGTTGGCGACGAGATGGTCAATGGATCCCATAGCAACAGCCACCACAGATTTTCTGTTTTCTTTTCGTGGGCTCTTGTGTTTTGCTGGCGCCTTAATTCTGCATTTGCTTCTCTTTGCAGGGGTTATTTACATGATGTAACAGTATCTTTTATAGTGTTTTCGCTAATCAGTGTTTTCAGGTGAGCATTGAAGAAATTTTCTATGCTTTTGTATTTATTTTTATTGCATACCTTGTCTGTTTATTGCCTTTGTATCTTCCAATATGAGCAACCCACCTATCCCACCCCCTGCTCAGGCGCCACAGCTGCAAGCGATAGATGCAACGCAGCTAATGCAGATGTTTCAGTTTCAGTGTCAGCAAATGTCGACACTGCTAAACATGGTGCAGCAGCTATTGGCCACTGCTGCATGCCCAACAGAACAACAACCACTATCCGTGATTCCAAGAGCTGTACCGCCTTTTCGCCAGTTTCGTGAACAAGCACAGGAATGGCTCGAGTGGTTGCAACAGTTTGAAGCCCATGTAATTGCTCACAATACACCAGGTGCTGTGAAACTCCATTATCTAGTGTCCTCGGTAGGAAGTGCAGTGTTTGGACTCATTCAGGAACTATTTCCTAACGCCACTCCGAGTGAACTTTCATATGATCAGGTTGTAGATTTGCTAACTAACTATTATGACCAACAAGTGAATGTGGAAGCAGCTAGGTACCAATTCTTTAACTGCAAGAAATAGTCAGAAAAAACTTTTCGCGAGTGGGTAACACATTTGAAGGGTATGACAAGGAAATGTGAATTCAAATGTGCTTGTGGTGCTTTATATTCAGATGTTATGTTGCGTGATGCGATCGCATACAGTGTAACTGATGTCAAACACAGAGAACAGATTCTGAAACAGTCCGATTCATCATTTCAGCAAGTAGCACAAATATTAGATCAGTACGATTCCGGTGCCGTGTCGGCCGATAAATCTGAGCGGCCACAGATTTGTCAGGTTGAGTCGCCGCTTGCTCATGACCGGTCCCTTAGCCAGTGGCACCTAGCACACGCCACGCCGCATAAACAATTCGCTACGCCACATAAACAGGTGAACGGAATTAAGTCATGCCCTCAGTGCCAGTCGCGGCACAAACACCAAGACTGCCCATCCTGTAAGTATAGTGTTACGCTTCCGGCGAGAAAGGTCGTGTACAATCTCTATGTCTGCGACAGAACTAACATAAGAATTTTGCCCACTCTCAAAATTCTAGTCAGAAGGCCCATGTAATTAATGCAATGTATTCAAAGCCTGCTGTGGGCATTAGCAAAACTAGCAAGCAAACAGTTTCTTCAGTGCTATGCCAGTCCAGCAAACATTTTATACATTTGCGTATAAGTGGAAAACGTGCGAAATTTCAGTTGGACATAGCTGGCTCTGTTACATTGCTGAATGGTCAAACATAAGAACTGTTAGGCTGCCCACGCCTGTCTAAAACTAGCACGCACCTGGCGGCTTATGATGGACACAACATTCCTATTGTCAGAAAATGTACTTCGGCTGCTATGATCGATTGCTTACGTGAACTGTAACTTTCACTGTGCTACAATCACATGATTGTGAGGATATATTTGGCCTTGATTAATTTGATTTGTTTGGCTTTAAAATTCAGGACAATGTGTTGTCAGTGACTGCATTCATTGCCACAGACAGTGTAGCTAGCTTGCTGAAAGAATTCCCTGAACTCTTTTCTGAAGGCTAAAAATCTTGTTGCTCATATTATAGTGAAAGACAATGCTCAGCCAAAATTTTGCCAGGATAGAACTCTTCCCATTGCATTACAGGACGAAGTCACTGCTGAACTTAAACAAACGCAAGGTAGCGGAGCTATTGCGCCCATACAAGCTAGTCAGTGGGCACGTCCACTGGTTTTGCTCCCCAAACCTTCAGGTCGCATTCGCCTCTGTGTTGGCTTTAAATCTACAGTCACCCCCCAAACTGTGATTGATACTTATCCATTGCCACGCTCAGAGGATCTCATGGACAGATTAGGCGCTGGCCGCTACTTTTCTGTAATTGATTTGCATGCATATCTTCAAATACCACTAGAAGAATAATCTCAAAAAGTGTGTGTTGTGAACATTCATTTAGGCTTGATTAAATAATTGCGTTTGTCTTTTGGCAGTGCTTCCGCACCCACTATTTTTCAGTGGTATTTGGAACAGCTGATTGCTCAAGTACCAAACAGTTCAAACTATTTGGACGATATTGTCGTAGCTGGTCGTAAACTTGAAGAACATATTGCAAATCTACGTGCTTTGTTTCGTGTGTTATCTGATGCTGGACTAAGTGTGAACTGGACAAGTAATTTTTTTAAACCTGAGTTGCAGTATCTTGGTCATGTCATAAACAGTCATGGTTTACATCCTCTTCAGTCACATTTGTTAGCCATACGTGATTTGCCAGTTCCTCATAACGTCACAGAGTTGCAGTTAGTCTTAGGGAAAATGAATCATTATATCCAGTTCATACCGAATGCTGCATAAATCGCAGCTCCATTGCATCGCTTTTATCGCAAGAATGTCCCCTTTGTTTGGACAGATGAGTGCCAAGAAGCTTTTCAAAAACTTAGAGATGCGTTGCTAAGTGAGCGATGTTTAATTGTTTGATTCACTTTGATTCTGACAAACCAGTCGTATTGCAAGTTGATGCTTCCTCTTGCGGAATCGGTGCAGTGCTTTCGCACAGATTTGGTGATAAAAACAGACCTATCGCTTTCGCATCAGAAGTGTTGTCCAAAGCACAGTGCAACTCTTCACAAATAGAGAAAGATGCATTAGCTATTGTGTATGGTGTCATCAAATTCCACCACTTATTTGTATGGCAGAAAATTCTACACAGTAACGGATCACAAGCCACTGCAGTCCTTGTTTCATCCGACGAAGACGGTTCCTGTACGAGCTGCCCGAAAATTGCATCAAAGGGCTTTGTTGCTGTCTCAGTAACAGTATGAGATTGTGTATCGTCCGACAGCTCAACATGGTAATGCGGACGCACTTTCACGTCTTCCGATTGACCCTGATACAGACTGTGACGCTTCTACTGCATCTTGTTGTCACATCGATGCTCAGGATTCTTAATTGCTTCAATCATTTCCTCTGAACTATCGGAAAATTGCACAGGTCACGGAAGCTGATTCAGATTTGAACATTCTGCTAAAATACATTCGCATATTGCATAGCATAAAGAAGTCTGTAGGGCCCCGATACTTTGCACGTAGGCATAGTCTCGCTATACAGAAAGGTGTGATTCTTGTTCAGAATGACAGTGGCCAGTCACGTGTTTGATCCCTAAAGCTTTAAAAATAAGTGTTGCAGTTACTTCACTAAGGTCACTGGGGGATTGTTCGTGCGAAAGAAGTTAGTGCGTCGACACTATACCTGGCAGGGTATGGACACCCAGACAGAGCGTCACGCATATGCGGAAAATCAGTCCGCTCCGCCACAAAAATTCTCCGCTTGGCCCAAGTCACAATCACCATGGCAACCTGTGCACATAAACTTTGCGGGACCTTTTTAGAACACTCGTTGGTTGATTGTGGCAGACTTATACAGCAAGTTTCATATTGCTGTGCCCGTGAACTCATCAAGGTAACGTAGCACAATTCAGGCGTTGTCCTCTATTTTTTGCCTCGAAGGTTTGCCTGGAGCCATAGTGTCGGACAACGACCCTCAGTTCACGTCAAATGAATTTGAAACATTCTGTGAATGCAGTGGCAAACAGCATGTAACTAGTGGACCGTTCCATCCACAATCCAACGGCGAAGCGGAACGTTTTGTCAGAACCTTCAAGCAGCAGTTGGCTAAACTTCGCACCGCACACACCAGGGATCAAGCATTGCAACTGTTTCTCGCCTCCTATCGCCGCATCCACCAGACGGACCATCGTGGTGGAATTGCCTTACGGCCGCCGCCATCGGACACTGCTCCACCTTCCTCAGCATCCGGCGCCGAAGGAAGGCCGAAAGTATCGCTTCGCGCCTCATGATATTGTGTTTTACAGGGTTTTTAGTGGCAGCAGACGGTGGGCGCGATGCGAGATTCTTCGCCGACATGGCGATGCATGTATCTCATTTCAGGCCCAGGCGGATTGCAGCGCCGCCATGACAATCAAATTCGCCGCTGTCATGTGCACGGTGATCCTTCTGTGTCTCTTCCCACAGATCCACGGAGCCCAAGAACAGCGCAGCCACAGTAGCCGCGAGAGGGTGTAGACGAAACCTTCGCCTCCTCCGCCTCCTCTCGTCCTACCGATGGAGCTGGACCCGCCCACACCGCAACAGCCAACGCTCTCTATATCTGGTTAGGGGCCTCAGAAGGTGGACGCGTACCCTTCTGGTTGTTTTCCGGGGGACGTTTCCGCCAGAGCGAAGGCCGGATGGCGGGGTACGACCGAAAGCCTGACGTCCCCCGCATCCACATCTTCCGGTCCAGAGCAGCGTCCACACTCCTGCCTCCCTCGCCGTTGTCGAGCTCCCTATGCGACGATGGTCCGTCGCTTTGGGGAAGAGGAATGTTGCGGCGTAACGTCAAGGCCCGGCACGTCGGTCAAGAATGGTAGAGCAGAGAGGGCTGCTAGACGACGTCAGCCAACAGTACGCTGACCGACTCCTCTCTAGGACGACACCGGGACAGCAGCGGCCTCAAGGCGAAGAGAATAACATAAACGCCGCGCCGCCTGGCCACAGCCCAGTTGGAGACTAGCCGTTCTACGAGCTCTACAGCAGCGACTTAGGAACTGTGTAATTTCACTTGTATTAGGTACTGTCTATACTGATGAGATTGCTTGCGACACAACATTGCAAAGTCTCTAAGTTAAGTATTTTCATTTATCTTACTGTAATAAAAATTCATTAATACGATTTCCTTGAATTGTTGTCTAGCAAACCGAGAAAGCACCCCTTATTCGACGAGCAGGCAGGACACCACAAAAATGGTATCATTGGATAATCCTTCCTCGTAACTGTGAAGCAGTGGGATTCAGTTTGATTCACGTATTTATAGCTCGTTGGCGATGCCAAGCGGCAGATCGTAGGAAACGTACTCCACTATCTTTCTTTTATTCTTGTTGATATTCATCTTATAACATTTTTCAATGTGCTTTCCACTGCGTTCAACTGATCTTCAAGTCCATTACGGAAATGCAATGTCTTTCTGAAACTTAAGTTTTTGTTTCTTCTCCCTGAACTTTAACTGTTTTTCCAAATTTCTCTTTGATTCGCCTTACAGTTACTCAATGTACAGCTGTAGCCTGGTTTCTGTATAAGCTGTAGTTATCCTATATATGGAAGAATACTGACACGCGGCTTGGGGTGGAAAAGAAATGAGTCGCCTTTCGTCAGGAAAATGAAAAAACCCACAAACGTGCTTTGGCAATAGCAAAACTAAGACATCTGATGTACAAACTTACTCTGACTTCCAGCTATTTCCGTATCTAAAACCATTTCTGAATTAAAAACTTTTGAGGCCAATGAAGAGGTTATGGATATTTGGCAGCTCTTGAAGACTCGCGTTTCAGTGATGATATCAACTTACTGGAATAACGCTTAACGAGATTTCTTGGCGTTAATAAATACTATTTTCGAAAAAAATTTAATTATGTACCTAAAATCAGTGTTTCACTGTCCTGCAGAAAAATTCTCCTGTCTACGTGGCTCATTCGCACGATATTCGTCTGTAACGTGACGTTTTTATGCAATTAATTGTTTCGCAATACAAATCAGGAACTCTTTCAAATGCGACACATTATTATCCTGTGTGATTACAGCTTCATGATCAAGAGTTCCAGTAATTACGTTTGACTGGTTTGTGTTTCTTACTTTACAGAAGGTTCTTACACTGAGTTGATGATGACAATTTTGATAGTACTGTGTATCGACTGCTTCGCCAAATGAAATAACGATTATAACGGCCTTTTAAACTTATGTACTTCAGTCTCTGTTCGCTAATAAAACGAGGTTTCCGCTGTTGCCGTGTATATCGGATGTCAGCCGCTAAATGGGAGACACCGGCCATTCTGCTGGTAGTGTCAGGCGCAGTGAGCCGGAGACGCGGTGGGCGTCGTGATATACTGTACAGCGGATGGCAAGGCGCGGCTAGACAATGAGCGCTTGTGCTCATGACTTACAGCGCACCGAGGAGGGGCCGTAAACAAAGCGGTCGACAGTCGATGGAGAGGTTACTACTCTGATGCGCGCGCACCTTGCTGCCAGTGCGTGAACATCGAATGACAGACCTTATCGTCTTTATTGGTAAGACCTGGAGACATTTTACGACCGTACTGTGCTGTTGGGGTTACCAGTTGAGATCGTTTGATCTATCTTCTATGGCAATGCGCCAGAATAGGCAGCTGTCATCGTATGTACGGGTAACAGGTTGCCCACTGTTGGTAAGCAAAAAAAAAATGAGTGTTCGTAACATGTATTGTGTGATTTGGAGACAGGACAGATTTTTCTAATCCGAATTACCCTGACAGCTATGGCAGGAGAAGCACCTACACGACTGATTGACGGTAAGAATGCAGTTCGACTAACATTTATATGACCGGTTCTCATCAATGTAGACCTTAGAAACCGACAGAGTACTCTTTTCGCTTTATACAGTGAAGGGAAGCTTTTATACAAGGTAGTCAAAAATGGACTGAAAAACCTGTAATGATATCGCCGGGTAGCTTGTGCTGAGAAATAACTGTTAAGAAAAAAGTCGATACCGTCTTCCTTTATCGACTTAATTAGCACCGTTGCGTCTCTTTGGGTTAAAACGACGCAAGGTGCAGCGCAAATGGCTGTGGACTGGAAGGCTGGACCAGGAAATATGCAAGGACAGCCGCATTCACATTTACATACACTGCCTATTTTAAATCTGGTTACAATCAACAAAACAAGCTTTCTAGGTTAATTAGGAAGCAACTTTAAACAGTGAACAATTTTCATATCTAAGACAATGACATTTTGACTACGTTTATCGAACAACAAAATAATTAATAACAATGTACTCAGGCAGTCAGCCCTTTTAAATAGCCAAAGCTTATTCTAACAGTAAATAGTTAGTGATTTTATCCCACAACAAACGAGGAGCCTTATTCATAACATCATTTTTTTTAAATAGTTTAATCCTGGAACAATAATGATAAAGCTGCACTTAAACAGTGGAGCTCAAATAATTTTTCTTCACACAGTATTGATAATAGTTTATGCAAATCAGTTTAAATAGTTAAAAAATTCATCCTAGAACAATAATAATAACAAACCTGCACATAAAAAGCACAGCGCAAATCTTTCTCAAATATGAAAATTCCTGGCAGATTAAAACTGTGTTCCGGAGCGAGACTCGAACTCAGGACCTTTGCCTTTGCCGGACAAGTGCTCTACCGACTGAGCTACCCGAGCACAACTCCTGACGCGTCCTCACAACTTCAAATTCTGCCAGTACCTCGTTTCCTACCTTCCAAATTTCACAGAAACTCTCCTGCGAAACTTGCAGAACCAGCACCTCTGGGTGAAAGTACACTACAGAGTCATGGCCTAGCCACAGCCTGGGGGTTGTTTCCAGTCTGTGGCCAACTTTACAAGTTGTAAAGTTTTACCATTATTCCCGTATACGGAGAAGTTTATGATCGTACAGTTCATTACGTTATCAGAACAGGTAACAGCTGGAGCGCTGATAAATGAAGCCAGAGTCATCAGTAATTATAAAGTGCGATAAAAAATTTTCCATTTCAGCGAACTGCTACAGTGTATACGCAACACAGTACAAGCACCGATATGTTGGCAGGAGCTTAGTGTGTCTTTCCGACATGGGTGCTGTGATTGCAGAAACGTGAGCCACAGCGACATTATTATCAAGTGTGTTGAAACAAGACCAACGTGCCATTATTCTTTTCTTGGCTGCAAAGGACAAACTCCAGTAGACATACATCAGACAGTGAAGAACGTATACGTCGCAGGGAATCATTCGAAACCCATCGTTGTGGAATAGTGTGCCAACGCACGTCCCCACATCTCAAATGTGTAACGCAGAAGTTATGTCAACTCAGGTGAGAGACACTCGAACACTCGCCCTGCCCTCTAGTCATGATCTTTCCCCATGTGATTATCAAATCCGGTCCGTTAAAAAAGATCAAGGGTCGACGATTCCTGCCGGACGAGGATGTGCAGCAGGCAGTTACGGACTTCGTCATGCAGCAGGACAGGGTACCTTACCAAACGGATATCTTCAACATGGTGTGTTGCTGGGATGATTGCCTGATTGCTCATGGCGATTTTCCCTCACTGGCATATCAGTTTTTAACATACAAAAAACACCTTTCCAGCTTGGCCAAGAAGATACAAGAAGATACAAACACGAGTGAACCTTTTGAGAAAGCTGGCAGGCAGTACATGGGGAGCAACCACATCAGTAGTCTGAGGACTGGTATACTCTGCAGCAGAATACTGTGTACCAGTTTGGCTGCGAAGCGCCCACGTAGCGAAAGTAGACGTCCAACTGAAGTCAGTTATGAGAGTAATTAGTGGTACAGTCCGGTCTACACCTACTTGCTGGCTACCAGTGCTTTCAAACATCTGTCCACCAGACCTCCGTCGAAAGGCTGCTCTTTACAACCTCTGTCAGCAAGTTTCTGAAAACAACTCGGTCCCTCTTCATGACGATTTGCTATCACTGCCCAGGAAACGCCTCAAATCTAGAAGACCAGCATACGAAATGGGAGTCCAAATGCTGTCCACAGGATTCGACCTGGACGCAGAGTGGAAACGTGAGTGGCAAGCTACAAGAACCCGAAACCACGAACTTGTAGACTGTCCAACAGTTCCAGTTCCAGGCTTCCATCTACCAAGGGAGGTGTGGGTGCAGTTACACAGATATCGGACTGAAGAGGTTAGGTGCAAATACAACATGCACAAGTGGGGCTTTTCAAGTGACAGTGTGTGTGACTGTGGTGACACCCAAACAATCAGCCACATTGTGAATGAATGTCCAATCAGACGCTTCTCTGGTGGCATTGAGAAGCTCCATCAAGCATCCCACGAGGCACTCCGCTGGATCGAGTCCATCAACATCCGAGTGTAGTCTGAGCCGTTTTAAAACTTGTGTACTGCTTATAATTTCACATGTTAATTTTTATATATATTTCTTTGTTTTGCTAAATGTGTATTACTGTCATAGATGCATACGATAATAATAATAATAATAATAATATCAGTCATGGACTGTACAGCCTTCGAAATGAAACTTTTTCATCGTTCCTTATAAATCGTGTCTTCTCATTTTCGTACTGACAGTTAAAATATACCACTCAAGTCATTGAATTTTCTAAGCAATGGGGTTGCAAGGTAAGTTTGGTGGGACTTTTTAATTGGTTGAGAATGTTCGCAAGAGTTAGTGTACTAACAACATTTATTTTCCCAAAAAAGACATGAATTATACTAAGCAAGTTATAGATTGAATACCCTAAACAACTAACAGGTGCTTTAATACTACACTGGATGGATCCTGGGAGGAAAAGACAGTTTAACTAGGTGATCTGTGAGTCGAGTAGATTGAATACCCTAAACAACTAAACAGGTGCTTTAATACTACACTGGATGGATCCTGGGAGGAAAAGACAGTTTAACTAGGTGATCAGTGAGTCAAGTACTCTGGCCCTAAAAATGTGGATAACGCAAGCTGAATTGATCTGACGCTGAGCAGACTTCGATTGATCAAATCTACTGAAGTTTCTCTACATAGGTGTAGCTGAGAGCAAGTGGCGATTGAGATCTGTAAGTCCTGACAATGTCGGAGCGGCAGTACGTTACCCTGTGTACTTTATGGGTGACGTGACTTGCAGCTGGTGAGATGTATGCGGCGGAGGTGAGCTGTGGAGGCGGCACCGGTGAATCGATCGCGGCCACGAAAGAAACGCAAAAATCTCACGGTCTAGCGATCTGGCAGACGGATCGCAACTTACTCTCTACCAGAGCCCTGAAATCACAGTAGATTTCAGTGTGTGACACACCCGTTCGCTGGTCGTACCAAGGACCAATTTGGCTCACTTATACGACAGAGTGCACAAGGATAGCAAACGTCAAGACTGGTAAACCAAAGAAATCGAATAAGTGTGCCCTTGGCAAATGAGTTGTCCGAGACGTTTGAAGTCACACTTTCGGTACAGTATGAACTTCACCACAGACTCCCCACTCTAAACTAATCGCAAGTGAAGTCAGTTTCAGGACAGGTCCCAAGCACCAACCACACATGCCAGAGCTTCGACCAGAAGTCCTCACCAGACCAAAGTCCTGCACCTGAGTGCTTCACACCTCTCTAAAAAAATTCCATTTCCCCGCAAAGTGCACAAACGACACTGCCTTCGCCCCCCCCCCCCCCCCCATCTTGAGCCAATTACAAGGCTATAGAGGCGCAAAATCTCCCCTCCCACATGATAGCACAAACTCATGTCGAACCAGGGCAAGAGTTAAGAAATCTGCATCTCTGAAAAAAAAAGAAACCGCCAATTACTGGCTTTTTTTAGTTTTTTCAGAGGAGGAAGAGATGATTTTTTTCCAAAATCGTGGCTCTTCCCACAGCAACAAGAAAACAGATGCAATTATAAAAGGTCTTTATCTAACTCGCCTGTGCCTTGGAGCTTGTTAGTCCTAGCTATGAGGTGAAATAAAGATTCTACCTATAAACATTTCTCAAACGCCGGAGTTTTCTTATACAACCGAGGCGGTCGAGGGAAGTGCTTCATTAGCCTATTTGCACTATCGGTGAACACGAAAACATGTGAAATTTTACTACATGTGGCTCTGCACACAACACCCAGTTTACAACTCCACTGTGTATATGCGTTCCTTTAGACCGTCACCCCAGCCCAGGCTTCTGCTGGCACCGTGGCAGGTATTGTGGCATTGTTCTGCTGGAGCCTTGTCTCGATAAGGGGCTACCCTGTCTGCCCTGAATGGTTGTGGACCTGTCTGGCAAGATGCGCTTACCGCCAATTGCTTTCAACTCCCAACAAGCCGTTTCTATGAGCTAAGAATCATAAAAAGACCTCATACTTTTAGTGCCCTACCAGGCTGCATCAACGTCTGCTTAGGTCGTTGACTTTCTGGAGCCTCGCTCAAGGTGCATCATGTTGTAATAAAATCTTTAATAATTTTCCGTAAGCGAAAAATAGGTGAGAGAGTAACTTGTCCTCTCTCAGGGTGTTAAATCCGTTTTCAGCAGTCTTACTGTGTTCTATTGTTAATTCTGACTTACGAATTCACATTTATATCAAGTTTTCATAAGATGTTAAAGAAAAAAACAGTAGAGAACCCCATGAGATTCTCACACGCAAATCCAGTTGTAGACGAGTTAGTTAGTTGGCTAGATGTTCAATGGATTATAATTGTGATTTCTGCCTATGACGTGAAACAAATCAGTTTTACAATTATTTCATCCATCCAAAAAGTTTTGAGATGGGTTTTGTTCATAGCGTACAAGCAATGTCAACGCAGTAACTTCCATGTCAGAACAGATGTGCATTTGATTTGTTACTTGTGAGCAGGCAGTATTTAGTGTGCGCACGACAGTAATGTGTCAGTGATGTTGTGCCACATATGACAATGGAGTAACGAACTGAATATCTCTAAATCAAAAAATGGTTCAAATGGCTCTGAGCACTATGGGACTTAACTTCTAAGGTCATCAGTCCCCTAGAAATTAGAACTACTGAAACCTAACTAACCTAAGGACATCACACACATCCATGCCCGAGGCAGGATTCGAACCTGCGACCGTAGCGGTCGCGCGGTTCCAGACTGAAGCGCCTAGAACCGCTCGGACACCCCGGCCGGCTCTCTAAATCAAATGTTCAAGACATTCTCTCGAATTTTTCGAAGGAGAGAAGAGTGCGTGCTAGATTTGGTCTCACGCCTTGACTCCGCAACGAGAAACGAAGCGTGGGCACCCGTCACGATTGGATTACAATGGAAAATGTGGACGAATCATTTTTATCAATACGAAAGGAAATGAAAGATTACAGTTTAATGTCCCATCGACAACGAGGCCATTAGAGATGACGTTATCAGTACGAAACTACGAAAAAATTACAAACTGCAAAATGGGTCTCGGATGGTTCGCCAAGACAGAAGAAGGTGTAAATGTGATGCACGAGGTGAACAACATCACTAGACTACACAGACCACATAAAGCATTGAAACCACCATCTTAACTTCTCACTATTTATTATTAATCCAGTATCGAAACTTTTTGGTCTGAGGGGTACACTACACTTACTTGATTAAAAGTATAACAACTTACTGACCACTTACACTGTCATCTTAAGCTACATTTTTTTGTCGTTCAATTACTCCCCCTCTCGCGCGCACACACACACAAACACACACACACACACACACACACACAGAGAGAGAGAGAGAGAGAGAGAGAGAGAGAGAGAGAGAGAGAAACATGCATTAGATTACAACACATTCAAAAATTCTTCTACGGAATAGAAGGAGCTTTGAAGCAGAACAAACATGATTTCATTTGATTTCAATTGGTAGTTTAAGTTTATTTTACAATCTGTTAAATTATTTACGTCACGGGGTATGAAGTCAAAGATTTTTATGGCTGAATGTCTCACTCCTTTCTTGACCACAATAAGGTCGAATGAGGGATAGTGTAAATCATTTCTTCTTCTACCATAACACTTACGAATATTACTAGATTATTTGAACTGCAAATGAATGTTAACAATGACCTTCATAAGAAGTAAAATCCCCGTGAATCTCTTGTCCTTATACCCAGGGGTTTAAAGAGCTTTGAGGAAGAAGCTCTACAGAAACCACATATTTTCCATATCACTTGCTTCTACGTAACAAATAATTTCATCACCAATGCGGAGCTGCCCCAGAATTTGATGCCATGAGACATAAGTGAGTGAAAATAAGGAAAGTAAGTAAACTTTTTGACATTTTTATCTCCAAAACCTGTTCATTCGTAGTGCAAAATCTGTAGAACTTAGCAGAGGGGCAACGTGTTTGTCTGCTATGCAGTGGACCTCGATTCGAGTCCCAGCCGGGTTGGAGATTTTCTCCGCTCGTAGACTGGATGTTGTGCTGTCCTCGTCATCATTCATCATCACCGGCGCGCAAGTCGCGCTGTGTGCCGTCACCTTCAATAAGACTTGCACCTAGAGGCCGAACTTAGCCGGAAGGGGCCTCCCGGCCATCGATCATTTTGCAGAGCTCAAGCGCAGTTCCTATCAGTATTAACATCTAACAATTTAGAATATTCTGTTCCATTTATCAATTTACTATCACACATTACTTATAGTCGTATGGTCAGGCCTTGTAAAGAACGGAACTGCACGCAGTATATTTTATCCAAGTTTAGTGTCAGTCCATTTGCAGAGAATCTGTTACTTACTTTCCGTGCATCGAAACCTTCCGCAAAGTTTGGTATTTCTCGACTTTGTGCCTCTCTGGTGGAATCACTTGTTGTGTAGAATCTCTTTGCCAGAGAGGCTTGTGGTGCGAATGTGGTCCGGGAGGCGTCGTGGCTCGAGAAGGGATGGAGTCTTGAGTTAGCAGCGGCACGAGGAAGGTGGCGACCGGGCCTCGTGTTGGAAGCAGCCCACGTATGTGCCCGAAAACTACTTGGCCGCAGCTGGTGTGCTAGCGCAGCCTAGTTGTAGTTGGGAGCTGTGGTTTGGGAGCTGCATTTTGGAAAGAAACTCCCCTTTTGCACGCAAGAGCGGTTCTGTTGCACAATACTGGTGTTGCCCGAAGGAGATCGGCGGTTAAAGCAACGGCTGGTGGTCTGTACAGCCGTCACTATACTGTCGCTGTACCCTGGTTGCTTTGGCACACGAGTAGTGGATAACTCCACGTGAAGCTGAGTACCCTTATTATTGAGGTCTTGCCCATCTTGCAAACTTGTAATTAAGTCTGCTCTTGTGGGTTGCCATTAGTTCGATTATTTCTTGACTGGTCATTTGTTTGTTTTAACTGTTCGTGTTACAAGGTTGTCATTGAGTTTGCCCTGCAGGGGCCCATTATTTGTATGCTTGTGTGGGACCAGTGGTAACTTACTTAGGCTTCACGGCTTATCATGCCAATGTAGTGACGCATGTAACGTATTCTCAGGAAGTGTGCGCAAGACTGACGTGTGACATGAAATAAGATGGCAAGATCACGGCTCTGTAAACCAACTGAGGTAGCAACGGATGAATTCTAATGCTGCAGATTTGTTCTTGAGTTAAGTAATTATCTTTTGTAACTGAACTATTGGCCGAGCGGTTCTAGGCGCTACAGTCTGGAACCGCGCGACCGCTACGGTCGCAGGTTCGAATGCCTCGGGCATGGATGTGTGTGATATCCTTAGGTTAGTTAGTGCTCAGAGCCATTTGAACCATTTTGAACTGAACTATTTGCACCTCTAAATTTGGCGTTCGTCTGAAGAAGTCTGCACCTAAACTTGTTTGAAATTTTCGGTATTCGTGTACAGTAAATGATCAACGAGAAAAACTGGCATGTACAAAACTTGCGATAAGATGCTCCCGCTGTAATTTGTTGTGTATTTCAAGTGCTTTGTTAAATTACAATTATCTGAATACTGCTTTAGGTTTGCATTGATGTCACTTTGTTACTATAAATTTGTTTAAAAGTTTACTAAATGCATTTTGGAATTATCTTCGGTATTTTAAATCTTTTATCACAACACTTATCAAGCTTGAGTTAAAACTTTTAATTATGTTATAATTGCTTTGGACTCAAATTCAGCACTACCGTATCACCCACGTTGGATCACTGAAAATATTATTAAGAGTAAGTCTTGTAATTGGTGCCCTTAACAAAAAATAAATAAACAAAAAATAATAAATACACACGTCGGGCAATATGTTTCCTAATAACTGTTGAGTAAGAACTGCTTTTTAATAAATTTATTCCAAAGGCTGTCTTAATTCAGTGTAGTCCGGCAGCTTACCATTCCTTAGTAGCTCCTACTATACCACTAACCTCCAAGAAAATTTCATTTTCAAGAGATGAAGTGTAATGTCACAAGATGTTGCCCACGGCACTCTGCCTCTGCAACACACTGTAACGAGACCCAAGAATGTATAATTAATATTTTTATGAAGCCTTGTAAAGCGTTAGGACTGATTTTTCGCTCCGCGTTTGTTGTGTTTCCTTTCCAACGCACGAGAATGCGACCGAAAGAAATCCATCCGGCGTAAATTACAGGCGGTCCGCGGAGCTGGCCGTTATAGGAGCGCGTTATGCGTGTCTGCGATCGCACGAGGACTGCCATAAGTTATTTTTATTATGGGATCTGCAGCATACATTATATCAGAACAGGACATTATGCAGAGAATTACTTGACAGTATGCTGACTGATGCTTCATTTTTGTGTATACGCTTATTTCGGCTTTATTGCCTTCATCAATACATCTGCAAACAATCGCATTTATTTATATTTTACATAATATATAATTTTAAAAGGTGTTTTACACTAGATATTGTACTCACTTGGCGTTGTAGATGGATAAACATCAACATTGAGTAAACTGTCACTGCTGTTCTTAATTGTTGAATATATTTTTACAGTAACGTTTTACAGCTGATGGTTTGATGTTTCACATATATTACAATACACTTTTTTTTAGTATTTTGAGAGTCGTAGGAATTAGTTCGACAGCTCGTTGTTTATATTTATGTTGCTGCGGGTCGTATATCTATCCAACTGTAACTGATGTGTTTGTAATATAGGGGGTTTTGGTTATCCGCTATTCATATACAAAATATCAATAATTTTTTTAAAAAAACTGTGTATACTTGAAATCGGCCACTCCATTTAGCATATATACACCGTTAGTGTATATGAATATTTCAAATTCCTCCAAAATATTCATGATTGGATGTTTTGCGATTTTGTGCAAGATTTGTAGTGCGTTTTCAATGTCCTCAACTTCGTGTTTTCATTGTTTAAGGTTTGTAAGGAAGGTGGATTGGTTGCTATTTCTCTCGTGCGTTATCTGAATTTGATGACGAGATTTCTTCCCGTCTGTCCTATATAAATTTCTGTGCAGTTATTGCAGTTATTTTTGTGAATTCCAGGATTTAAGTGTTTCGGGAGTGTGGCTTTTCCTGAACATAGATTTGTGCTAACATTGTTTGCTGTTTTGAAGGCTAATTTCACGTTTGCATGTTTTAATAGCGCGTTTACGTTATCGGATACTTTCCCATATCCTGCAAGCGTCCTTGTTGTGGCAGGCATTCAACTTCCCTGCAGCCGTCGTGCTTCATTGTCGTCGGGCTATCGTGTTGCACGTTTCGCCGTGATGTAAGCTTGCATTTCCACTTGTGCCCGCTAGCCTGCAAGACTCCGTTAACGGCCCACGTGCCTCTCTGGAACGCAGCACTTCGGAAGCACACAGTCCTGTGAAGTCAACGCCTGTAGCCTTCAGAACCAGGATCTGTAGCGATACAATGAAAAGTGACGTTTCGAGACTGTAATCTAAACCCACACACGGCTGCCATTTTCGCTGATCTGAATTTTGTTAAAATACGAAGGTTACGACCCATTCCCAGTGTTGAAGTGCATTACACCATTTGTGAGAATTAAATGCATCGTGTTATTACATAATGCCAGAGGCGAACAAACCCTATAGGTAGTACACGTATTTCCCCATATTGCCTGTCCATTCTCTCGGTTCTGCACTTGCACTAACCAGTTATGGTCGTCACACATATGGGGCATAATATCGATATCAAACGTAGGAACTCTACTGGCATCGTTCTGTCAGTCGTATATGAACTTTGAATTTTTCGCAAACGCTTTATTGGCTTTCTGCTTTGGCTTATGTGCCCAGGCACTGGTTTCGAAAACAACTGCAGCCTCTAGGATTTCCTCATGTTACCAAATGTTTCCAGGTGGACACTTACACTAAAATGGGGCTATTTGGCGATTTTATGCATAATTTTTGAAGCTCTTTCGGTCACTACTTTACTGTAATCTCTAAATGTCAGATGCTCGTCGAGACAGACGTGCAGTCTTTTGATTAAGATATTATTTAGCCTATTGATAGACTTCCCTGTTGTAGAGAATTTGATTTTCAGGATCACATATGAAGTTTTATTTATCGCAGGTTGTTCTACAAAACCAGGATCAGAATGCTTCTTTTCAACAAGGGATATGAAATTATCTGTTTCGATAAGCAGCGATTGCTACAGTTCACCTAACTTATCCTTTGCGTCAGTCTACCATCCATCTATAAGGGTATGGACACACAAATTGGCCGAGGAAGGATGAGCAGAGAATTGGCACCTTTCAATCTTCCAAGAGGGTCAGTACTATGCTGCAACGCAAACAGTAATTAGAAACTCTTCCTGGTTTCTAAAACTTCAGATGAGTACATAGCTGTTAACTATCCTGGTCCGGACGTGTATGAAACATAGTTGAGCTCCTTCCCACTTGCATCGGACAAATGGTTCAAATGGCTCTGAGCACTATGGGACTTAACATCTGAGGTCATCAGTCCCCTAGAACTTGGAACTACTTAAACCTAACTAACCTAAGGACATCACATACATCCATGTCCGAGGCAGTTTTCGAACCTGCGACCGTAGCAGCAACGCTGTTCCGGACTGAAGCGCCTAGAACCGCTCGGCCACAGCGGCCGGCCTAAATCGGACAGTTATCAAAGATAACTCTTTCTGCTGCTATGCAAGTGATGAGATACGGAAATACCACCAACATTCTTCCAATTTCATATTCTCGAAAATACAGTCGGTTTCTTAATCATCTGACAACAAGTAATATATTGTCGAAGTCATAGTTCGGATTTCTGAATGGTTCCGATGTTAAGAAGTCTAGCTACACATAAGTACGAGAATGTAATTCGTTAGGCAATAAATTACAGGCTACTGCCATATTTTATGACCTGTCAAAGGCATTTGACTGTGTAAATCGCAGTGACATTTAAGTAAATTAGAGTACTACCGTGGAACAGCAAATTCTCTGAAATGATTCAAATCTTATCTGATAGGAAACAGAGGATGTCAATAGGAAAGAGCCATCTAAGATCATCTAACTGGGAACTATTATTAAGGGGTCTCACAAGGTTCAATTTCAGGGTCCTTACTTTGTCTTTACGTCTACTTCGCTACTCTGCAATTCACAACCAAGTTCTTGACAGAGGGTTCACAGAACTTCTGTCAGATTATTTCTGATCGTTCTGCTCTCGAATAATACGTGGTAAAATTGAACACCTAAATCTTTCCATGCCGGTTGTAACTTCTCTTATTTTACTATAGTGGTCATTTCCCCCTATGTAGGTGGGAGTAAACAAAATATTCTCGCATTCGAATCAGAAAGTTGGTGATTAAAATTGCGTGGAAATATCTCATCTCAACGTGAAACGCCATGTTTTAATGGTTGCTACCCCAGCTCGCGTATCGTATCTGTCTCCCCTAATTCGCGATCATACAGAACGAACTACCCCTCTTTGAACTTCTTCGATATCCTCCGTCAATCTTATCTGGAGAGGATCCCAAGTTTACAGCAGTACTCTAGCAGAGGACGGGCAAGCGTAATATAGGCAGTCTGTTTGGTAGATTCGTCGAGTCTTCGGAGAGCTCCACCAATGAAAAGCAGTCTCTGATTTACCTTCCCCACAACATTTTCTATCCGATGGTTCCAGCTTATGTTGTTAGTTTTGTAATCCCTAGATATTTGGTTGAATTGAAAACCTTTAAACTTGTATATATAAACGGCCGTTCATCATTAACCAGATGCCAAGTTTGTTTCTTCTGCGGCTGATACGTAAGTTGATAGCACAGTTTTAAAAAGTTCGGTTGGTAAAATTTTCACGGACATTAATAAATAGTTCCTAGCCACTTCCCTGTCACTAAATTTCGAAGAAACACACAGCTTGTAAGAGGTTTCCCTCTAGTATGTGCCCTAAACATAAGGCCAAGTGCAGGGTGGTTCTAATTAAACTTTCGCTACTTGAGTGGCCCCCATGAAAAACAACTTATCGTGGGACAATAAAACTTTGTGGAAACATGTTTAAGGACATGTGGAAGAGAAATAACGAAAAATCCATTGAAAGAAACAATGTTAATTTAGAAGTGAGAGTGTAACTTTTGTTAATTGCACGCCATTTTTACCTTACATGTTACAAACTTTACTCAGTGTGATGATCATCTGCATCCGTGACAGCCTGGAATCGTGCTGGAAATGTCATTTCACAGTTATTCACTACACTTTTCGAACGGTTGACCATGGAATGTTTAGCCGTCCTGACACAGCTCGTGCACTGCTTGAAGATCACACACTTCGTCCAGCATTCTCAGCCATGGAAACACTAACTCCTCAACAATTTGTGGAAAAATTGGTCTTCGGTCTCTCCCAGGAGCAATTCCCAAATCGCCAGTTAATTCGAACTTACGAATCATGATCTTCAACCCCGGTGCAGAAAGAGAACCCCGCCGTATTCATTTAATGTGTCGATACTCGCGAAGAGCAACAGGACTGACACTACAGTTTTGACCAAATAGTTTTACGACTAAAGCCGTGCTCACCTTGTGCACGCCCATGCTGACTGTCTGCAACTATAATGACACTAACGCTACTGAAACGCAAATCCTGCAGCGCACAGTCTGAACATCATTCCTACAAAGTTCAGTATCCATTCGGTAAATAGTTTTCCGCCTACACTGGCTCAATTAGCGAAACTTTAATTATAACCACCCTGTCGATAGAAGAGGTTGACAGTGTTAAATTCTTAATATCAAAGGTTTATAATAATCTCCTCCCAAGAACATACCTCACAACTGACGAAAAACCTAAACAAATCTGTATTTGCAGTGCAGATGTTGTCAGACACAGGTTATATAAAAATTAGAAAGCTAGCATACTTTGCTTATTAACTTCCGGAATCATGTTTTGGGATTACTTATCAAATCTGGCTAAAGCTTTCCAAAATCGCGTAATCCGAATTATTTGTGGTGTGAATTCAAGAACGTCGAGTAGAGGCCTGTTTAGTGAACTCGGGTACTAATTGCTCCATCCCAATATATTTATTTCTGCCCACGACGACGGACATCAGACAACTGAGCGGCTCGCGGCATAACACCGAAATGGCGGGAACCAAGGAAGCAGACCGCGGAGGAAAACAAATCTACACCAGCGCCATAGATATAGAAATCGCCATATGTTTTTAGATCGTATAAAAGTGATAATTTTACTGTGTTTTTTAATTTTGATAAGTACAGATTTTAACCTTGAGATATACAGGTTTTAACTAAGTATTTTTGGAGATAAAAGTTAATGAGAAAAATTACTGAATATAGTAAGTGCATATGTAATGTAACAAATGTACCAGACGCCACCTGTCGGTAATAGTGTTATAGTTAATATAAATGACGTGCATTCTGCCAACCAATTTTATGTGACACAGCATGTGAAAGTTGCTGGATTTGGACGAGTTACTCCTGTAACCGAAATATCAGGTACGTTCTGGTACATTTGATGTTGATTAGATAGGATGAAAAAGATTAGCATTCGTGAGATAGTAAATGAGTATCATTATCGTTACAGATCTGAAGATGGTTCTAGATGAACCGAAACCGGTCATATGAATCAAAATTTTGCAATCAAGACGGATTATAAGTAACATTGTTAATTAAATTTGTCGTAGGCAATGTCTCTATTTCAAATCAACTGCTCAGTTCACGGAATCAATACTAGAAACTAGAATAATCTTCACATAGATTATAGCCATTTACTCTGGTCCAGAAAGACGTCCATTATTCACGAACACATATTTTCAGCAATTTTCCGGCAGCTTAAAAGCTGTCTAAGGAAGTTATTGGTGGGCAACCACTACTGTACATCTTCAGTACAGTAATGTAATTAATGTACCAGTAAAAACACTGGTGCACGAAACATGAGGATGAAAGTGATGTGTCACTGCCAAGTAACTTAGCTCGATGACACTTTTATTCAAACACAATGATTGCACTGAAGTCATCACGATTTATAACGGCCTCTGGACATTGCAAAAGGGTGGACGTGCGTCTTAGTGGGATGTGTGATCATCACGGACGGCAGTGCATGCTATGCGACATGCTGCCATGCTGGTCGCAAAGCTGGTAACGACTTCTTGTGGTAGGGCGTCCCAGTCCTCCATCAGAACGATTGATAGCAATTGGATGATCGTTGGGGATGTGGACGTGCTGCAACAGCTCTCCCCAGTCATCCCGCACGTGCTCGAAGCGATTTAAAACAGTTGGCAGAACTGGCAAGCCAGACTACTCGCGAAATGTCCTCTCGTTCCAAGAGCTCCTCCGCCTGCGCAGTTCGAAGCGGTCACGCGTTGTCACCAACGAAAAATAAAGTCAGAGCCGAATACACTAGCGAAAGACGCATGTACGGAAGGCGTACCGTATCACAATAACGTTGACTGCTGAGTATACCGTGTTCAAAGATTTGGAGGTCAGTGCGCTCATGTAACATTATGCCTCCACACAGCGTTACACTTGAACCACCAAAACGATCATTTCCGACTACGTTCCAGGGTGCATTACGTAGCCTCATATGGCGAGAGCTTGGTACACATAACACACCCAGGACAGCCCTATCGTTTTCGCTTCCTAAATTCTGAGCTATGAGCACATGTTCATCTTCGACAGTTTGAAACTCATCTCTTCTACTGCAAGCGCTTTGGTTTCCATATTTTTGGAGGAGATGGACCAAACCAAAAGAAATTGGTTCTAAAATGCGTACCTTCAGAGCGGTGATCGCCTGTTCATCTTCGCTTCTTTCAGGCACATCTCTTCTACTGAACAAATGCCCATAGCTCTTAAGGAATGCATTTAAGAGCCGTTATTTACTGGAACATGAAAGTAGCAATTCAGTGCGTAGTCACGATCTGAGATAACGTAAAGTCACGGATAAAGACCAAACGTACATGTCTGGCTGCCGTCTCGTTTTTCCTTCTGTTGAGGAAGACGATATATATCCATATTTTTGAGAAAGAGTTCGATACCGCCATTCGAGAGAAATGGTGTTTAGTCGCTATTGTATCAATCTGCAGAATGAAGCGGATCCAACTGAAGAATTATGCTGACATGATTGAGGAAAAATTAAGAATGACTGAATTTAGTTCTTACATGTCAAAGGATTAAACGTCGCACATTTGAACATTATCGTGCTAGTCTTGAAAAATGAATAAAAAAGGTGTATATAACCTTTTATTATTATTTGACTAACGATATTACTCCCATTTAAAATTGTGTTTCGAGATCGTTTCTCTACTCCGAGGTCCAAATTATTTTTTATAAGATGTGCTCCAAATTTATCTGTCTGTTTGGTGGCACACGGATCCTAAATTAGGAAAGCAAGCGTTCTATCTTATAAAGAAAACTGGTTCCGGCGTTGAAGGACAATATCAACTATATAAGATGATTAGTTTCAATTTAAATGTGTCTACATTTAAGTTTTTTCAATTGTCTAACAAAAATATTTTTGTGATTTTGTTGAATGGGACACAACTCGGACTGTGGAAGAAAAAGACAGGAAAAGAGACAAAAGGAAAAATTTAGGAAGATAAAAGTTAAATCAACAAAAATCTTCGCTGGATCTGAACATGTTCATTAGAAAAATAATTGCAGTTATGAATTCCGCAATGAGTCTCAGCTTTAGTTATTCTGCTTCAGTTGTGGATGTTGTAGCTACCATCGTAGAGGAATAGAACAGCGTTGAACAAAAGTAGAGAAAATAGATAACACTGACGAAGGCCAAGTTCAATTAACTCAGCTGTTGCTGATTCGTCTCGTCAAAGGAACAATCCAGACTGAAAAGCATTTTGACGAGAAACTTGAAGAATGGGTTTCTTCAATGAAGGAGAAATGTTTAACCGGACTGATCGAAAAGACAGATGAAAAGATTATAAAGATAGAAAAATTACCCATGGAATAAACTAAATAACTTCACAATGAAGTCGAAAACACGGTCAGCAGTCACTTAAAAGTCAAGTAAACACAATATGTAACCCAAGTAGAGCATCTGAAGACAGATAAAATTAATCGCGACAACGGCGTTGATTGTGTCCAAAAAGAGGTACACACAGTAAACGATAGAGTCAACTGAGTAAACCAAGAATCGTAAAATACCTCATTTTAAAGAAAAATTTGAAATTATTAGACGCCATCCTGTCTGTCTTAGTTGACAATAGTGCGTGTTGCATTAGCAGATACAATGGGAACAATATTAATAATGGTTCTAAAGACGCTAATACACCAAGCGGTATTTGAACATCAGATATATCTTACCCTATGGGTGCAACTGCTTGTATTCTCGCCTATATGATGAAGAAAACATGCTTAGGCAAAGGCAATTTATTACGTTCACAGCAGGACGGTGGGAGGTACATCTCGTAGCTAAATAATTTCGTGGCATCTTTCCAAATAGTCGGAATAGCCTCAAATTTGAAGACTGTAATTGGGTATATGAAAGGCAATTGGACACTTTGGACCGTAGAAACATCAGAAAAAATTCCACGTACAATGACTTCGTAAAAGCTTTCTTAGCAAATAATTGGCCCAAAGGTCACCAGGAGCTTCTACGCAAGGAAGTTTTCAATCCCACGACCTATAACAGTAAGCAAAGCAGTTTGCGTGCTTCTCTCGGAAAGCACGAAACAAAAAAACAAAAAACTGGTATCAAGAAATATCTTCCACTACTTCCACAAATGTACTTAAAATATTAAAAGGAGAACTCCCAGATAGCTTCTGGGAGAAGTTGGTAACTGTTCCTGATAATTACATAAATTGATAGAATGGATTTGCTTGAAGAAGACTGAAGTTCTGCTGAAAATGCACGATAACGGATCAATAGGCAGAAATGGCATAGCTCACGTGAAAACTCGCGCTTCGCCAAGCGCCGCCGTTACACGAAAACTGGAAAATTAGCATCACCGATTCCATTAACACCACAACAAAAACAGCTCGGTTTGGAGTTGCGGCGTGACCGAGAAGCAAGGACTGCTGAGGAATGGGGTCGCATTATGTTTAGCGATGAATCGCGTTTCTGCCCTACCCCGGACGACCATTGTCGAAAAGCATGATGGTGACCTTAGAGAGCTCTCATTCTTCCAATGTTTTAGAGAGGCATAGTGGTGTTACTCCGGGCGTCGTGGTGTGGGGGGACATTTGGTATGACTTCAGGTCACACGGTTGGTACTGATTGAGGGAAGTTTGGCGGCACAATGATGTATCACAGACATCTCGTAACCTCATCCCCTACCTTTCATGTGGGAACATTGTTGTGCCATTTTTCAAAAGAATAATGCTCGTCCACACACGGCACATGTCTCTATGAACCGTCTGTATGACGATGAGGTACTCCCCTGGCCAGCAAGATTCCCAGATCTGTCCCTTACAGAACATATGTGTGACCAGCTTGGACGTTAACCCCGTCCTTGTTCCAGTATGCAGAATATTAGGAACCAGTTACAACGTTGTGGGCGAACTTGCTCAAGAGGGGATACGACGGCTTTATGACACTCTTCCCAACCGAATCAGTGCATGCATACAAGTTAAATGAGGTGCACCGTCATGCTGATAAGTGGGCTGATACTGCAAAGTTGAAAAGCTGACTCGACTTTGTAGTAGCTGGAAACACATCACATACCCTCCTAACCTGTGAAGTTTCATTTAATTTCCTCGTCCCCTTCTATGGCTGCACTCCAGCAGGAGGTCCCGACGAGATGGCAGACGGATATGGCCGGCACCACGGTGGAAGCCAACGTATAGTGGAGAATGATTCAAAGCCTAGCTCTGTCGACATGCATAGCCGAACGACCAGCTTTTATACAAGACAAGGCAGGTCTTGTTGCGGGTGAGATCACATATGTAGTCTAGCTTGAGTCGTAGAAATGTGTCGGAACACCGCTTATTGCCCCAGTTTTGGGTCTTGACTGGCGATCTGCTGCCAACAACCGGCCGCTGCTGCCGAGTGGTTCTAGGCGCTTCAATCCGGAACCCCGGGCCTGCTACGGTCGCAGGTTCGAATCCGGCCTCGGGCATGGATGTGTGTGATGTCCTTAGGTTGGTTAGGTTTAAATAGTTCTAAGTCTAGGGTACTGATGATCTCAGATGTTAAGTCCCATATTGCTTAGAGCCATTTGAACCATTTTGAACCTAAGGCTATGTGGTTCTGCACTTATGCATGCTATGATGTTAAAGCGGTATGATTTTCCATATGTTAATCACGTGGAACGAAACGCTGTTAATACTCCAATACAGGAAATGTATTTGCAACACGACATACATTCACCCTGCAAGTTTTCTATTCCACTCATTATGGTGAGAAACTTTAAGATGATAAAACTACTGCTACCTTCTACACCAAAGACAAAACATAGATTCTTTGTGACCCATGCACTGATCCACTGTTCATATCTGATTACAGCTCATAAATTGTGGTAAGCTCACATCAGCCATATAAATTGATCGTCAGCATCGGAAAATGCATGAAACAATGACATCTATGAGGAAATTGAAAAACGCATAGCAGCGGTGTTTGACATGTGAAATCACATGTCATGCTGCTCAAGTCTGTGAACAGAACACGGTCTTTTCCACACATGACATCTGTCAAGCAAATGTATACACAGGGATAGCAGGACCTCTCAAACCCATCACTAACTTAGAATCACTGCAGTTATTAAACTGAAGGCTCATTTTACGCCCAAGATGTGGCAGAGGAATGGAGTACTTCCCATACACCTTCGTCCATCTAGAGGAGGATGCCGAAATAGAATTTTTCATCAGTTTGGCAGACATGATTCATTATACAGGCGTTGGAAGTCTGCTGCTGGCTGCAGTATGGAGAGATTTGCTGTTAACGATTGCAGGTAGATATCACTATAAGTCACACAACGAACACACAACTGTATATGAATTGAACGTAGGTTATACCACATACCTGTTACAGGCCAAGAGAAGAATGGAAAAAAATGGTTAAACGTGTGATAAACGAACTGCCGCAACATCTCCCTCTCTCTAGAATGTATCATCAGTCTACCATTAAATCACACCTCATTATGACCCCTCTCAATTCCATTTACTTTCTATCATCCTTTAATGCAGATCCATGTCAATTTACAGGTAGATGGTTCTCTTTTTCAGGAAAGTATCAAAGGCAGCAGTCAACTTGTATATATCAGTATTATCTCAATAGATGTACAGTAGAATGCTGTTAGAAACCATGCAGCAACTCTTCTTAGCTGACACCACACAGAGAGTACAGAGAAGCACATTGTAAATACTGTTTGTTAGAGTTTAAAACATGAAACAGGTTCAAACATACAATGCATTCTGTAGTTGTATACTGCGGCCCAAAGGTGGTAATACATACGCTGCTTAGCAAAGGACACTTTATAAAAATCTATAAGGTGCTTGCCGATAACTTTGAGGTCACATCTGGGCTTCTGAAATGACATACATAAATTTATTACTCTATATTTGGTGGTCATCCACGTCAAACAACCTATTCAAGCCATCTTATCGCCGTCCATGGAAAACGACTGTTTCCCTGGTTCCTGGTGCTTCCAGGTCAGCCATTTCTAATATTCCTCTTGCTGTCCATACTCTTTCCCATGTACAAGTATTTTACAGCACCAAGCTGACACGTAAGTGCTGCCTCGTTCTCCCTCAGTTGCGTCTTTTCCCTCAATTTATACATATTTTCCGTGAATTTTTGTAATTTTACCGAATTTATGTCACTTACGCTCATGTGATCATGACATCACTTCTCGCTAAGTATTCCAAAATTGCTTGCAAATGTTGTACAGTTGTCAACGCATAGCGCAGCTGCACTATTTTTGTGTATGTGTGTGTTCCTGTATCGGTTTTTGTGCTGACCTTAAGAGATTTCGCACTTGACGAAGCTTTTGGTTATTTTAACAGAGTTCGAAAGTGACGAAGCATTCTGTGACAGAGGTAGGCCTTAGCACTTCGTCATGAGCCAAAAATGAGTTTAATATTCCAGTCCTGTGACGCAGGATGAAACAGATATGAAGCTGTTTAGAAAAGATTTTTTTATCTGGTGAGAGAATACTGAGAAGAAATATAGTCTATGTCTACATCTACATCTACATTTATACTCCGCAAGCTACCCAACGGTGTGTGGCTGAGTGCACTTTACGTGTCACTGTCATTACCTCCCTTTCCTGTTCCAGTCACGTATGGTTCGCGGGAAGAACGACTGCCGGAAAGCCTCCGTGCGCGCTCGAATCTCTCTAATCTTACATTCGTGATCTCCTCGTGAGGTATAAGTAGGGGGAAGCAATATATTCGATACCTCATCCAGAAACGCACCCTCTCGAAACCTGGACAGCAAGCTACACCGCGATGCATAGCGCCTCTCTTGCAGAGACTGCCGCTTGAGCTTGCTAAACATCTCCGAAACGCTATCACGCTTACCAAATAACCCTGTGACGAAACGCGCCGCTCTTCTCTTGATCTTCTCTATCTCCTCTGTCAACCCGACCTGGTACGGATCCCACACTGATGAGCAATACTCAAGTATAGATCGAACGAGTGTTTTGTAAGCCACCTCCTTTGTTGATGGACTACATTTTCTAAGCACTCTCCAAATGAATCTCAACCTGGCACTCGCCTTACCAACAATTAATGTTCTATGATCATTCCACTTCAAATCGTTCTGCACGCATACTCCCAGATATTTTACAGATGTAACTGCTACCAGTGTCTTTTCCGCTATCATATAATCATACAGTAAAGGATCCTTCTTTCTATATATTCGCAATACATTACATTTGTCTATGTTAAGGGTCAGTTGCCACTCCCTGCACCATGTGCCTATCCGCTGCAGATCTTCCTGCATTTCGCTGCAAATTTTTAATGCTGCAACTTCTCTGTATACTACAGCGTCATCCGCGAAAAGCCGCATGGAATTTCCGACACTATCTACTAGGTCATTTATATATATTGTGAAAAGCAATGGTCCCACAACACTCCCCTGTGGCACGCCAGAGGTTACTTTAACGTCTGTAGACGTCTCTCCATTGAGAACAACATGCTGTGTTCTGTTTGCTAAAAACTCTTCAATCCAGCCACACAGCTGGTCTGATGTTCCGTAGGCTCTTACTTTGTTTATCAGGCGACAGTGCGGAACTGTATCGAATGCCTTCCGGAAGTCAAGGAAAATGGCATCTACCTGGGAGCCTGTATGTAGTGCTTTCTGGGTCTCATGAACATATAAAGCGAGTTGTGTCTCACACGATCGCTGTTTCCGGAATCCATGTTGATTCCTACAGAGTAGATTCTGGGTTTCCAGAAATGACATGATACGCGAGCAAAAAACATGTACTAAGATTCTACAACAGATCGATGTCAGAGATATAGGCCTATAATTTTGCGCATCTGCTCGACGACCCTTCTTGAAGACTGGGACTACCTGTGCTCTTTTCCAATCATTTGAAACCTTGCGTTCCCTAGAGGTTTGAGGTACACGGCTGTTAGAAGGGGGGCAAGTTCTTTTGCGTACTCTGTGTAGAATCGAATGGGTATCCCGTCAGGTCCAGTGGACTTTCCTCTGTTGAGTGATTTCGATTGCTTTCCTATTCCTTTGACACTTATTTCAATGTCAACCATTCTTTCGTTTGTGCGAGGATTTAGAGAAGGAACTGCAATGTGGTCTTCCTCCGTGAAACAGCTTCGGAAAAAGGTGTTTGGTATTTCAGCTTTACGCGTGTTATCCTCTGTTTCAATGCCATCATCATCCCGGAGTGTCTGGATATGCTGTTTCGAGCCACTTACTGATTTAACGTAAGACCAGAACTTCCTAGGATTTTCTGTCAAGTCGGTACATAGAATTTTACTTTCGAATTCACTGAACGCTTCACGCATAGCCCTCCTTACGCTAACTTCGACATCATTTAGCTTCTGTTTGTCTGAGAGGTTTTGGCTGCGTTTAAACTTGCAGTGAAGATCTCTTTGCTTTCGCAGTAGTTTCCTAACTTTGTTGTTGTACCACGGTGGGTTTTTCCCGTCCCTCACAGCTTTACTCGGCACGTACCTGTCTAAAACGCATTTTACGATTGCCTTGAACTTTTTCCATAAACACTCAACGTTGTCAGTGTCGGAACAGAAATTTTCGTTTTGATCTGTTAGGTAGTCTGAAATCTGCCTTCTATTACTCTTGCTAAACAGATAAACCTTCCTCCCATTTTTTATATTCCTATTTACTTCCATATTCAGGGATGCTGCAACGGCCTTATGATCACTGATTCCATGTTCTGCGCTTACAGAGTCGAAAAGTTCGGATCTGTTTGTTATCAGTAGGTCCAAGATGTTATCTCCACGAGTCGGTTCTCTGTTTAATTGCTCGAGGTAATTTTCGGATAGTGCACTCAGTATAATGTCACTCGATGCTCTGTCCCTACCACCCATCCTAAACATCTGAGTGTCCCAGTCTATATCTGGTAAATTGAAATCTCCACCTAAGACTACAACATGCTGAGAAATTTTATGTGAAATGTATTCTAGATTTTCTCTCAGTCGTTCTGCCACTAATGTTGCTGAGTCGGGAGGTCGGTAAAAGAAGCCAATTACTAACCTAGCTCGGTTGTTGAGTGTAATCTCCACCCACAATAATTCACAGGAACTATCCACTTCTACTTCACTACAGGATAAACTACTACTAACAGCGACAAACACGCCACCACTGGTTGCATGCGATCTATCCTTTCTAAACACCGTCTGTGCAGTTGTAAAAATTTCGGCAGAATTTACCTCTGGCTTCAGCCAGCTTTCCGTACCTATAACGATTTCAGCTTCGGTGCTTTCTATCAGCGCTTGAAGTTCCGGTACTTTACCAACGCAGCTTCGACAGTTTACAATTACAATACCGATTGCTGCTTGGTCCCCGCATGTCCCGACTTTGCCCCGCACCCTTTGAGGCTGTTGCTCTTTCTGTACTTGCCCGAGGCCATCTAACTTAAAAAACCGCCCAGTCCACGCCACACAACCCCTGCTACCAGTGTAGCCGCCTGCTGTGTGAAGTGGCCTCCTGACCTACCCAGCGGAACCCGAAACCCCACCACCCTATGGCGCAAGTCGAGGAATCTGCAGCCTACAAGCTCGCAGAACCGTCTCAGCCTCTGATTCGGACCCTCCACTCGGCTCTGTACCAAAGGTCCGCAGTCAGTCCTGTCGACAATGCTGCAGATGGTGAGCTCTGCTTTCATCCCGCTAGCGAGACTGGCAGTCTTCACCAAATCAGATAGCACCAGAAGCCAGAGAGGATTTCCTCCGATCCATAGGACACACATCACTGGTGCCGACGTGAGCGACCACCTGCGGATGAGTGCACCCTGTACCCTTCATGGCATCCGGAAGGACCCTTTCCACATCTGGCATGACTCTCCCCGGTATGCACACGGAGTGCACATTGGTTTTCTTCCCATCTCTTGCTGCCATATCCCTAAGGGACCCCATTACGCTCCTGACGTTGGAGCTCCCAACTACCTGTATGCCCACCCTCTGCGACCGCCCAGATCTTGCAGACTGAGGGGCAACATCTGGAACAGGACAAGCAGCCATGTCCGACCGAAGATCAGTATCAGCCAGAGACAGAGCCTGAAACCGGTTCGTCAGACAAACTGGAGAGGCCTTCCGTTCAGCCCTCCGGAATGTCTTTTGCCCCCTGCCACACCTCGAGACGACCTCCCACTCTACCACAGGTGAGGGGTCAGCCTCAATGTGGGCAGTATCCCGGGCAGCCACAGCCGTAGTCCGATTGGGGGATGCGTGGGACGAGCTGGCCGTCCTCCATCCAGACCCCCACAATGATGCCCATTGGCAACAACCTCAAGCTGTGTGACCGAAGCCAACACTGCCTGAAGCTGGGAGCGAAGGGATGCCAACTCTGCCAGCATCTGAACATAGCAGTCACAGTCCCTATCCATGCTAATACTGTTGTGCAAAGAACGTGTGAACTAATCTACAGAGAGCAGAAACAATTCGACACAAAATTTAAACGGTTATTAAAATACAAGGTTGCCTAGTAAATGCAGTAATGCTGCTACTTGTGCACTGCTGACACACTGCTCGGTGGCAGGAGACTTCGCGATTTTACACTATTCGGGTACTAAAACGCAATGGTACAAGTCTCAAATACTATGATACTCCCAGAAATTTATGAATTAAACAATGCACGTACCCAAAAACACGCAAAGAAATTAAGAATTAAACTATGTTACAAATAAGTGAGCTAAGAGTATACGACTTGCTGCTGGCAGCTGCTTGTCCAAAGGCGTCAGGGAGCACATTATGCAGTAGTGTTACAGGATTTTCGCAGCAGGTTACGATATATTAACGATGTGGAAACGTTTTCATGACCCGATTTCTTCTGCCTTCGAAAATAATTCGTATAAAATGGAGAAATCTACATTACGCATGAAAAACTATAAGTGTATGGTCAACAACATCCCTGTCTCAGATTGGGTAAAGTTGATTTTTTAAATTGGAGAGAATCTGTGAGTGGAGGAAATGTAATTACAACTATATGTCCGAGCCATACCTGCTTGTTTGGTAGTGCGCCGTGGCTGGCGCTGTTAGTGGACATGAAGCTTCGGTTGACCAGAAGTCACAGACTGGCTTAGCCTCCAGTGAGTGGCGAGTACAAAGAAAAGATTCCAGCTGCTGGTTAGTCAGCTCCTGCCCGCACTCTTAGGGACAAGCTCTAGCGGTGGCTCTCGCAGCTCCCTCTGGATAGCTGAATAGCGAACTGGACAGTATGCTGGTAGATCAGTGACCGAAGTGTGGAGAGTGTTTGCGCTGGACTGTTATCCCCCCATGTAAATTGATCAGTTAATGGCTGGGTGATACTCTCTGTGGTCCTGAGCATCTGGTATGACAGGCATGCGAATACCAGAAGATTGGTGCTTGACTGTGATTGCGGTCGATGCGCCTGGCACAGGGGTTTCTCTGCGGTGCGGTGCAGTCGCGAGCCCAGCGGCAGACAGTGCACTTTTTGCAGTCTCAAGAGTGTGTGATCAGTAAGGTTTTTTCACCAGATATATTTGGTAGAAACGCTGTGGTGGAGGAGGGTGCCTGTGTTGTCAAACGTTGGAGCATACAGACTTCAGATATATTTAGCACTACGATCTACTTGTGGCAGATATTTAATTACTTGATTTGTAAAATGCCTATGTGTGGTTCTCAAACATTGAAAATATGTTTTTATTACAAAGAAGTATCATTCTAAGGTGGTAATCAGTGCTCTAAGTGATCTATTTGACTCCAGTAAATTATAGTGTAGTGCAAATAGACTATTTACCCCTATTTTTGATATCGAAATGTATCAGCTTTCCCTTTGTTCCCAGCATTAGCCAATAGGAACACATTATTCTAGGGTGAGATGAAAACCTCCATCTACATGATTGGTTCACACACACACACAAACAGGAAGTAGGCTCTTGAGAGAGACAGAGACAGGAAGTGATTTTGGAATTTCCCAGTCAACGGAATGCTGCCATTCGATGCTTTGTTTAGAGCCATGAGATCAAAGGACGCCGACATCATGTCTGTGGTTGGTGGCATTTAGTACCATGACCTGTAATTAGAACACTGGGTGGTTTTTGACATCCATGGCTGTTCCCGGACAACCGACACATGTGCAGGTGAACCCAAATGGCGATTACTATACCACATTTTATTACATTTATCAATGCTTACAGTTATTACCTTGTGGGAAGCGCGGGTGGAGGCGGGCGAGGGGGGTGGGGGAGAGGAGCAGATGTGAGCTCTACTCTGGTGTGGGAGCCCTGTCCCTTGCAACTGATTAAATAAAGTATATGCATCAATATATTATTGACATTGTTTTGAATTTCGTGTAGTGAGATCCTTCCCCTCCATCACAGATTAAGTCTTTTTCCTACCAATTTTTCTCTGAGGGGTGAAGAGGGAGGGGACAGGGTGTGGAATATCTTGTGGTGGTGGCACTGTGCAGCAGCTCAGTCGATCCTCGCATGTCAAGATGAGCACACATACAAAAATTTTCAAAGAACATTACATCCCCAATCTAGATCAGTGAAATTAAGTAATTAGGGCATTAATTGCTGGACAAGACAATACTTGCATCTTCCATGCTAACAGTTCTGCATAGGTTTTCACACCAATTTTGTTCTAGATGATGAGGGGTGAGTGGGGGGGGGGGGGGGATGGGAGGGCTGAGCTGTTCCTGCCAATTTCCAGCAGTGTGGCAGCCAAAATAGAGAAAATAAACTACCCTGTGTCCTTCCTCTCCAGCAGCTGAGCACAGACCAAGTCTTTTTCCCACCTGTTTAAGTATGGTGTATTTCCAGATGGGGAGAGGGGGGGGTGTGATGGGAGGGTAGGGCTAGGGGATTTCCAAGGTGGGAGGGGGTAATTAATTGATCAGTTTAATTAATTAGTCAGTTAATTTGATATCAAAAGTGTTCTTGTATCAGTGAGGGGAGGGAGGGAGGGTTGGGGATTTTGCAGAGGGATAGGGGAAGAGGAGGGGGAGGGGGAGAGGGAGGGATAGAGGGGGGGATAGAGGGTTTCTCAAGAGGATGGATTATTCCCATAGAGTCATAAAGCAACCCTCAGGGTGTCATAAATAAATTAGCATAACAATAGGTTTGCCCCTGAATGTACACTTGTTCCTGAATGTATGCAACTGCAAAACTAACTGTCCTTGTTCTCTCTTTGCCCTGCTACTCTGAGCAAGAGGTTCCAATAAGATGACAGATCGATTGGGGTGGCTTCACGGCGGAAGCCAACAAACAACAGCTGATCATTCAAGAGCCAGTGATGTCAACTTGCGCAGCTTTGCTGGAAGGCCTGCTTTTATAGAAGACGAGGCAGGTCTTGTATGCTGCCCACCAGGCACCATCGAAATGTCAAGAAATGGCAGTTATTGACCTATCACCTGGGTCATGGTTGTAGACCTGCTATCATGGCATAAGTGTTGATCTTGTGGGTGTCGACGAATATTCGATGTTCGGCACTGGGTCCCATTTTGTGTACACACCACTATAGTTTACACACCCTCCATGATTGCCTGCAGTGAGGAAAAGAAAATGCTTCGGCTATTTGAGGAGCTTTCTAATATCAATGGTATCGAAAAGTATCCAGGACATCATCATCGTCATCATGAGTTATTAGCATACACAAAGACACCGATATAAACTCGTAGTATGATAAAGTTCTGTTTTATACTCTAATGTTCGTTCACTTTAAAGTGACCAAAAGCCTTAATAACCACCTTTTCCAGCGTGGACCATTTGAGACATCCTGAAGAGAATTAGTGAGCATCTAGAAGGTACCGACAGGGATGTGGAGCCATGACAACTCTGGCGTCATGGACAGCTGCACCAGGTTTCTCGCTTGAGACTCCATGGTAAAAAACAGCCCAATCAGGATAGTCCCACAGATTCTCGATTGTGTTTAAATCAGGGAAGTTTGGTGGCTCGGGGAGTACATTACACTTATCATGGTGCCCTATGAATCATATATATGCTCTGTGAGCTGTGAGACACGTTGCATTGTCCTGCTAGTAGATGCCTTCGTGTTATGTTAAAACAAACTGTATGCAGTGGTGGACATGGTTCCCAATGATAGATGCTTCCTTGTGTTGATCCATTGCGTCTTTCAGAATGACGTCATCTCCTGGGGAATGCCACGACAACACTCCCCATACCATAATGCTCCCTGCTCTGGGCTAGGCTCTTCCAACATTGCTGGATGTTTGCTTTCTGTCTGATGGAGCATAAAAAGGTTAATCTGAAAAGGTCACTTGTTCTAGCTCAGTGGACGTCCAGCTGTGGTACTGGCGTGCAAATTTCATCCTTTAGCGCCGATGAACGGCAGTCAGCATGGGTACATAAACCTGGCGCCTGCTGCAGAGGGCCGTCATAGCAATGTTCGCTGACTGGTCATTGGTAGCCTCTTGGTTCATCTGAGGGATCAGCTGCTCAATTGTTGCACGTCTATTCCCAAGTACACATCTCCACAGCCGTCATTCATTCCTATGGCCCATAGTGCACCACTGTTGCCTCGGCACCAGTTTTGGATAGCGCCATTTTACCATGCACAGTATACTCTAACAATGGCGGCATGTGAACATTTTACCAGCTTAGCTCTTTCTGAAATGCTTCCACCATTGACCCAAAAACGGGTAATCGTGCCCTTTTGGACGTCAGATAAATTGCTCCATTTCTACTTTACGACACTGACTCCATTGTTTTCCACGTCCCATAGGTGTGCGTTACGTACCCTCCTCTGTTAGTGCTGCCACCACCTCTCTATTAGTGATTATTACACATTGCTGTCAAACATAGGACGTGATCACATTAATGTGACTGGAGTGTGTAGTAGAATTCTGCTCTTATCAGTCACGTTTTAAGACTGGGCGTCGGATTGCTGAAGGTAAACCATCAATGATCTAATTTATTGGGTTACAAAGAGGTTATTTAAACAAAAAGTAGATAACAGAGAACAAAAACTGTACATTAACACAGACATATGCTTTGTTGCTTTACTTTTCCTATCAAACAAGGGGATTAGACTATCGCACTGTACAACTCAGAGCGCTTTACGTGTCAGGAAGATTAAGTGCACATAATTTTTCCATGTTCGCCCCTGAATATAAGAGTGTGTGGCAAAGAATAGTTCACCAATAATCCTCTTCCACAGTGTTGCCTCTGGCAGATGCAAAATCAGAATGTGGAACGTAAATGTTATAGGCCTCGTTGGCTGGAATATGCCACAAGGTGGCTTCAGCCACCTGTCAGAAAGGATGTTGTTCCTCCACACACACTGGCCTCTTTTCTTTTGGTTGTGTAGTATGTGAAGTTGTAGAGTGTAGGTGATAGTAATAGATGCACGTATATTGTATTGTAGTGTTTGTGTTATATGATGATGATGGTGATGAGAGAAGGAGATGTGCTGGCACATAGCCTATTTCTCTGAAATAGCACCAAAGGGGCCGACAGATGGATCAGTGTCTATGGTATCAAATGCCGTCACTTCATGAGAACACCTCTCCTCGCCTTTATAGCCAAAAACTTTATGATGAGTGCTTTGTTCTCCACTGGGATTGAATCGATTTACCTCCGAATCTCCAGCCACTACATAGGCGTGTATGCATTAGTGACCTCGGCTACTGAGGTGGGCAAAAGGAGAACGATCCCCAGTGGAGTGGTCAGCTGGCATTGTTGGCCTGTCTGGCTGGGATGGAGAGACACGACATCGTAAATGAACCCCAGGCAGGGTTGCCCACTGCAGTGACTTCCGTGGTGGCTTCAGGTATATGAGGTCGCTTGTTCTGGCCTCATCAGGAAAGCCTGCCGGAGAACTAGACAGTGAAGACTAACATCATCTCAAGTAAGCCAAAAATGCAAGCAAGTCAGCGTCTGAACGACTGACATCAGCCAGCAAGGAAAAGCACTGAACAGAGTTTCATCTACCTTTATATACATATACGGCGTGAGTCGTAAATGAGGAAAAATATTTCGTACAAAGTGTCTCACATTGAGCAACATACACAAATTCGTTTTCCCCATGTTCTGACTTCACTAAATGGCAATGCAGTTGACTGTTATACGATCGAAAATGTGAAGCGGGCTTTTGGGTGTTCCTGTGCGCCGACATAGGCAAAGGGGAAGATCAGCAACATTCCACAACATGCGGGTGTTGTAGGTAATCGACGCCTTCGACAGGACGAGAGTCATGCGGCGTCCAACGACGAGCTGCGTGACAATGTCAGCAATGACAGCGTCAACTGCTATCTCGTTCCGTTTTCGTCACTGACAACGTCACAAAAGTGGAGAAACATGTTTGGGTTCATATAAGAAACAATATTGGCATGGTAGGCAGACCTGATACTCAGTAATTTTGTATGCAGACATTAGAATCCATTACTAACGGCACGTGCTGCAAGCGACTTGCTTTGCGCTGTCAAAAATAATTAGCGTTGCCAGGCCCAATTTGCAGAAAATTGGGGCTTAGGAACTGATGGTACCAAAAATCGGTGGGACAAGGACATAAGAGCCAAAACAAATAAAGTACATTTTCAATCATTACATATGTATTTCCTTATATTATGAACGAAAAGGCTCTGAGCACTATGGGACTTAACATCTGAGGTCATCAGTCCCCTAGAACTTAGAACTACTTAAACCTAACTAACCTAAGGACATCACACACATCCATGCCCGAGGCAGGATTCGAACCTGCGACCGTAGCAGTTGCGCGGTTCCAGACTGAAGCGCCTAGAACCGCTCTGCCACTCCGGCCGGCTATTATGAACGAAGTTAGCATACTAGTTGTAAGGTCATTGCCGTTTATCGTTCTGATTTCTAAGAGAGCAATGAAATTAGTTGTTATGTGCATCTCTGCAGATGAGCAGTGTGCAATATCTTGCAAAAAAAAATGGTTTTCCTGTAGTCTTTCTGAGATCTATGGCTAATAAACCCACCTACAAAAAATCCTTACTGCGTGAACTGAGTACGACGACGGGCGCTGTGCACACACCTACAATTCGCCTGCCTCTCACGGTTTTTTCATCACCACTAACGAAAGCACGGAACGAACAAGTTAGCGGGAACAAAAATCGGTCACCGTCATGGAAAAGTGCTAAAAGAACTCGCGGCCAATCAGAGGGTGAGAGAGAGGGGGGCGGGGGGTGCCGGCTGGTGTGGCCGAGCGGTTCTTGGCGCTTCAGTCTGGAACCGCGCGACCGCTACGGTCGCAGGTTCGAATCCTGCCTCGAGCATGGATGTGTGTGATGTCCTTAGGTTAGTTAGGTTTAAGTAATTCTAAGTTCTAGGGGACTGATGACCATAGATGTAAAGTCCCATAGTGCTCAGAGCCATTTGAACCATTCTTTTTTTTGGGGGGGGGGGGCGGAGTGGAGGTAGGGGGTAAAGAAGTTGAAACACACATCAGCAAACAGTAGCGCAGCAGTAATACAACAGCGGAAGCCACGAGGCTGCGTATTTACGGAAGTTACAGTACAGAGATGCGCTGAGGCATCTCTTTCGTTCATTGGCTGTTCACGATCTCTACACTTACATCTACATCTACTGTACATCTACACTCAGCAAGCCACCTTATGGTATGATGTGGAGAGTGACCAGTGCCACTTCCGCACCACATTCTAACTTCCTTGGTTACCATAGTCGACGCACTCAGAATTTCTTTTCCGAACTTTCATTTATTCGACCGTTTTTGAAGTGAATACATACGAGGGTGAGTCAAATGAGAACCTTAAATATTTTTCAGTATTATTTTTTCGGCAGAAGTGGTACAAAACTGTATCACTTTTCTACATAATCTCCCCCACGCTCAATGCAAGTCATCCAGCGCTTACAAAGTGCATAAATTGCATTAGAAAAAAATTCTGTTGGTAGTTCGCGCAACCACTCATGCACCGCGTGTTGTATCTCTTCATCAGAACTGAACTTCCTTCCTCCCATTGCGTCTTTGAGTGGTCCAGACATATGGAAATCACTTGGGGCAAGGTCTGGTGAATATGGTGGATGAGGAGGACACTCAAAATGGAAGTGAACTCAGGTTTCGTCCCCAGTAACGATTCTTGCAAGGACGCCATCACCTTCTCGTTCAAAGCGCCAAAGAAGTTCTTCACAAGCATCAACACGTCGTTCTCTCATTTCAGGAGTCACCTGCCGTGGCACCCATCTTGCAGACACTATGTGAAACTGGAGCACATCATGCACAATGTGGTGTGCTGGCCCATGACTAATCTGTAAACAAGCTGCAATGTCATTCAGTGTCACTCGGCGGTTTTCCTTTACTATGACCTCAACTGCTGCAATTTTCTGTGCTGTCACAACTCGTGCCTGACCTGGACGAGGAGCATCTTCCACTGAAGTCACATTTGCGAACTTCCCAGTCCATTCGTAGACTTGCTGGTGTGATAAACATGCATCACCGTACTGAACCTTGATTCGTCGATGAATTTCAATAGATTTCACACCTTCCCTTCCCAAAAACCGAATAACAGAACGCTGTTCTTCCCTGGTGCAAGTCGCAAGGGGGGCGGCCATCTTTATACTGATATTGCGACGGTATGCGTGCATCTGCACTATGCTGCCACCTACAGGCCATTCTGCACGCTGTTTGTAGCACGCTTAGCAACTTACAGGATAACGGCGCGAAATTTCGATTTGTTATTACAAACTTACGGTTTTCATTTGACTCACCCTCGTACTATATTTCAAACTGTTAGCAGTGCCCAGAAGTCAGGTCATTTAGTGTCCCGCTGAAACGTACCTTCTCGCCCACATTTTATGGTAACTTTAGATTAATCTCTAAAGTATGCAAAGAATAAAAATTTATTTAAAATTATCATATCTGTAAGTCGTCGCAAACCTATATTTCTGGCATTTGTAGACTTAGAGAAAGCTTTTGACAATGTTGACTGGAATACTCTCTTTCAAATTGTGAAGGTGGCAGGGATAAAATACAGGGAGCGAAAGGCTATTTACAATTTGTACAGAAACTAGATGGCAGTTATAAGAGTCGAGGGGCATGAAAGGGAAGCAGTGCTTGGGAAGGGAGTGAGACAGGCTTGTAGCCCATCCCCGACGTTATACAGGTGAACGGAATGGACAGTGTCTTGAAAGGAGGATATAAGAAGTACATCAACAAAAGCAAAACAAGGATAATGGAATGGAGCCTAATTAAATCGGGTGACGCTGATTGTATTAGATTAGTAAATGAGACATTTAAAGTAGAAAATGAGTTTTGCTATTTGGGGAACAAAATAACTGAAGATGGTCGAAGTAGAAAGGATATAAAATGTAGACTGGCTATGTCAAGGAATGTGTTTCTGAAGAAGAGAATTTCTGGATGTGAGGTCCACCAGTTATGCAAAACACCGCTTTTCTCAGTACCCAAACATGTTTCGGCACCACTGTGCCATCATCAGTGGGTTTGCGTATTTATTTATTCTGCAAAGTGAACATTTTTGTTAAATAATTATAAAATTATGTGTACTTTAGTTCAAACAACAAATAGTTTCTTTTTGTAAATACCTTTACATTTGTTGTGCATGAATTTTCTGGATCACTTTTGTGTTAATTACTACAGGTAGCTTGTCATCTGCAAACAAACGATGTTGATGAGAAAGTTTTGTGCTGGGAGTTAACCTATCTTCTAGAATGTAATTTAGTTTTTTGCGATGTTTTCGCGCCTATTTGCGTAATTACTTAAGTTTTCGTGTGGCAGGCACTTCTATTCTCCGCATCATGCTGAGATGTTGTGATGCATATGTAACTATAACAACTATTTTCCACAAGTAACGTACTAAAACACTTTTCACTACACCTGAACACAGTGTGAGTGTGGTTTGTCATGTGTCCCAGCCCAGTCAGTGTTCATTTGTTCACCAGAGAGTTCGGCGCCAAATTTGAATTTTGTTTGCATTTTATCCTTGTGTGTGTGTGTGTGTGTGTGTGTGTGTATGTGCTTCTTAGATGTGTGTATTGTCTTTTATATGGTATTTCTTTTGTGTGTAAATGGTGCGTCTTTGCAGATTTTAGTGTATCTATTTTTCGTGTGTGTGTGTGTGTGTGTGTGTGTGTGTGTGTGTGCGCGCGCGCGTGCGTGTGTGTGTGTGTGTGTGTGTGTGTGTGTGTGTGTGTGTGTGTGTGCGTGTGTGTAGACTTTATCTGTTTGTGCTGTTTTTATTTGTAAAGTTCCTTTAATGTGTTAAATAGTGGGCCCTTGCAGAGTGCAGTGTATTCGTTTAAGACTTGTTTTCCTTCTGCTATTGCCTTCTGGATGGCTTTTAGTATTCTTAAGTCTGTTTCTATTGTGGTTGGGTGGTGATTGTTGGCTATAAGGTGGTCAGCAAATGTGCTATGGGAGCTGTTGCTTTTTAAAGCTCTGAGATGTTCCGAAAATCTGGTTTTGAAGTTTCTGCATGTTTGTCCAATGTACACTGACTGGCAAGTGTTGCATGTGAGTTCATATATTCCTGATCTGTTAAATTTATCCATGGGTGTTTCTTGTGTTCTGATCTTTTTGTGTTGTATTCTCCGTCCTGTATCCTATTTGGAGTCCCTGTTTCTTTAATATGTTGCCTATTCTGTGAACAATCTTGTTATTGTAGGTGAGTATGTGCCATTTCGTTTTGTGTGTGTGTTGTTGCTCTGTTGTGTCTCGTGTGTGGTCATTGTTTGTGTTTTGTATTGTTCTGTGCTGGGTGAGGATTTGTGTGTGTGTTTAATGTGTTCATTTTTGTGCTGTTTGCATATTTTTTATTTAACTTGTCTACCATATGGGTAGTATAACCATTTTCTACTGCTATTTGTTTTATTGTGTTTAGTTCTTATGTGTAGTTCTGTTTGTTCATGGGTGTTCTGCTTAATCTGTGGAGCATGAACCTGAAGTTTGCATGCTTATGTGTCAATGGATGGTTTGATAGGTTGTGAATGGTAGTGCTTGTGGTTGTCGATTTCCTGAATATTGTGAAGTTGTGTGTGTTGTTTGTTGGCGAACCTCACATCCAAAAATTGTAACTGCAAACACGGCCAATACAAGGAGCTGCAAATCTGCAAATCAAAAAGATGAAGAAGAGAAATTTGTTAACATTGAGTATATACTTAAGTGTCAGATAGTCTCTTCTGAAAGTATTTGTATGGAGCGTAGCCATATATGGAAGTGAAACATGGACGATAAACAGTTTAGACAAGGACAGAATAGAAGCTTTCGAAATGTGGCGCTACGGAAGAATGCTGAAGATTAGATGAGAAGATCGTGTAACTAATGAGGAGGTACTGAACAGAATTTGGGATAAGAGGAATTTGTGGCATAACTTGGCCAGAAGAAGAGATCGGTTGGTAGGACATGTTCTGAGGCATCAAGGGATCACCAATTTATTACTGGAGGAAAGTGCGGAAGGTAAAAATCGTAGAGAGGGACCAAAAGATGAATATGCTAAGCAGATTCAGAAGGATGTAGATTGCAGTAGTTATTCGGAGATGAAGAGGCTTCCACAGCATAGAGCACCATGGAGAGCTGCATCAAAACAGACACTTCAAAAGAAATTGGACGGAAAACTAAGGCAAATATGTAAATAAGTTACTTCAAAATAACTTTCAAAAAATATTCCCATGGCAAATTCTTATGCGAATCAGGCCAATGTACAATGTTGGCTGACGTCATTTTTAGTACCATTTCACCATGTAAAGTTATTGACATTCTGATGCAATCAGATGCTAATTGGGATATAATCGGACTTCGTTTAGTACGAAAACAGGTTCTTTGTGAATCATATAATAATGTTTAGTGATACTGCACTCCCAGTTTTTTATACATACGATAAACTTCGAATACGTTGATTGGCTATCTTTAATGTAATGCTTTTTAAATGAATTCCTTTAAACACGTTTGAATCGAAATACCGTTATTATGGACATAAAATGCCTTACACGACACTTACACTTGAGCAGTCAAGCGCCAAGAGAAAGAAAAAAAAAAAAAAAAAAAAGAAAGTGGCGATGTGTGCCCAAGACAAGTCAAATGATTTTAAGAAAAGGTGATAGGTATACGAGTTAATACTTTCTTTGGCTATATTCTTGCAACACCAAGCTGTTGCCGCACAGTGTCTTGTTTGTAGACTTTTTCTCCTTATACGCTCTCTTATATGTATTACTTGTTTTTGACGGAGACAATACAAAAAATGAACGACTATACCGCGGAAGACATGTCGGATGGGTCGTGATATGACTAAGAATTAAAAAAAAAAAAAGAATCGGGTATCTGACTGCACTAACAATACTGAAGGCAAAAGTAGGCAGAGGTCTAGGTTTTGCAAGTGAACTGAACTCCTCTGTCTATTGATAAACGTCTATATTAGTTAAAGAAATAGTTAATTTGACAAATTTGCATTAACGTGAACAACAAATACAAATGCCCCGAAGTGACAAAAGTCATGAGAGACCTCCCAATATCGTGTCGGCCCCACTTTTGCCTGGCGTAGTGCAATAACTCGATGTCGCATGGGCTCCCCCATGTCGTTGGAAGTCCCCTGCAGACTTATTGACCCATTCAGCCACTATAGCCGTCCATAACTGCGACAGTGTTACCAGTACAGCATGATCTGCACGAACTGACCCCTCGATTACGTCCATAAACGTTCGATGGTTTTAATGTCTGGAAATTCGGATGGCCAAATCATTCGTTCGAATTGTCCAGAATGTTCTTCAAACCAATCGCGAAAAACTGAGGCTCGGCGACATCGCACATTGTCATCCACAAAAATTACATCGTTCTTTGGGAACATGAAGTCCATGAATGGCAGAAAATGGTCTCCACCTAACCGAACATAACCATTTCCAGTCAATTATCGACTCAGTTGGACCAAAGGCAGACACCATTATGGAGGTACCACCGGCTTGCACAGTCCTCGTTGACAACTTGGGTCTATGGCTTCGTGGGATCTGCACCACACTGGAACCCTACCATCAGCTCTTACCGACTGAAATCATGACTATCTCACCTGGCTACAGTTTTCCAGTCATCTAAAGCAGGGGTCTCCAAACTTTTTAGTCCGCGGGCCACATTGACTCCCCCACGAAGTCATAAGGGCCATGATCTACCTAGTGGGACTAAAGCACCCTAGCAATCCATGATCACTGTAATGTAAGGCTAACGGAAAGATGAAATCGCAAAAATCTAAGGTTCTGGGAATAGCTAACACTGAAACGAACTACGATTTTTATTTAATTACATAATTTTGATTGGTGGACGTACCTGAACGAAATTCTGGCGTATTTTATTCTGACGAATTTCACCGACAAAAAAGTATGTCACTGCACATTCTTCACGAAAGCGTCCTGCAAAGTTAACGAAATCTCAAAATCATTGTTGGCAACACTATTACTGCAAGACGAAGAGATAGAGAATATCAACGCACTGTTATTTCAAGCGGCGCAACAGTAAGTTTAGTTATGTAGGCTTGTAGCGAGTAGCAGAGCCAGAGCATATTATATTTGATAGTTCTGTTGCGTGATTGTGTCCGACAATGTCGCGGTGTATTGGTCGCGATAGGCCTCGAAACTCAACTGTTGGCAGTATAGGTACCACCTCAAATGTTTGGCGGGCCGGATACCGAGGATGTCCGGCCAGCTAACGCGGGCCGGTTTGACGGCCCTCGTGGGCCGGTTTCGGCCCGCGGGCCGTAGTTTAGAGACCCCTGATCTAAAGCCCAACCAATATGGTCACGAGCCCAGGAGAGGCGCTGTAGGCGATGTGCTGTTAGCAACGGAATTCGCGTCGGCCGTCTACTGCTATAGTCCGTTAACGCATGTCCCACTAACGTACGTACCACTCTGATTTGTGCGGTTATTTCATGCAATGTCGCTTTTCGTTAGGAATGGCAGCTCAAAGTCTGTCAGTTCCCGTCGTGGTGCCACAGTGACATCGGAAACCTTTACACGTGAATCATCTTGAGTACAAATGACAGCTACGCCAATGCCCTGCCCTTTTATACCTCGAGTACGCCATATTAGCGCCATATGTATATGTGCATATCGCTAACCCATGACTTTTACCACCTCAGTGTAAAAGAACAGATTGTACACGCAGTGATATCGCAAAATGAGAACTCTTTCCAGCCCACGTCTCGCCACAGCAGAGCCAGAGATCTGATACTCGTCTTCTCAGCGTGTAATGCTGACAGCCAATCAATGCACACACGGTGTGATATTCTCAAGGTGAGACACCTGGGCGGTGAGTGAACTGCGGTCAGCGTCCCCCAGTTCCGGGAACCGCGGACTGTCGCGGCCTAGGATAGCAAAAGGCCGGCCAGGGCTGGGCTCCGGACCCCATTGAGCGGCGGCTGCCGGCCGGCGCAGACACGACAGGAGCAAAACGGCGCAGCCCAATTCCCGCCACACCGCGCCGCGCCGCACCTACAGGCCGGCCGGGCGTCGTAAAATCCGTCTGCGCGTCGCTGCCCCCCCCCCCCCCCCGCCCGCCTCTCTCCGGCGTCTAATGAGCTTCCCCCGCCCCCAACCCCTCACCTTCGCTGCCCCCTCCACCCGGCGCCCATTCCGTGCACGCGCTCGTTTTACAGTCGGGCCGGCGCTGACGTTGATGGAAATACGATCGTAACGGCCGGCGGGACGCCTAGCCTCACCCCAAGCCGTCGCGATTGCGTCTTGCTGTTCTTATTTCAGTTTCTCACATTCTTCTTTCAATAACCCTATCCCACCCCTCTCCATTCTCCCGAGTCTCATAAAGAGCGCCTCTCACTTCTTACTCGGCGACCGCATATGCGACAGTCCACCACCTCTCCGATTCTCTTTATTTCTGGTAGCTAGTATAACGAACATGGAACCGGAGACTGAACACTGTACTATTTTACTGGGTAGACCGTACGGGTGTTGGTACACCATTCCCTTCCTCAGGCCTGTGAACTGTCTCATCCAAATGAGTCTACTACTAATAATAGCTCACTTCAGTTTATGCATCTGAATGTTCCGTGGGTAAGATTTACGATATCTCGCTATAACAGGATGCACGGGTGCATTTTCATAGTGAAAATATTGTCACATATTGTCCAATTACAAGTTTGGCCTTTACATTAATCGACACTTCTACTTCACCGCGTATACAAGGGCTGTATAAATCGAAGAAACTTGACTATAACACTATGGAAAAAGAAGGGAAGTGGATGAAGATGAAATGTGTGACGAAACACTGTGAGAAGAATTTGACATAGCACTGCGAGGGTAGGCGGTGATGTGACCCCTACGCATGCGGGATGACGAAGTATGGAAGGTTCTGGTTCCCAGAGTGCTAATGAGACAGCATTAACGGTTTACTCATTTATTGTTTAGTTCTGCAATTGAATCATCTTCGCCGCGGCAATCGCGGCGACAGCAGAAGCTACACGGCGGGTTGAAATGTGCTGATGCGTTCACCTCAGCAGTCTCGAGGCGGTCGATGTGATCAAGGCCGCAAACACAGTAAGAGCGGCGTCGTGCAAAGTAGCCAGCCCAGCTGGTGGCAGGCGTTACTCGTCCAGCAATGACGCCCAACAGTTCGACAGCAACGTCTACTGGGATACACTCGTGGACTTCGAAGATAGGGCCCCACTAAGATCCCAGGGCTCTGCACGAGATGGCGCTGGCTGTGCAAAGTTGTGTTGTAGCCTTTCCACTAGAGGAAGGCAGTGGAGGCTGGTGTCCTATCACGATCCAGGTCAGTGGATAGCAGCAGCTAGCACACCTCCTATAACATGAGCCAAACATCATCAATCTGGACTCCAGTGAGCAGGTAGTAGAAGGCTCTGAGTCTTCATATTAGTGGAGAAGAGGATGGCAGCTAACAATAGCTAAGTTCAGCGGGCTGGTGCCTCAAAGGTAGAAGTCGTCTGGCGAATTGTAGTCAGTGCATACAGATGCCGCCTTGGATCTTGTTCACGGCAAATGAATACGAGAAGGGCTCGAAAGTGCAAGTATTTGTAACTGTCTGTCAGGGGCAATAATGTTATCCCTTTGCGAGGATGGCTGAATGGGGCCTGGTTTTCTGTGACCGTCACCATTCTTCGCTGCATCACCGTGTCCCAACCTTTCGTTTCAGGCTTTCAGCACGTCACATTATGCAGTGTCAGTGGGATGAAAGTCGTTCTTGCATATGATTTATGTGCTGTTAGTCCGCTATGCACGGTTGGCAAAATGACATTACGCTTTCTTCACATGGGGCAATACTGCTGCACTAGCAATTCAGACATCTTGCTCCAGCAATGTGCACCAGTGGCCTCAGTTATGTGTCGCGGTATTTGCAGGATTGGGTCTCCTACCTGTATGGCATTCCACTGCAGACATTGTGTACGAGCCACACTCGGCTTGGCTCGGTGATGACCAGGAAGAGAGTCCAAAAATTTTTCATTCGCCCGGGATATCTTTCTGCGGCACAACAGCATATATCCTCGTACCTTCAGAATTACTAAGATCCTTGGGATAAATTACCACGAAAAGTGTTCTGCATTGGAATCCAAGATTCATTTCGTGGCACTAAAACTGCAACATCAGGAACAACAGCAAATAACGAAATCTAACTTACTGTGCGATACAGCAAAGTTGGAAGTATACAAATTAAATTTGTGTGTGATTTAAGGATACAGAGGGTGCGATATTTGGAACATAGAGCTGCCCTCTCTGGTAGAAATAACTGCTCTAATCTGTCTAGACGTCTATTCAAACTGAGATTAGGTAATATATATGGGTACATCATTCAGTGCTGCTTCTGCTCTGTGTTAGCCTTGTCGTGTCCCGAGAGGGAGTGAGATTGACGCGAATTGGATTCAGGGGTCTTACTTACCTCAATCGATCTTCTCGAAGAGTAGAAGGAGGCGTGGGCAGCTTCTGCAATTCCGACAGCTAGAAGAAGCAAGCTAATGCTAAGGTGAAGGATACGGAACTCGGTGAGGAGTGATTACTGCTGCAGGGTAGAATTCATAAGAGCCCTTATAGTTTGATAACTGAGAATCCCTACTGGCACTATCTTGCACTACTTTCTGTCAGTTGAATCTCTTACTTTGGACTCTATCTACCTGGTTGTTGCGGAGTCGAGGCTAGCGAATCGTACTAAATTCCCACTTCTGTGCCGGCCGTGGTGGCCGAGCGGTCCTAGGCGCTACAGTCTGGAACCGCGCGACCGCTACGGTCGCAGGTTCGAGTGCTGCCTCGGGCCTGGATGTGTGTGATGCCCTTAGGTTAGTTAGGTTTAAGTAGTTCTAAGTTCTAGGGGACTGATGACCTTAGAAGCTAAGTCCCATAGTGCTCAGAGCCATTTGAACCCACTTCTACCGTAGAACGACACGGAGCTTGCGTCGTTAAACTCGGCACATCTCAACTGACTATAGGGTCCTCCTGACCCCCTATTTATACTACCCTCGTGCGTTACAGAAAGCTTCTAGAATGTTCTATACCTCCTCCCTGGAGGCTGACCACGTACCTGGTATATTTCCATCATCATGTGGTGTGAGAAAGCTACTTTGATCCCTGTTATGCATTCGGCTAGAGCGTCCAGCTAGTCACGTAACGCTATTTGTCTCCTGGCACCGCTTTGTCGGCGCTGGCCCTTCGACAAATACTGTCGCAGTGCTTCCGTACTGGATTGTACGTCTAGCTGCCTCTCCCGCTGAATAAGTCCTAATACATTTAATTTGTACTCGTCGCTGATTGAGATTCGCAACACCTTCCTCCCCCAGGGGAAATTTTATAAGCTCCGTCCTCGGAGGTAACATTCTTTTTACAGCTTTGAAAATTGTAATTTGCCTTTTACATTCATCACTGTTTACATAATACAGGAATTACTCTTTTTAAATACACTCCTGGAAATGGAAAAAAGAAACATTGACACCGGTGTGTCAGACCCACCATACTTGCTCCGGACACTGCGAGAGGGCTGTACAAGCAATGATCACACGCACGGCACAGCGGACACACCAGGAACCGCGGTGTTGGCCGTCGAATGGCGCTAGCTGCGCAGCATTTGTGCACCGCCGCCGTCAGTGTCAGCCAGTTTGCCGTGGCATACGGAGCTCCATCGCAGTCTTTAACACTGGTAGCATGCCGCGACAGCGTGGACGTGAACCGTATGTGCAGTTGACGGACTTTGAGCGAGGGCGTATAGTGGGCATGCGGGAGGCCGGGTGGACGTACCGCCGAATTGCTCAACACGTGGGGCGTGAGGTCTCCACAGTACATCGATGTTGTCGCCAGTGGTCGGCGGAAGGTGCACGTGCCCGTCGACCTGGGACCGGACCGCAGCGACGCACGGATGCACGCCAAGACCGTAGGATCCTACGCAGTGCCGTAGGGGACCGCACCGCCACTTCCCAGCAAATTAGGGACACTGTTGCTCCTGGGGTATCGGCGAGGACCATACGCAACCGTCTCCGTGAAGCTGGGCTACGGTCCCGCACACCGTTAGGCCGTCTTCCGCTCACGCCCCAACATCGTGCAGCCCGCCTCCAGTGGTGTCGCGACAGGCATGAATGGGGGGACGAATGGAGACGTGTCGCCTTCAGCGATGAGAGTCGCTTCTGCCTTGGTGCCAATGATGGTCGTATGCGTGTTTGGCGCCGTGCAGGTGAGCGCCACAATCAGGACTGCATACGACCGAGGCACACAGGGCCAACACCCGGCATCATGGTGTGGGGAGCGATCTCCTACACTGGCCGTACACCACTGGTGATCGTCGAGGGGACACTGAATAGTGCACGGTACATCCAAACCGTCATCGAACCCATCGTTCTACCATTCCTAGACCGGCAAGGGAACTTGCTGTTCCAACAGGACAATGCACGTCCGCATGTATCCCGTGCCACCCAACGTGCTCTAGGAGGTGTAAGTCAACTACTCTGGCCAGCAAGATCTCCGGATCTGTCCCCCATTGAGCATGTTTGGGACTGGATGAAGCGTCGTCTCACGCGGTCTGCACGTCCAGCACGAACGCTGGTCCAACTGAGGCGCCAGGTGGAAATGGCATGGCAAGCCGTTCCACAGGACTACATCCAGCATCTCTACGATCGTCTCCATGGGAGAATAGCAGCCTGCATTGCTGCGAAAGGTGGATATACACTGTACTAGTGCCGACATTGTGCATGCTCTGTTGCCTGTATCTATGTGCCTGTGGTTCTGTCAGTGTGATCATGTGATGTATCTGACCCCAGGAATGTGTCAATAAAGTTTCCCCTTCCTGGGACAATGAATTCACGGTGTTCTTATTTCAATTTCCAGGAGTGTACATATCAATTAAATATTTCTTCATACTTTTTCCATGGATTTTTCTTTTACATTACACCTTTTATTTTTACAATTAAAATGATCTTTTATCTGTTCGCATTGCTGGGGATTCTACCATGGGGGTGGGAGCCCTTGACATTATGGATAAGGTCGGTGACTGTGTCTTTCCTTTCCTTGCTTTAGGTGATTCTATGAAACTAATAGTGGTTAATTCGTCTTCTGCGTCCGGGTCGGGTTTGGATGCGCGTGTGTGCTTATATCTTATAACCTCCTGGTCTGGGCTCCTATTATTAATAGTGTTTGTTATACAAATATTTTCACAACACCTTCCACTCAATGTGCACAGCTCTTGCCCACACTTACAACACTTACAGTATATACATAAACAACAGGTAATAATAATTATAACTAGTGTTACAGATCCTGTATACCCCCACAGAGGATAAGTACTCACTGACCATCCTCGCCGGCCGAAGTGGCAGTGCGGTTCTAGGTGCTGCAGTCTGGAACCGCGAGACCGCTACGGTCGCAGGTTCGAATCCTGCCTCGGGCATGGATGTGCGTGATGTCCTTAGGTTAGTTGGATTTAACTAGTTCTAAGTTCTAGGGGACTAATGACCTCAGAAGTTGAGTCCCATAGTGCTCAGAGCCATATGACCATCCTCGAAAGATGGTTCGCTCTTGCTGCTAGAAGGAGCAAACTAATGCTACGGTGCAGGATACAGAACTCGGTGAGGAGTGATTACTGCTGCAGGGTAGTATTCCTGAGATCCATTATCGTTTGACAACTGAGAATCCCTACTGGCATTGCGACAGTATGCTTCCGTACTGGAGTGTACGCCTATGTATTATTCAGATCTCTCACATTTCGAAAACATCTGTTCGTGTTGTCGTTGGGCGCTTTGCTGTTGTCGCCTTAAGGGAACAATGGTAGTCGTTCTGAAAACTCGGGCTGCTCAAGACGTCGTCGTACTATGAGTGTGGTCACTAGTATTGCTGCAAGCAAGGCTATTTCATCACTCGAGGTTTGCTAGAAGATCATGTTACGCCGTCTTCTAAGAAGAAGAAACATCTAGCAGCACATGTCGTGGCTGTACACTCCTGCATGGCCACGCATGCTGCCCTATCGGACTGCTCGACGTCCAGGGCCGGTGAGATGCTGCATAGCATTAAGTATGGTCTTCACGGAGCCATCGATTCCATATCCACATAATTGGAGTGGGATCGCGATCAACGCAAGTGGCTATATCACATAACGCTAAAACCCAGCCTCGACAGGCTACGGTCCTGCCGGTGTCGAATTCCGACATGTGCTGCTAGATGTTTCTTCTTCTCATAAGAGGGCCTTCTAGCAGACAAACAACGTTCAAATGCAATTTCTGAATGATAAATCCACTGCTTAATTTTTTCTTGTATACAGTTTGTATGTTTCCGAGGAGCCACATCAGAAACATTCGAGACTGAGACAGGCCTCAGACAAGGGGATGCTCTCTCATGTGTTCTGTTCAATGTCATCTTAGAGAATGTAATAAAAGAGAGTAGGCAACAGGAGTGGGCTGGAGTAGAGATGGACGGTAACTTCAATTGTCTCACATATGCAGATGACATAGTACTATTAAGTGAATCAAAGCACGAGTTGAAAGACATGTACCAGAAAATGGACAATTACGCACAGAAGGTAGGGCTCAAAGCGAATCGAGACAAAACAGAGTTCATGCAATTAGGAAGAAAACAAGAGCAGACAGAATTTCTTGAGATAGATGGCAAGAGGTTCAAGAGAGTAGACCAGTTCAAATACTTGGGATCATGGTTTACCACAGACAACAACATAAAAATGGACATCAAGGAAAGAATAGCAGTGGCATGAAATGCATGCATACCCCCAGAGGGACGCTTGGCTCTAAATTGATGTCAGTGAACACGAAGATGAAAATGTACAACACAGCGATATGCCCAGCAGTAACGTACGGTTCAGAAACATGGAGCATGACTAAGCGAGAAAGGGAAAAACTACTAATATTTGAAAGAAGAGTAATGAGGAAGATATGGGGACCAGCTTTAGATAACGGAGAATGGAGGAGGAGGAAAAACGAGGAAATCTACCTTCTGATGCGACAACCAAGTATCTTACAGATGGTAAAGAGCAAAAGAATACAATGGGTGGGCCATGTAGCCCGTATGCCAGATGGAAGACAGGCAAAGATTTAGCGGGGAAACCAAAAACCAAACGTCCCATTGGACGACCAAGGCAGCGCTGGATGGACGACCTGGCGAAGGACCTAGCAGCCCTGGGAATTGAAGACACCTGGAGGAACCGGGCGCAAAACACGACGAAATGGAGGCAGTTTGTGGGAGCAGCGCGTGGTCTGCAGGGCCTGTGATCGCTGGATATCTATCTATCCATACAGATTGTAGGCGGCGTTTCTCCTACATACGGTGTGCGGGTGCACTGCATCTCCAGTCACTTGCATATCTAAACACGCGGTACACCTCAAGCTAATATGACGTTTGTTAGTTGTTGGTTCCATAATGTTTCAATTTTAAGGGCCAGCAGTGTAATTTGTATTCGATACATTCGAAGAGACAAATGCAAGGGATTTCGCTTGTTTGTGACAATTATGATAGCTCAGATGTCACCAATTCTTTTGTTATATTCAAAGACAGGATTTTTTTAGGTTTCTAGTGCACTTAATCATTAATGAGTCTCTGTAATAATAAATTATGCTGTGACTTTCCGAGATGGCTTCCTAATGACCCTAAGTACAAGAGCCCGGAAAAATTCCCAGTTTGGAGCTATGACATGCAGCAGATTAATAAATTATAACGCATTAAAATATGTTTAGGGAGAAAGTTCTTCCTATTTCCCAGTTTTACTTCTGCTACCATATTTGCACTCTTCGTTCAGTCTTAATTAAACTAAAATATTAATCGCACATATACTAAGGCTACAAGTCATGGGATAGCGCTAGGCAAGCGTACTAATAGCGACGGCACTATCGGTTTTTTTTTTTTTTTGAGTCATCAGTCTTCTGGCTCTTTTGATGCGGCCCGCCACGAATTCCTCTCATGTTACAGCCTCTTCATCTCAGAGTAGTACTTGCAACCTATGTTCTCCATTATTTGTTGGATGTATTCCAATCTCTGTCTTCCTCTACAGTTTTTGCCCTCTACAGCTCTCTCTAGTACCATGGAAGTCATTCTCTGATGTCTTAACAGATGTCCTATCGTCCAGTCCCTTCTCCTTGTCAGTGTTTCCCACATACTCCTTTCCTCTTCGATTCTGCACAGAATCCCTCATTTCCTATCTTGTCAGTAGACCTGATTTTCAACATTCGTCTGTAACACCATATCTCAAATGCTTCGATTCTCTTCATTTCCAGTTTCCTGCAGTCCATGTTTCACTACCATACAACGCTGTGCTCCAAACGTCCATTCTCAGACATTTCTCCCTCAAAATTAAGGTCTATGTTTGGTACTAGTAGACTTCTCTTGGCCAGGAATACGCGTTTTGCCAGTGCTAGTCTGCTTTTGATGTTCTTCCCGCTCCGTCTGTCACTCGTTATCTTGCTGTCTAGGCAGTAGAATTCCTTAACTTCATCTGCTACGGCCACGGGCCGTATCCGGTACACTTCAACCACATGGGATTAACCAACGATGAAGTACGCGTCTGCGGAGAAACTGGGACATCAGAACATGTCACACTGCTGTGCAACACTCATCACAAGTGAGACCTATACAGAACGACAATGACATCGTCAGAATAATACGTAATCCCGATGACTGGAACACAATAAACAGCGTAGCCGATATTGTATCGAAAACTCTGCACGAAGAATACAAGCGCCATATGGAAGGAGGGGTAAACAAGAACAAACCACACAACAAATCACATGGGAGGACACAAGCACGAGCACAGATTCCAGATTCCGAAACCAAGGAAGGAACACTAAGTGAACATTACTCAGAAGGGATCAAAATGTAAGGAATCCAAACCAACAGTATATGACACTGCATACCACAAAGAAGTCACAAACAACACAACAACTATAAAACAAACTCCGACAGCACGTACTAAAACTGTAGTAATAATGTAATGTCGCTTGGGAGGAGAAGACTCGGAAAACTTTTATTCCGAGGCTTCCCCCCCCCCCCCCCCCCCCAATGGCATACTGCATAGTGTTTAAGTATACTGCACACAAGTAGTAACGTTTTGTGTGCAGACAGAAACATATTCTCTTCTCTGTTCAAAGCTACAGTCAACGAATTTTATATATCAAATGTGTTTTCTGTATAAAGTACGTATAACACTAAAAATGGAATGTATTAAGTTATTTAAGGAATAATGCACTCAGGTAGCAATGAACTACGTTCTATTTCTACTAACAAATTACAAACGTAAGTTTATTTCTCATGTAAAGCTAAAATTCATGTATTCAACGTATGAAGTGCTCAATCAGTATTTAATCTGTATAATCTGTGTAAACATACATAAGCACAAACCATTTCAGATGAGAATAGCTCAAGGTTTTACCGCGACCTTCTCAACTGAAATGGGTAGAAATAGGCCATTATCAACCAACATGCAACTTAGACTGTATTACACATCCAGATACAGCATATCACTTCCCACTACATACTGCAAATTGTTTTCACTACACTCATTGTATTACATTTTCTTTTTTATTTTCTTTGACATTTGCATTATATAAATTATATTGACAAAAACTACGTAGTAACAAATTATATGGAACCATTTTAACAATTGTCAAGCATTCAATTCGCTGTAACCTCAGAGAAATTTTTATGTATAATGTTCTCTATATTATTTATAAACAAAAGCACTAACAACTATATACCATTAAGATTGTAACAATGAGAAGTCTTTGCTGTTAGATTGAGAAGCATCCGACCCACTTTATATTTCAAGCCAGTGGGTTACTCTGTACTGTTAATGAAATGAATAAACAAATAAAATATAAAATTAGTAAATTGTCGAACGTACTTCCTTCTTTCATGGATTAACTGAAGTATTTTTTTCTGTTATCCATGGTTTCTTCACAGTTACCTTCTTTGTACCTATGCTTCTCTTTCCAACTTCTGTGACTGCCTATTTAGAAATGTCCAGTTCTCTTCAACTTTACTGCCCACTCGCTAGTCCTTATTGCTGTATCTATAGCCTTAGAGAACTTCAAGCGTACCTCGTCATTCCTTCGTACTTCCCTTCTTTGGCTATTGATTCTTCTTGACTAATCTCTTAAACTTCAGCCTATTCTTCATCACTACGACATTGTGATCCGTCTATATCAGCTCCTGGGTACGCCTCATAATCCAGTATCTGATTTCGGAATTTCTGGCAGTGATGTAATCTAACTGACACATCCATGTATCACCCGGCCTTTTCCTAGTATATGTCCTACTCTTGTGTGTCTTGAACAGAGTATTCGCTATTACTAGTTGAAATTTATTACAGAACTCAATTAGTTTTTCTCCTTTCTCATTCCTTGTCCCAAGCTCATATTCTCCTGTAACCTACTCTTTTATTCCTTCCCCTACAACTTCATTCCAGTCCCCCCATGACTATTAGATTTTCATCCCCCTTTACGCACTGTATTACCCTTTCAATATCCTCATATACGCCCTCTCTCTTCATCTTCAGCTTGCGACATCGGCATCTATACCTGAGCTATCGTTGTCCGTATTGGTTTGCTGTCGATTCTAATAAGAACAATCCTATCACTGAATTGTTCTCATTAAGATATTCTCTGCTTTGTCATCCTATTCATAATGAATTCTACTCCCGTTATACCATTTTCTGCTGCTATTGATCTTACCCTATACTCATATGACCAGAAACCTTGTCTTCTTTCCATTTCACTTCATTGACCCCTACTATATCTATTAAGAATTGTAATACTGAAGGTCATGTCCTCAGCGGCACCGCTGTGTACTTGAGTAAGAGTGTTTACGTATTTGAAGATATGTTTCGCAAATGTTGATGTTAAGTTGATGGCGCAATTTAGCTACCACTGTAAAAAAGATAGCTGTCTGCTGCTGAAAGAAAGAAAGAAAGTGATGACCTTGCCCCCAGACCTGATGGATGAGTTATTAGATAAGAGCAAGTGATAGTTGAATGATGCTATGTGTTCGGTTATAGGAGTCTCTAAACGGCGGGGCGAGATTTTTTTAAAGTGGAAATTTATGCAATCTATAGATAGTGATATTCGACCGCTAGTGACAGCAGTTAAGAGCGGAAAAATAGGTAAAAATCGAGCGCTGGCAGAATGTTGCGGCAATGGTAATAATATTTAATTCAAGGTGGAGGTGGTAAAAATGGACCAGGCTTTGAATATTGGTGTGAGTGTCGTATATGCTTGATGCTCTGTATAAAAGTTTGACTCTTTAATTGCGTTTGGTATTTCTGAGTGTGTGTAAAATTAATTTTACTGTTGAAAGTGCGAGAAAGATGAGTTGATTAGTGTTTAGATAGAGGCTACGTTTGTAATTCGAAAAGAGGGGATGAGAATGGTAAATTGATTGATGTACATGGTTTGTGGGGTGATATATGAGTGTCAAGATAGGGCTGAGGACGTTTGCGTATGTTGATGGTGGGATGGGTGTGAGGTTAGGTGCGGTGGGGAGTGTAAATTAGATTTTATTTTTTTAAAAAAATGTTGTAAAGTAAGAATAACATTGAGAAGGTTTTAGATGGCTGGTCACGCGACGAGGCGAGAACAGGGATGTGTAGTTATGTTTATTTAAAGCGCCGTGTAATGGCGTGCCAGGAACAATGCACAGTGTGCTACTGTGTCATAGGAGGTAAAGACATGTGCTGCTATGTGTGTCTAGCGTATAGAGGCTGCGCTTTGGAATTATGCTACGTTGATATTATTACGCGTGGTCTATGGGTTGCGTCTTTGATTCAAATCAAAAACGTCTTCGGTCCCGGGTTCGATCCCCGCCACTGCCTAAATTTTGATAAATAATCAGCATTGGCGGCCGAAGACTTCCGGCATAAGAAGTCAGCCTCATTCTGCCAACGGCCTTGTCAAAGAGAGCGGAGGAGCGGATAGAGGTTCAGGGCACTCTCTTGTCCTAGGGGTGGGAAATTGCCCCTAAAGGTGGAAGAATCAGCAATGATCAACGACATGAGGATGCAGAAGGCAATGGAAACCACTGCATTAAAGACACGTAACGTGTTTCCACAGGACATGTGGCATGTAATTGAAGAAGTGTCATGATGATATCTCCATTGGCAAAAGATTCCGGAATAGTTCCCCATTCGGATCTCCGGGAGGGGACTGCCGAGGGGGAGGTTACCAAGAGAAAAAGATTGAATAATCAACGCAAGGATAACGTTCTACGAGTCGGGGTGTGGAATGTCTGAAGCTTGAACGTGGCAGGGAAACTAGAAAATCTGAAAAGGGAAATGCAAAGGCTCAATCTAGATATAGTAGGGGTCAGTGAAGTGAAGTGGAAGGAAGACAAGGATTTCTGGTCAGATGAGTATCGGGTAATATCAACAGCAGCAGAAAATGATATAACAGGTGTAGGATTCGTTATGAATAGGAAGGTAGGGCAGAGGGTGTGTTACTGTGAACAGTTCAGTGACCGGGTTGTTCTAATCAGAATCGACAGCAGACCAACACCGACAACGATAGTTCAGGTATGCATGCCGACGTCACAAGGTGAAGATGAACAAATAGAGAAAGTGTATGAGGATATTGAAAGGGTAATGCAGTATGTAAAGGGGGACGAAAATCTAATAGTCATGGGCGACTGGAATGCAGTTGTAGGGGAAGGAGTAGAAAAAAAGGTTACAGGAGAATATGGGCTTGGGACGAGTAATGAAAGAGGAGAAAGACTAATTGAGTTCTGTAACAAGTTTCAGCTAGTAATAGCGAATACCCTGTTCAAGAATCACAAGAGGAGGAGGTATACTTGGAAAAGGCCGGGAGATACGGGAAGATTTCAATTAGATTACATCATGGTCAGACAGAGATTCCGAAATCAGATACTGGAATGTAAGGCGTACCCAGGAGCAGATATAGACTCAGACCACAATATAGTAGTGATGAAGAGTAGGCTGAAGTTCAAGACATTAGTCAGGTAGAATCAATACGCAAAGAAGTGGGATACGGAAGTACTAAGGAATGACGAGATACGTTTGAAGTTCTCTAACGCTATAGATACAGCAATAAGGAATAGCGCAGTAGGCAGTACAGTTGAAGAGGAATGGACATCTCTAAAAAGGGCCATCACAGAAGTTGGGAAGGAAAACATAGGTACAAATAAGGTAGCTGCGAAGACACCATGGGTAACAGAAGAAATACTTCAGTTGATTGATGAAAGGAGGAAGTACACTCCTGGAAATTGAAATAAGAACACCGTGAATTCATTGTCCCAGGAAGGGGAAACTTTATTGACACATTCCTGGGGTCAGATACATCACATGATCACACCGACAGAACCACAGGCACATAGACACAGGCAACAGAGCATGCACAATGTCGGCACTAGTACAGTGTATATCCACCTTTCGCAGCAATGCAGGCTGCTATTCTCCCATGGAGACGATCGTAGAGATGCTATATGTAGTCCTGTGGAACGGCTTGCCATGCCATTTCCACCTGGCGCCTCAGTTGGACCAGCGTTCGTGCTGGACGTGCAGACCGCGTGAGACGACGCTTCATCCAGTCCCAAACATGCTCAATGGGGGACAGATCCGGAGATCTTGCTGGCCAGGGTAGTTGACTTACACCTTCTAGAGCACGTTGGGTGGCACGGGATACATGCGGACGTGCATTGTCCTGTTGGAACAGCAAGTTCCCTTGCCGGTCTAGGAATGGTAGAACGATGGGTTCGATGACGGTTTGGATGTACCGTGCACTATTCAGTGTCCCCTCGACGATCACCAGTGGTGTACGGCCAGTGTAGGAGATCCTCCCCACACCATGATGCCGGGTGTTGGCCCTGTGTGCCTCGGTCGTATGCAGTCCTGATTGTGGCGCTCACCTGCACGGCGCCAAACACGCATACGACCATCATTGGCACCAAGGCAGAAGCGACTCTCATCGCTGAAGACGACACGTCTCCATTCGTCCCTCCATTCACGCCTGTCGCGACACCACTGGAGGCGGGCTGCACGATGTTGGGGCGTGAGCGGAAGACGGCCTAACGGTGTGCGGGACCGTAGCCCAGCTTCATGGAGACGGTTGCGAATGGTCCTCGCCGATACCCCAGGAGCAACAGTGTCCCTAATTTGCTGGGAAGTGGCGGTGCGGTCCCCTACGGCACTGCGTAGGATCCTACGGTCTTGGCGTGCATCCGTGCGTCGCTGCGGTCCGGTCCCAGGTCGACGGGCACGTGCACCTTCCGCCGACCACTGGCGACAACATCGATGTACTGTGGAGACCTCACGCCCTACGTGTTGAGCAATTCGACGGTACGTCCACCCGGCCTCCCGCATGCCCACTATACGCCCTCGCTCAAAGTCCGTCAACTGCACATACGGTTCACGTCCACGCTGTCGCGGCATGCTACCAGTGTTAAAGACTGCGATGGAGCTGCGTATGCCACGGCAAACTGGCTGACACTGACGGCGGCGGTGCACAAATGCTGCGCAGCTAGCGCCATTCGACGGCCAACACCGCGGTTCCTGGTGTGTCCGCTGTGCCGTGCGTGTGATCATTGCTTGTACAGCCCTCTCGCAGTGTCCGGAGCAAGTATGGTGGGTCTGACACACCGGTGTCAATGTGTTCTTTTTTCCATTTCCAGGAGTGTACAAACATGTTCTGGGTAAATCAGGAATACAGAAATACAAGTCGCTGCGGAATGAAATAAATAGGAAGTGCAGGGAAGCTAAGACGAAATGGCTGCAGGAAAAATGTGAAGACATCGAAAAAGATATGATTGTCGGAAGGACAGACTCAGCATAAAGGAAAGTCAAAACAACCTTTGGTGACATTAAAAGCAACGGTGGTAACATTAAGAGTGCAACGGGAATTCCACTGTTAAATGCAGAGGAGAGAGCGGATAGGTGGAAAGAATACATTGAAAGCCTCTATGAGGGTGAAGATCTGTCTGATGTGATAGAAGAAGAAACAGGAGTCGATTTAGAAGAAATAGGGGATCCAGTATTAGAATCGGAATTTAAAAGAGCTTTGGAGGACTTACGGTCAAATAAGGCAGAAGGGATAGATAACATTCCATCAGAATTTCTAAAATCATTGGGGGAAGTGGCAACAAAACGACTATTCACTTTGGTGTGTAGAATATATGAGTCTGGCGATGTACCATCTGACTTTCGGAAAAGCATCATCCACACAATTCCGAAGACGGCAAGAGCTGACAAGTGCGAGAATTATCGCACAATCAGCTTAACAGCTTATGCATCGAAGCTGCTTACAAGAATAATATACAGAAGAATGTAAAAGAAAAATGAGAATGCGATACGTGACTATCAGTTAGGCTTTAGGAAAAGTAAAGGGACGAGAGAGGCAATTTTGACGTTGCGGCTACCAATGGAAGCAAGGCTAAAGAAAAATCAATACACTTTCATAGGATTTATCGACCTGGAAAAAGCGTTCGACAATATAAAATGGTGCAAGCTGTTCGAGATTCTGAAAACAGTAAGGGTAAGCTATAGGGAGAGACGGGTCACATACAATATGTACAACAACCAAGAGAGAATAATAAGAGTGGACGATCAAGAACGAAGTGCTCGTACTAAGAAGGGTGTGAGACAAGTCTGTAGCCTTTCGCCCCTACTCTTCAATCTGTACATCGAGGAAGCAATGATGGAAATAAAAGAAAGGTTCAGGAGTGGAATTAAAATACAAGGTGAATGGATATCAATGATTTGATTCGCTGATGACATTGCTATCTTGAGTGAAAGTGAAGAAGAATTAAATGATGTGCTGAACGAAATGAACAGTCTAATGAGTACAGAGTATGGTTTGAGAGTAAATCGGAGAAAGACGAAGGTAATGAGAAGTAGTAGAAATGAGAACAGCGAGAAACTTAACATCAGGATTGATGGTCACGAAGTCAATGAAGTTAAGGAATTCTGCTACCTAGGCAGTAAAATAACCAATGACGGACGGAGCAAGGAGGACATCAAAAGCAGACTCGCTATGGCAAAAAAGGCATTTCTGGCCAAGAGAAGTCTACTAATATCAAATACCGGCCTTAATTTGAGGAAGAAATTTCTGAGGATGTACGTCTGGAGTACAGCATTGTATGGTAGTGAAACATGGACTGTGAGAAAACCGGAACAGAAGAGAATCGAAGCGTTTGAGATGTGGTGCTATAGACGAATGTTGAAAATTAGGTGGACTGATAAGGTAAGGAATGAGGAGGTTCTACGCAGAATCGGAGAGGAAAGGAATATGTGGAAAACACTGATAAGGAGAAGGGACAGCACGATAGGACATCTGCTAAGACATGAGGGAATGACTTCCATGGTACTAGAGGGAGCTATAGAGGGCAAAAACTGTAGAGGAAGACAGAGATTGGAATACATCAAGCAAATAATTGAGGACGTAGGTTGCAAGTGCTACTCTGAGATGAAGAGGTTAGCACAGGAAAGGAATTCGTGGCGGGCCGCATCAAACCAGTCAGTAGACTGATGACCAAAAAAAAAAAAGATATAAAGTTGACTTTCACCCGCGTTCGGTGGTCGCGGCTCGGGATTGTGACGGATCGCGGTCCTGGACGGACGTATGTGTGTGCTTTGACCGCTGACGAGCGCGTTGACCGCGCCAACTCACGCTTGCGGAAGCCGAGCAGGGGCTGTGCGAGGTCTGAAATCAGACGGATGGGTGACTTCACGATCCCGTGGGCAGGGTGATGATTGGGGGGGGGGGGGGGGGGGGTACCTGCGCACGTCTGCTGAGTTATTTTTCGAGCGGATCTGCAGGCTCTGCTGTGCGTTATTAGGATAGTTTACGAGTACTGAGCGTATCTGCACATCTGTGTGAGGAATTATTTGGTAGCAGTTTGCTATAGTGTGTACTGAAATTATGATTGGGTGCGTGTTTGTGGGCTGTGCAACATGGCCCAGGGCACATCTGGGTGGGTGTTTTGTGATAGCGTGATAGATATACTGTATGGTTAAATAAGTTGTTCGAAAAATATAGTGTTCTCAATGATTACACGCGCCTGCAGCACAGATCAGAGTGATTGGTTCTGCGTCACCATCTCGGTTGCATGTGAGTAGTAAATGTTTTCCCGGTCGTGTTAATCGTGTGTGTCAACGAGCTATGAGCTATTCTGACAATAGACGTGAAGGCAGGTCCGGACCTGAGACGCCGGCGGTATACATCAGAAGAACAATGCAGCTTTGACATGTGTCAGAAGAGAGTGCCCTTTCTGGTCGGCTGTCACGAGCACTCGGAAGCTGAACTTGACTGGAGACTCTGGAACCCCCACCCCTGCCGACCACACGCGCGCGTGCCTTGGTGCGTAATCTAAGGCGCATAAGCGATATCAGTTTCTCCGGTGTTAGGTGCAAATGCGACTGTGTTGAGGTCATGTTTGGGGGGAGGCCGAGCAGAGACTTTTGGTCGGTTTGGCAGCTGGGGGAGTTTGGGCGCGTCTGTTGCACTATTTTGCGAGCATGTATGTGCACTGTGCGGTGCTGTATTTGGAGAGTTCAAGAGTACAGAGCTCGTCTGCTGATATTGTGTACTGCATTATTTAAGAGCTGTTTGCTATTGTGTGGTGAAATTAGGAGTTGTTTACGTGTTTGTGCCCTGTGTCAGATGAACACAGTCGGATCAGTGCGGGTGTTTTGTGACAAGTATACTCCACGACTAAATAAAAGGGATCCAAATAAATAGAGTGCAGTCCTTCCTTACTTCCCCGAGCAGCACAGCGCAGTCTGAGAGGTTTTTGCGCAAAAAACTGCGAATTGGTGAGATTGTGAGTGAGTCGACAAATAACTGGACAAATTTATCTGTGGAGCAGTTTAAGGTCTGGATTGGAATGAATATCTTGATGGGTGTGGTTGTGTTGCCAAGTGTTTTGGAGTTCAGAACATGCCTTAGGTCAGCCTTACATATCGAAACCTATGAGAAGCAAAAGTTTCAAAAATATTTGTCCCAAATAAATAAACTACACTCGTTACTCCTTCCATCAGCCTATGCACTGAAATTATTTGCGAAAATTAGGAGTTGTTTGGCTATTTGGATGTAAATGTTTTGCAATATTTACGAGCGGTTCGCATGTCTGTAGGCTGTGCTATGGTTTTTTTTTTAACTGTTTACAATTAGCAAGTGTGTGTCTAGAGTATTATAAATGAGTTATGTAGGAGTGTTTTGCACGTCTCTATGGTGTGGAACATGTCGGTGTGATCCATATACTCCATTCCTAAATAAAGTAAATTGGTTCCTCCATCCATGGGCCTAGTGCAGGGCGAGTCCTTTAACCCAAAACATGTAGGAAGAGGTTGAGTGCTGGTGGGTTAGTTTAGTGGTGATGAGCTTCACTTGCAACAGTTTTCTTAGGTTGGTGGTGGAAGGGCATGTGAGCTTTGTTTACCGGCAGATTTCAAACTTGGCGCTGGTTCCTAGGGAGAGGTGGCTGTCTGGTCCTCGAAAAGTAGTTGAAATTAGGTAGTTGAACACCTTTGCATACGTATATGAAATTGTAAATTGAATTATTTAATTTGATTAAAATCGAAATGGAATTAAGTAATTAGGTATTTACAGAAGACTATGTCCGTCGCGTGTATGGAGGGTGTGTGACGTAAGCGGGGCGGCGGCGCAGCGATTGTACAGTTATTATGCGCGTGCGAGAGAGAGTCAATTAGCGAGCGTTCTAGTGCGGGCCAAACGTGCTGTTATATAGTCATGGCGGATTCCACTGTCGAGCAAACTTTGCCACCAAAAGTGTAGCACTGCGTTCTTGCTTCCACAAGGACACGTGGTGGATGGTGAGCTGTCGGCATCGACAAGTTTGAACGTGCCCAGGAAAACAACTTTGGCACCAAAAGTGTGGGAGGGAACGGCCGACCGTTGTGTGATTCAGTTCCGAGGCAAACAATTTTGGCGGGAAACATGCGGAGCCGACGAATACACGTGGTGAGCGGACAAGGGACCGCTGTGACGTCAAAATCGGCAAGTTCCAGCGTGTCCAGCGAAAACATGTTTACGACGTGGGAGCGATCGCTGGGCTCGCCCCAAGCGTACCAGCAGTCCAGCGCGAGTGGCCGGCCGCCTCACGTGACAGGCGTCGCCAGTGTTTCTGTGTGCTGGCCAGGGGGTGGCGAGGATATGAACTAATTCAGTTGGAGCGCGGACGTAGTGGCGACTGCACTGCGATATCAAAGAGGTGTGTGCTGACTGTGTTGGCAAACAAGTGATGACTGTACTGCTTGAAATAAAGTCTTCAGTCCCTTCCCCCTCTGCAAAATCTAAGGATGTGACTTATGTTACTATAAGCGCAGTTTGTTATTTGAAACGATTATGATAGGCTACCAGTGAAAAAAGATAAGTGAAGGAGAAAGTTCGTACATGTGATCAATTATGGTGTTGGGATTTGAACTTGTGACAAATTTTTGTTATATAAGGAAAATGGCTTTCTCGCCAAGAAAATCGGACATCTTGAATAAATAATAAATGATAATAATAAATAGAAGTACAGTTTTCGAGACATTATCATGCTGGAATTTGAATTTGAGGCAATTTTCTAGAGGAGGTAGGCCTATAATAATAAATAATAATGATAATAAATGATAATGAATGAAAATAAATGACAATGAATGATAATGAACGTTAATAAATGATAATCAATAATAATAAACAAAGGTAAGGTTTTGCCGCCATTATCATGTTGGAATTTGAATTTCGAGGGAATTTTCTAGTGGAGGCAGGTCAATAACATTAAATAATAATAAATGATAATAAATGATCATAAATAATAATAAATGATAATGAATGTTAATAAATGATAATCAATAATAATAAAGATAGGTACAGTTTTGCATGCATTATCCTGTTGGAATTCAAACTTCCCGCCATTTTTTCTTCTGGAGGCTTAGGTTAGTGGACAGCGCACAATTGTTCTACTTTCTCGCCAAAATTCAAAATTGCCGCCATTTTTTCTGGAGGTTAGGTTAGTGAACGTAGCACAATTGGCCTATTTTCCCGCCGAAAGCCACCATCTTGGATGATGTCATGCGCTGTTGCCAAGTCTACATGCTGCCATCGTAGATGACGTCTTCGCCGCCATCTTGTATAAATTTGCAACAATGGAGATTGGGGTGACATGAACCTTGTCCCACTACTGACACCATCCTCTGGTCCAACTGAGCCGATCATTGACTGGAAATGGTTATGTTCGGCTACTTGGAGACCATTTGCAGCCAATCATGGAGTTCATGTTGGCAAACAACAATGGAATTTTTGTGGATGACAATGCGTCATGCCATTCGGTCATAGTGGTTCGCGATTGGTTTGAAGGACATTGTGGATATATGAAACGAAAGATTTGGCCACCCAGAACGCCCGACATGAATCCCATCGATGATCTATATAACATGATCAAGAAACCAAGTCGTGCACGACATCCTGCACTTGCAACACTTTCTTATTTAAGTACAACTACACTCCTGGAAATGAAAAAAAGAACACATTGACACCGGTGTGTCAGACCCACCATACTTGCTCCGGACACTGCGAGAGGGCTGTACAAGCAATGATCACACGCACGGCACAGCGGACACACCAGGAACCGCGGTGTTGGCCGTCGAATGGCGCTAGCTGCGCAGCATTCGTGCACCGCCGCCGTCAGTGTCAGCCAGTTTGCCGTGGCATACGGAGCTCCATCGCAGTCTTTAACACTGGTAGCATGCCGCGACAGCGTGGACGTGAACCGTATGTGCAGTTGACGGACTTTGAGCGAGGGCGTATAGTGGGCATGCGGGAGGCCGGGTGGACGTACCGCCGAATTGCTCAACACGTGGGGCGTGAGGTCTCCACAGTACATCGATGTTGTCGCCAGTGGTCGGCGGAAGGTGCACGTGCCCGTCGACCTGGGACCGGACCGCAGCGACGCACGGATGCACGCCAAGACCGTAGGATCCTACGCAGTGCCGTAGGGGACCGCACCGCCACTTCCCAGCAAATTAGGGACACTGTTGCTCCTGGGGTATCGGCGAGGACCATTCGCAACCGTCTCCATGAAGCTGGGCTACGGTCCCGCACACCGTTAGGCCGTCTTCCGCTCACGCCCCAACATCGTGCAGCCCGCCTCCAGTAGTGTCGCGACAGGCGTGAATGGAGGGACGAATGGAGACGTGTCGTCTTCAGCGATGAGAGTCGCTTCTGCCTTGGTGCCAATGATGGTCGTATGCGTGTTTGGCGCCGTGCAGGTGAGCGCCACAATCAGGACTGCATACGACCGAGGCACACAGGGCCAACACCCGGCATCATGGTGTGGGGAGCTATCTCCTACACTGGCCGTACACCACTGGTGATCGTCGAGGGGACACTGAATAGTGCACGGTACATCCAAACCGTCATCGAACCCATCGTTCTACCATTCCTAGACCGGCAAGGGAACTTGCTGTTCCAACAGGACAATGCACGTCCGCATGTATCCCGTGCCACCCAACGTGCTCTAGAAGGTGTAAGTCAACTACCCTGGCCAGCAAGATCTCCGGATCTGTCCCCCATTGAGCATGTTTGGGACTGGATGAAGCGTCGTCTCACGCGGTCTGCACGTCCAGCACGAACGCTGGTCCAACTGAGGCGCCAGGTGGAAACGGCATGGCAAGCCGTTCCACAGGACTACATCCAGCATCTCTACGATCGTCTCCATGGGAGAATAGCAGCCTGCATTGCTGCGAAAGGTGGATATACACTGTACTAGTGCCGACATTGTGCATGCTCTGTTGCCTGTGTCTATGTGCCTGTGGTTCTGTCAGTGTGATCATGTGATGTATCTGACCCCAGGAATGTGTCAATAAAGTTTCCCCTTCCTGGGACAATGAATTCACGGTGTTCTTATTTCAATTTCCAGGAGTGTATAAAGCCAGTATGGCTCAATATTTCTGCAGAGACTTCCAATGACCTATGGAGTCAATGTCACGTCTAGTTGCTGCACTACGCCAGGCATGAGGAGATCCGACACGATATTGGGAGGTATCCCATTACTTTTATCACCTCAGTGTACTATTTCTCCACTTCATACAGGGTTGGACAAAAGTTAGTAAACACCGTGAGAAACGTAGCCTTGGACATAAATACAGACGCTAGGCAAACCTGCAAATTGTGCTGTTGCATTTGGCGACGATCGGCGCCTGTACATTGTCCCCAATACGTTTCAAGAGACAGATGTGGTCAGAACTGTATTTGGTGTAGTTGTCAGTGTATTACGTCGGAGCTAAGTGAATGCGAACGTAGGAAAATTTTTAGTGCTCCTATGGTGGGTGCTTATATCACCAAGAAAGCTGAAGTGTTTGATGTTTCAAGAGTCATCGTATCGAAGGTTTAGATTGCATACAGGGAAAGCGGAAAAACATCTGCTAAGTCACAATGCAATGCGAGTGTGTGTTGAATGTTTCTGATGGACGGTCATTGAAGAGATATGTAACGAAAAATAAGAGGACGACAGTTGTAAAAGTCACTTCAGATCTGAATGTCGCACTCGCAACCTTGTCACCACCAGAAAAACACAATAGCAGCTCCAGAAGCAGGGATTTTCGGAGAGAGGTGGAATTCCAAAACCACTCACCAGTGATGCAAATGCCTGCTGCCGGAAAACGTGGTGCTGTAGCTATAACACCTGGACTATGGAGCAATGGAAGAATGTCATTTGGTCGGATGAGTGTTCTTTCACACTGTTTCCAGCTGTTGCCCAAGTTTATGTCCCAAGAGTGAAACATGTCGGGGTTTTCAGTGATGATTTGGCTAGCTATAACCATGTACTCTATAACCGCACATTACCGCCAAGGATTATGTGACTGTTTGGCTGGTCATGTCCACCACATGATACAGTGTTTCTCCCAAAGTGGTTATGCTGAGTTCTAGGATAGTAGGGCAACTCGCATCGACCAGTGCTGATTTTGTGAACACGAGGATGAGATGTCCCATCTCCATTGGCCGCCACAGCCATCAGACTCAATATTATTGAAGTCCACTTTGGAGAGAAGGGTGCGTGATCGCTACCCACACCCATCATCGTTACCTGAAATTGGGACTATTTTGCAGGAAGAATGGTATAAGCTTGCCTTTAAAACCACACATGGCCTGTATTTATTCGTTCTGGGACGACTGGAGATGTTTTCGATGCCAACGGTCTTCCTACTCCGTATTAGCATTGGTAATGTGTTGTGGTTTTCGTCCACTTCCCGTAGCAACTAGCAGTACAACTAGCTACTTTAACAATAGTTAGGAAATCCGTATAATCTGGATGTAATAGCTAAATCGGTCATATCTGGAGGTAAAAATTACTCATAATGTGAACACATTCAACGGACTGAGTGGCGGCACATTGTAACCTCCCCACCGTAATTTTAAAAAAATGAAATGTCAATATTATATAGAAATGGGAGCCGAGTATAACCTCCCCACAAAAATTTGAAAGAAAGAAACACGACAATATTTAATTGTGAATGCTAATGGTCATTGCGCTAATTGTAACCTCGCCCACAATGAGAGGTATTGAAAATGGCAACAAAAATGTGAAATTCGCAATCTGACTCAAATATAAATTTTTCACAAAATTTAAAGTCTGTTCAGTGACAAGAAAATACAATTAAACCGAAATATCGGTCTTTGGCCCTGTGCAAAACAATCAGAATTAAAGTCTTACCTCAGAATAAATGGATGTCACATTTCTGCTCTTGTTGTTGCGCACCGCTTGGAGGAAGTGCATTGCAAATACTAATATTCTCTTTTTTTTGTGATTCTAGTGAAATTTTTCTTCAAAAGAAGTGGAATGAAATGGGAAGTGCAACGAAATCTTTAGTTCAATAAAAAATTAAATTTTTGAAAAAAATGCTTTTGAAATAAAAATTATTATTGGGGGACTTGTTGGACAATAATTACAATAAATAAAATTTTTCATTATCTAATGATTATATTAATTAACAGTATACCTTATTCACCATCTTGACCAGTGTTGCCGACCGCCTACATCACACAACCACACTGGGCTGCTACTACTGACCGACCGCTCTGCATGACGACTATTAGCGTACTGCACGCCACTGAACAGAGCTACTGCTCGCGACCACTACTGACAGAGTACTGCTCTCAACTAGACAGAGCTACAGACTCGCAACGACTGACTGACTGACTGAGAACCGCTCGCAACACTCGCGCGGTCAAGCGCATACTCTCTGGTCACAGATGCTACAATGCCTCGCCATCGCTGCTATGTTACATACGTGTTTCATAACCCTCCACTGGGGGGGCAAAAATTTGGCAGCGATGGTGAGTCATTTGGACTTGCCAATCGCGGCAAAATTTTTAATTAACTAATAAACTTCTACAATTTACAGAATAATTAGATGTAGTACATAAAGTAAATGTTGTGCACACGCACTAAGTACAAGATATATCAGACAAAGACAAAATGTGAGTACAAAACATAGTAGCAAAACAGAAAAATGTATATACAAATTATTTGACAGAAAACAAAGTGCACAGGCACTGAAAAAATTCTTTAGCATATTCAGAACAAATAAACAGACTGGCAAAAAATATTATGTTGACAAGTGACATGAGTGCACATGCAATGCAGTTGAGAACATATCAGTAAATGATGAAATGTATATACATTTAATAACAAATGACATAAGTGCATACGCATTGAAGTATTGAATATACAGTATAGTACAAATCATATTGAAAAATGAGAAAAATGCACAGGCACTGAAGTTCAGTAGAAAACATATTAACACCTAACATAAGTGCACATGCACTGTAGTTCAGAACATATCATTAAAAATAAAAAATGTATACACAATATAAAAGACAAGAGTGCACATACTGTACTTGAGAACAAATCGAAAAAATAAATGTCTTTAGCATTTTCGCAATAAATAAACATAATGGCAAAAAATCATGTCCGAAGTGCACACGCACTGAAAAAATGTCTTTAGCATTTTCACAACAAATAAACATAATGGCAAAAAAATCAAGTCCAAAGTGCACACGCACTGAAAAATGTCTTTAGCATTTTCACAACAAATAAACATAATGGCAAAACATCATGTCGACCAGTGCCATAAGTGTACTCGCACTGGAGTTCAACAAATCGAAAAATGTATAACCTGTGAACATAAATGATGTTACCAAAAAAAAAAATTTTTTTTTCTTTATGTGACAAGAATCAGGATAGGAAAGGGAAGGATTGCATCATGGTTGTAGCACTTTAGATTGCACACAGCTGTTCTGAAAGTCCATATCTTTCCACAGTAGTACAACACCAAGTGACACAACTTGAAGTTCTTTTCCCATCAGAATTTATCAGTGTAGCCAAGACACTGAACTGTCGTAGTAATGTTCCATGTTTTCATTTTGGCAGTACATTAGGTACGCCAAACAGTGGGACCATAATAACGTCTTCATCGCTCACGGTGGTGGACAGCATGTCGTGTCAACACCACGCTCTTACAAGGCGCACCAACGTAGAATTAGTGCAAAACCAAATATAGTGCTCCATGATCACTAGGATAAACAGGACAAATGGACATTGCAATAATTCAGGGTAGTCAGCTTATGAGGTGAAGGACATCAAGTCACATAATATTGACAGTTAGAGACTTAATTAGTTTGTGGCATTCATAGCCCAGTTATTGAACATTTCTGTACTAAGTATGTAGTATTACAGAAAAATGTTCATTAATTGTTTTACATGGAATCAGTAGCCTTCTTTTCCTGGTTACAAATAATCGCATTCTTTTCAGTTACAGAGTGTAATTAAGAATCATTAACCTTCTCCTAATTACAGTTAATTAATCATTTGTCATTCCAATAATAATCATTAGCCTTTTCCTAATTACAGTTAATTAATCATTTGTCGTTAATTAATCATTTGTCTAATTACAGTTAATTAATCATTTGTCGTTAATTAATCATTTGTCATTCCAATAGTAAGAATTATTAGTCTTCTCCTAATTACAAAGCATTATTAAACAGTACCATAGTTAATTAATTATGTGTCATTCCAATCTATTAAGAATCACTAGCTGGCATCATGGGTAATCGTATTACAATAAACAGTGGCGGTCCTTGGCCAGTTACAAAGTATATTTAGTATGACAGAATAATGTTCATCAGAAGTCTTAGTTGAAAAGGAGAGTCAATTATTGGCCTAGCATTAACATAATACATTGAGTGATACAAATTATTGGCACTCATTGGCCATTAACCAAAACATGAAAACTCAACATGGGAAAAAGGCTAATTAATGGCATAATTAATAACAATTCTTCAAGTGACATTAATTATTGGCACTCAGTGGCCAGCAAGTATTGAATAGAATAAAACATAGTTCATCATTCAGTATTATTCAGATCACTACGAAGTCATTATTGAAAATCAGTTAATTACAGTCATAGCATTAATAATCACAGGCATTATAAGTAGTCTCATTACAATAAACAGTGTTTCTCCTTCAGTAGTATTCAGATCATTACAAAGTCATTATTAAAATCAGTTAATTAGTCATAGCATTAGTAATCATAGGCATTATAAGTAGTCTCATTACAATAAACAGTGGCAGTTATTAACTAGTGACAAAGCATTATTTTAAATATATACTTTTTTTTGTCTCATTAAGAGGTCATTACTCAAGTGACATACTATTCAGAGCTAATCAGTACTATTCAGAATTTTCATAAACTAGTGACATTATGTGGGACTGGTAATACATTTTTTTTTTTTTTTTTTTTTTGTTAGCAATGCATTGCGTTGGGATCGATAATTAATTGCTGAGGCATAACACTATTTGTTTTTGACCTATTGCTGCAAATGAGGATAGGTAACGTCATTCGTCATGAGTCAGCTGTAGCAAGATTATGCAACAAGGCAGTATATGTGATCACATTTATAAATGATAAACACAAATGGGTAAAAAAAATAAAATGCAAGTACTAGAACAGGTATAATAACTAACAGGTTTAGTAAGTATAATGAAAAACTTCTCCTGAAAAAAAATATACAAAATGGATTATTGACCTGAAAGAAGAAACGCACACTATGCTGAAAAGTAGTGAACTTCGAATTAACAGGTAGTGAAATGTGTATAAAATGTGTTCCATAGCTGTCCTTTCCAAAACTTTCTGTCATCCTACTATGCAATGTAACACCTGCTGTCAAAACAAACTGCAACAAATACTTAAATAACTACGTAGCATAAATACATAACTTCAACATTATCCTCATCTGTAAAGAAAAAACTTCATTATCCATCACTTCATTATCCATATTATCATAACTTCATTATTATCATCACCTGTAAAGAAAAAACTTCATTATTCATAATACCATATCCTTCATCATTATTCATCAGTATTCATTATCATCTGCAAAAAATCACTTCATTACTCATTATACAACTATTCCTTATCTCTAGCATATTTCATCACTAAAACTAAGATGTGTAGTTCAGTCTGACAGCCTGCATCAATCACCTTGTATTCTGAAAGAAAAAATTAGTTAAGACTGCTATTCTATGATGAGTATAGTATATTCTTGTTAATGCTTGTTAATCCTGATCCATTTACTCTTCCTCATAAAGTCATTGCATCTCCTTTCGTTTATTCCGTAGGTGAAATTCCCATTTCTGTTGAATTTATTTCTTACATGCATCATTTCTTTCTGAAATTCATGAACAAAGATTAATGTCCTGCATTTAAATCATATACCCACTAAATAATGACTGGTTTATGGTAACATACTTAAGCATACAGCATATCATGACAGAAAACGTAATATGTCAAAGAAATTGACAGTGTTCAAAGCTAAAAATGTACAGAGAATATCACAATGCAGCAGCAAAAAATGTAAAACAGTCACGATGTTGAGATGTCATAAGGCAAAAAAAATGTCAAAGTCAACTGGTGTGTGTTATATCTTAGCTATTTCACAATGCATACAAACAAAACATGTAAACAATCGTACATAAAAAGACAAAAATGTGACGTTCGTTGTGTTCAGCTTGTATGTAGTGTAATTAATCAAGGCGAGAATTAAAGACTTTAATAAAAAAAATGTAATGAAATTAACATGTCATTAGCTAACATTGCATAATTAGTCATAAAATACGTAAGTGTGTCTGAAAAAATATGCATGGTCTGATGTGTAACGACAAGAAAAGCGACCTGCTAACCTTACCTTGTCGGGCACTTGCCAAGAAAAAATACGATAATCATCAGTAATTAGTCAGGTGAAATAATTGCGTTAGTAAATGGCATCATAGTGTGTTGAATCATACAGTGTCTTCATTCAATAAACGGTTTAATGTTTGAGATATGGTGATTGCCTTTCGATTTTCTGGTTCTCAAAGTTTCGACGTGTACAACATTGGGGTGAGGGATGCTGCGAATCCGATATGGACCTGCGTATAGAAGTTCAAATTTACTGCACTTACCTTTTAATTTACTGGATAAATAGTGTGTACGTACTAGTATCTTCTGTCCAACGTGAAAGACGCGGTGTGTACAAACCTGTTTTTGCTGTCTTCTCCGGCGCTCTGCGGCACGTTTGATGTTGTTCAGCGCAATGTCAATTATTTCGTGGTGTCGTAATCGACGAGATGTAGGAAATGTTATTAATTCTTTAATTTTGTTAGGTGGTTCAGCATTTTTCAGTATAACAGACGGAGATAGCATAGTGGATTCATTTGGAATGGAATTAATTACATCTTGGAATGAGAATATGTGTGTGTCCCAATCAATATGTCTTTTGTGGCAGTATATTCGGCACAGTTTACCAATTTCTTTCATTAATCGTTCACAGGGGTTCGAAGAAGCGTGGTACTTGGATATATAGATCGGAGAAATGTTTCTGGCTCGTAACATGCGTGTCCATACGCTACTACGAAATTGAGATCCATTGTCAGAAATTACTTTCATTACATGCCCTACATGAGATAGAAAATGTTTTACAAATGCTTTCGAAACAGTTTTAGCAGTAGCTTTGCGTAATGGAGTGAAAGTAACAAATTTTGAAGTGAGCTCAACAGCGACAAAGATGTAGCAAAAACCTCTGTTAGTTCTGGGAATCGGACCAAAAATATCTACTGCGGCCATGTGTCTTAATTTAACAGGTATAATGGGATATAAAGGAGGAATATGTGAAGTGGTGTCTGATTTAGCTTTCTGGCAAATTTTACAAGACGCTAAAACTCGTCGTATACGTTTCTCCATGTTGGTAAAATAACAGTTCTGTCTCAGTATAAGAAAACATTTTCTTGCTCCATAATGTGCGTAACTTAAATGTGTGTACCAGATTAATTTGTTAACCAGTTCGTCAGGAATGCATAATAACCAATTGTTGCTGTCAGGATGAGAGCGGCGAAACAGAATGTCATTGCGTACAGTGTAATGGTTTCTAATCGTAACATTATTCCTATCTTGCCAAAGGTGTTTAATTTCTTTCCACACGTTGTCTTTATTTTGCTCTTTTGCTATGTCCTGTAATGACGATGAAATAAAGTTTTCAAATGCAACTTGCTGAATGTACAAGACACTGAAATTTGTTTTGCAGAAGTTGGTTGCTACGTCTTGCTGATTGTTGCCGAGAGAACGCGATAGTGCGTCTGCTATAACATTTTGCGTACCCGGAATGTGAACTGTTGTAAAATTAAATTCTTGTAAATATAGTTTCCATCTGCTTAATCTGTCGTGAGTAAATTTAGCTGAAAGCAAAAATTGTATCGCTCTGTGGTCTGTGTAAACAGTGGTATGTCTGCCATAAAGAAAGTGCCGAAACTCGTGAAAGCCCATACAACACATAATGTTTCCAATTCTGTAACGGAATAATTTCGTTCAGCGGGTGACAAAATGCGGCTTGCAAATGCGATGTTTTTAATTACTATTGAACCATCTTCTTCAATTTCCTGAAAAATGTGTTCGCCTAAAGCGGTGTTAGAACTGTCGGTGGCAATGGAAAAATTTCTAGTAAGATCTGGGTGCGATAAAAGTGGAGCATTCAACAAAGCATGTTTCAAATAACATTCTCGTGAACAAAATTCTGCGCGTCAAAAGTAAAGTTTGCGTTACTGTAATATGCTATCTGTGCTGTATCTGGTTAAAATTCTATCGTACGTGTTATTATTTACGGGAGAATGTTGTGGCATATCCACTATATGAACTGTTCTGTTATTTCTTACTGACGTATTACGCTATCGATGACACCTATTGTCTGTTCCATTCATGATTATATGTTGTTGCTGATGTTGTTGCTGCTCATAAGACCGACTGTTATTAAATGTACGCTGAAAATTGTGCTCATTATTTTTACGTCTGTCATGATAGTAATTTCTATACAGCGCATTGCGATATGAATTGAAATGGTGTGTTGTCTGTACGTAGTTATTTCTTTCTGCCATGCGTTACTATTTGTTGGAGCTGGGACTATACGTGTACGCGGCGAAACATTAAAGTTTGGTTGACCTTGTAGACTGCATTGTTGGTTAGGTATGCTAAGCGGCTGACTTTCATGCTATTGTAGTGAAAAACATCTATTGTTACAAAAATGTGGTTCCGATTGCTGATAATTTTACACATACTGATGATTGCGACTTTTATCTGTTATTTAAGTTCTCGTGATTCTGGAGTGCCTAATGAAAATTGTCACATTCGGTAAAAATTTGTCACATCGGGTTTTCTTTAGTCATTTTTCTTAATTCTAGGTAGAGCAATAGTTAAAGGGCAGTTTGGATAGATATAAAGGATAGTAGAAGAAAAGGCAGCAGTGCTGAAAACTAAAGATGAAACAGCACTACTACAGCTCGGGGCCCTATGCTCGCTACGGCACATATTCATTAAAGCGTAATGAATCCCCTGAGGTCTATTACGCACTGCAAATAAATTTCGGCTTTTGCGTTACAGGCAATTGCGGTATAAATCCAAAAGCAAATAGTTGTATCCATGTTAATTCAAGTTTCCTCATTACAGGCAATACTGTTGTAAATACAAAAATAAATTGTCGCATCTGGTTCAAAGCTAGCTTCTGCATTACAGGCAATACCGGTGAAAGCATAAAAACAAATTGTCGTATACAGCTCAAAGCGTGTACCTGTGTTCTGTCATTATTAAATTCTTTACATTTTCTTACTAATGCAAACTGCTTATTATCAACGCTCTCGTCACTGAATTTGAGAATACGTTCCGGTTTGTGTGAGAATTCGTTTGTCTGTGTCATTTCGTACTTCAAGTTACGTAGCTTTTCAGATTTTAAGTCGCGTAGCTTTTCGGATTTTAAGTCGCGTAGTTGCTGTAAATTGCTCACATTATACACGCTGCGTGAGTCAGATAAATGTTCGCAAAGTGGCGTCTGCTGTGATGCGTTATTAACTGAAATACTTTTCATTTCTCTTACTTCTTGTTGTAAATTCGACAACTTCCTACGTAACGTGTTGTTAGATGAATCGATCTCATTAATAGTCTGCTGTAAATTTTGAAATTCAGGTGTTTGGTTAAATGAAATCGGTGCAGTATCGTCTGATTTATTGTCATTAGTATTTTCGATAACATCAATACGACTGGCCAATTCATCACATTTTTCAGTCAGTATTTTAACCTGATCATCGGTTTTAGAATCAGACGCATTAATCTGTTTTTGCAACTTGCGCGTAGTTTCGCTCAGTTTTTTAACATCAGCTTTGATAACATCACAATCCTGTGTTAGATCTAATTGTTCGAATCTATCTGTCACTGTTTGAATATTTACTGTGTGTGTATCTGTTTTTGATTTAAGGTCAGAAATTTCATCCCGTAATTCCGCGTTCAATTGTTCTATGGTATTAATTTTGTCGGACACTGTAGTAATATTATTGTCTACATACGTCTTCGCTTTCGCGAATATTTTACGTTTGTCCTCTTGTCTTTGTGCAGTGATTGTTTCCATAACCTGACGTTTGACTTTATTTTGATCCTGAATAAATTTGCGGAAACGCGTATCACTGTTCTGTATGTGCTGATTAAAGCGCTCGTTAATCTAAGTATTCTGTTGATCGAATTTCGCGTCGATCTTTTGATCCATTGTGCGCGAAAGTTCTACCGTCATTGCTTTAAACTCATCCCGTAATTGTGTAGCTTTTTCAGAGCATTGTTTAGCGACTCCGCTAATTTCGTCTCTGAGTGTTTCTGTTGCGGCTGTCTGCATTTCCCTTAATTCTTGCGCAACAGACTTAATTTCTTCGCTATTTTTTTGTGAACAAGCCTCAATTTCCACGCGCAACTGTTCCTTAGTGTCATGGCACTGCGCGGCAACGGCTCTAATTTGTTCACTAAGCTGTCTGGAATTGTCGTCTAATTTCTCATTCTGTTGTCTGACCTGTTCACTAAGTTGTTTGAGATTTTCGTCATTATTGTCAAGTTTCTCATTTAAGTGTTTGTTATCTTCCCTAAGTTGTTTGACCTGTTCATTAAGTTGTTGTTTGAAATCTTCACTCTGTTGTTGTAGCAATCTTACCATAATTTGTTCAAAGCCAAAGTTAGCGTTTATACTCTCTGTGCTGTTTAGTGGTGGATCTGGACCTTTCTCGCTTACTGTAACCATTTGGTTATTGTGAGATTTAGAAAAAGGTTTGTCAGTCGGATGTACACTGTCAGACATTATTTCGGAATTAAATAGATCCGTCGTACTTTGAATATCCTGTTCATTTTCATTAGACAAATTTGTCTGTACGTTACTTGAATTTTCCAAATCGGGTGTGTTAAGCTCGGCAGCGCTCATTACAATAGAGCGTCCCGCGTCATCAATTGTCGTCAAATTAACAGACGAGACAATTGAGTTCGTTTGTTCATCATTAATATAAAAGTCATCACTAGTGGTTGTAATGCACTGATTGTTAGTGAACACAGGATTGTCATCACTACACTGCGTGTCACAATTACTATCGGTCACGCTGTTTAAGTCGGTAATTTCATTCAAAATACCTCGCGATACACTATTCACAGTCTTTCGCGGCATTTTTACAGTAGTCACAATTATTCACAAAACAAATAAGCACAATGCAAAAGCAACACACAAATACAACAAAGCAAACGAATTGTCGTTGATCTGTGGAAAGAAAGTCACAAGTTAGTAAAAGCGTTGCGCCAAATCCTAATTATATCTAAACAAATAAGAGCAGATATCTGACTGTTTTTCAAAAGATTCTCAACGAAATACGATCCTGGACTGGGTGTCGCCAAGTGTAACCTCCCCACCGTAATTTTAAAAAAATGAAATGTCAATATTATATAGAAATGGGAGCCGAGTATAACCTCCCCACAAAAATTTGAAAGAAAGAAACACGACAATATTTAATTGTGAATGCTAATGGTCATTGCGCTAATTGTAACCTCGCCCACAATGAGAGGTATTGAAAATGGCAACAAAAATGTGAAATTCGCAATCTGACTCAAATATAAATTTTTCACAAAATTTAAAGTCCGTTCAGTGACAAGAAAATACAATTAAACCGAAATATCGGTCTTTGGCCCTGTGCAAAACAATCAGAATTAAAGTCTTACCTCAGAATAAATGGATGTCATATTTCTGCTCTTGTTGTTGCGCACCGCTTGGAGGAAGTGCATTGCAAATACTAATATTCTCTTTTTTTTGTGATTCTAGTGAAATTTTTCTTCAAAAGAAGTGGAATGAAATGGGAAGTGCAACGAAATCTTTAGTTCAATAAAAAATTAAATTTTTGAAAAAAATGCTTTTGAAATAAAAATTATTATTGGGGGACTTGTTGGACAATAATTACAATAAATAAAATTTTTCATTATCTAATGATTATATTAATTAACAGTATACCTTATTCACCATCTTGACCAGTGTTGCCGACCGCCTACATCACACAACCACACTGGGCTGCTACTACTGACCGACCGCTCTGCATGACGACTATTAGCGTACTGCACGCCACTGAACAGAGCTACTGCTCGCGACCACTACTGACAGAGTACTGCTCTCAACTAGACAGAGCTACAGACTCGCAACGACTGACTGACTGACTGAGAACCGCTCGCAACACTCGCGCGGTCAAGCGCATACTCTCTGGTCACAGATGCTACAATGCCTCGTCATCGCTGCTATGTTACATACGTGTTTCAACATTCACACGCTGTCGTCTTTACCTTCACTTGTCTCACAAATACCTAGTGTTTGTTTTAACTTGAGACAGCTAAATATCTCTAAAACGACGCATCGCACAAAAAAAATGTTCTACGTAAACAATCATTATTAGTAAAGGGGACACCTGTCTGTGCTACAACTGGCTATCTCTCAAACACCCCAACTGTGTGGGTGGGGTCAACTTTGTCTCTTTATAAAGGACCCCCCTTTTTATTACATATTCGGATTCTTCGTCAAATGTCAAGTGTGCCAGTTTTTGCAATTAAGAAGCGACGCATTTGATTCTACATTTCATTTATGATGTGAATGTAAACCTTTGTTTTCTAATGGCTGATAATTATGTTCGAAATTTACTTTAATGTTGTAAATTTGATTATACGACACAATATGACTAGCGGTTTCAACGTCTGCTTAGAAACTACATTTAGCATTATCCAGCAACAATGACGTGGATGGAATAGTTTTTCCGTTCCCATGAGGATGCTTGATATCAGTGAGCCTCTTGACTCTCTGCATTGGCGTGCTTGATTTCGGTGAATCCCTTTGCCTCTCACCATAACTGCAATTCACAACAAATGCTCAAACTGATGACCTTCCATTTCGCTACATTTATTAATTTATGTGTGGAATGTATGTACGCAACTCAAAAGAATGACTGGTGGAACGTTTGCCCAAGCATTTATGAACATTCAGTCATGTTCTGTCTAGTAATTGGTACTTCTGTATACACTTTGTTCTTTAGATAACTGCACAAGAAAAAACCCGTGACTCAAAGTCAGGTGAGTAGTGGGGCAAAGGACACACCAAACTTCTCTGCAGCTCCAAGATGGCGGCCATAGATGTGCCAACATCAGATTGACATCTTGGCAGAAAGTTCAGATTATGGTGGGAAAATAGGCCAACTAGGCAACCTCCACTGACCTAATTCCACCCTCACTCTATCCTCCCCCCTTCTCTGTTCCACTCCCCTTCCCTCCCCTCACTTCACCTATCTGGAAATTGGTGGGGAAAAGACTCAGTCTGTGCTGGACTGCCAGATAGGATGGACATAAATCTTTGTTTTGTATGCAGTGTGGTATACTGTTTAAATAAACAGTTTGAGTTGTCATTGATCAAGCACTAGACAGTAGCTCCAATCAGTACATTTGTCTTGAGGTTTCGAGTCCAACTGACCTAGCTCATAACACTGTTGGCTCTCTCCTCTCTACTCCCCCCGCCCTTCCCTCTCCCTGCCCGTGACATAGTATAAGACAGTGACCTAGAGAAAAAATGGAATTCACTCTGTCTGAGCTTCTGGAGAGACCAGACATAATTGTTTTCTGTGTACTATGTGCTCAATGGGTGAGATGTCTGTGCTGGAGAAGGTGGAGTTTAATGTGTATGTTAGCTGTAACCAGGCAGCCTGGTGAATGCATGAAGAAGATGAGTACACTTCATCAAATAATGAAGATGCTGCAGGATGGTGGTAAGTTACACTTCGCAACTCATGCAGATAAATTCGTGTGCTGTAACTATAGATCATTTGATAAAAGTCCAGTCAGTCTTCTGAAGTGCAAGAGGCAAGATGTTCACACACTCTGGTGCAACCATCCATATGTTCAATTGAGGAAATGCTGGTGATGAGCAGAAATTGATTTAATAAATGTACTACATGCAAGCACACAGCTGAGGGCTATCCACAGCCTCCTGCACAATGAGTGGAAGGTAAAGATAATAGGTGAGCATGTGGTGAATACTTTTCAACAAATAATGACAATACAGCAGTATGGCGTGAAGATGCATTTCAGAATTCATGCAGATATATGCTCCTACTGGAACTGCCTACCTTTTTTTGAAATTGTATAACACCCCACATCAACTTCACCCTATTCCACAATGAACACAGGTGTTCACCTTGAGGTTTGGAGACCAACTAGTCTAGTTCACAATAACGCAACAAGAGGGTGCTACTGGCCCTCCCTCTCCCCCCTGCCTTCCCCTCCAATAATATAATCCAAGATGGCAGTCGAGAAAAATAGTGGGAACCAATAGGAATGCTGAATCTGGTCACATGATAGGCCTCAGACAGTACAATGGCAGCATGTGGTAACGTTATCAGAAGAAATATAGGGCAGGCTCAGTCTCATCAGTCATCCAGCAGATAAAGATGCAGAAGATGAAGAAGAAAAAGAACCACGAAGGGTCAGCAGCGGCAGTCGAGATCCAACACAGCAATGGAAAACAGGAAGAAGCGGAAAAGTAAGTATTCCATCTCACATCTTTGCGTGTATTTAGCACTATTATTAATTGTTTTTGTTTCTTGGTCTGTATGTAACACTTCCTCCTCCTTGTTCAGCAGAAGCCATCGACACGTAAAGGCTTGCAGGAGTGAGCACCAACATATCGACCTCTGCCACATCTGGACCCACAGCAACCTCAGCTGCCATCTTGTCGATTGTTAACACCTGCACTGACCTCTGAACCTGCAGCAGCAACAACTTACAGCGTGTCTGAACCTGCAGCGTGTCTGAACCTGTAGCACACACAGCCCACTTTCTGGAACAGGACAAGAATATTTTATTGTCTGTCCCACTTATTGATTTGTGTGATTAGGAAACCCAGTCTATTCCTGACATCTCGAAAGCTGCTGATGATCCTAAACAACAGCAAAATGCGGATGAGTACTGGTCACTGACATATGACCTGTCCTATCAGAACATCCCTGTGGTAGTGCAGGGCCAGAGTCCAGATGCTGTGGATAAGAAGGTTCTACACATGCCCACCCACTGGAGCAGGGCAAGGAGCTGTTATTACCTGTCCCACTCATTGAATTGTGTGATAAGAATGTGCAGTCTGCTCCCAATGTCCCGATTGTTGCTGGTGGTTCTAAACAACAAGATAGAATACAGTACCGGTCACTGACTTGTGACCCATCTCAGAAGAACGCCCTTGTGTTAGTACAGGGACAGAATGCAGATATTGTGAATAAGAAGGTATCAAGTGTACCCCTGATTTTCAGTTCTACATACAGTTTAACTCCTAATGGAACGAAACATTTAAATGTGGATATAGAAGCACATCATGACTGGGGCTTGCATGTGAGGGTATAACTCGAAAATGCAGCGAATGGTGTTAAAGTTCTTACATCTAAGTTCGACTGGTACGAAATATGTTATGCAGAGCGCCATATCAGTCGCCAGTGACCACAGAGAGTTATCCAACTCGTACCACCCTAGACATTTGCCTTACTGGTGTGACACTATTTATTACAACAGTGTGTGATGACTCTGCCCTGTGTTGAAATGAGGTGACAAATGTTTTTATCTATGGCATACCCCAGTTATGAACTTATACAATGGGGATATGGCGCTACACCTTGCATTGTAGAGAATGAGTCGTTAGTAATGATGTAAACGTTCTATGTGTGCATAGTGTACATGTTGATGATTTGAAGCAGTAGCTTTGTTTCTGCAAAAACGCAGAGCCGAAAGAGAATCAGGTTATATATGTATGTGAAAAACCAAAGTATTGTGAGGTACCCATCGGTCTGAAGTAGATACAAATGGAATTTATTGCATGTCAAAAATTGTTTAGGAAACATTGTACAGGTGCAAATAAGATAAAGAAAGACTCTGATTATTATTCTTAAATACTGCATCTGACATATGATATATATAAGTCTCAAACTTGTTTGTATTTTATTTCATACCTCTCTCATTATAGTCCATGTATTACATTTCTTAATATCATTATTTTCAATGCTGTACTCAAGCGACAAAGAAAATGTTTAGGCACATGTATTCAAATACAGAGGTATGTAAACAAGCAGAATACGGCACTGTGGTCGGCAACGTCTGTGTAAGATAAGTGACTGGTGCAGCTCTTAGATCGGTTGCTGCTGCTACAATGGATGGTTATCAACATTTCAGTGAGTCTCAAAGCGTGGTGTTACAGTCAACTCATGAGTGATGGGACACAATATCTTTGAGGTAGCGATGAAGTAGGGATCTTCCCGTATGACCATTTCATGAGTGTACCATGAATATCAAGAATCCGGAAAATATCAGATCTCCGACATCACTGCAGCTGGAAAAAGATCCTGCAAGAACAGGGCCAACGACGACTGAAGAAAATCGTTCGACGTGACAGAAATGCAATCCTTCCGCAAATTGCTGCATATTTCAATGCTGGGCCATCAGTAAGTGTCAGCATGCTAAACGAAACATCATCGATATGGGCTTTCGGAGCCAAAGACCGACTTGTGTACCATTGATGACTGCACAACACAAAGCTTTACACCTCGCCTGGGCCTGTCAACACTGACATTGGACTGTTTACGACTGAAAACATGCTGCCTGGTCGGGCGAGTCTCGTTTCAAATTGTATTGAGCAGATCGATGTGTACGGGTATGGAGACAACCTTATGAATCCATGGACTCTGCGTGTCAGCAGAGGACTGTTCAAGCTGGTGGAGACTCTTTAATGGTGTGGAGTCATATGGGACCCCTGATATGTCTAGATACTACTCTGGCAGGTGACACGTACATTAGCATCCTGTCTGATCACCTGCATCCATTCATGCCCATTGTGCATTCCGACGGACATGGGCAATTCCAGCGGGACAGTGCGACACCCCACACGCCCAGTATTGCTACAGAGTAGCTTCAGGAACACTCTTCTGAGTTTAAACAGTTTTCTGCTGGCCACCAAACTCCACAGACATGTACATTATATATTATCAGGAAGGATTATTCCATTCTTCTTCTTCTTTTTTTCCAGGACTTCTTTTGCATCTTCACAGGACCTGTCATCAACCGCAAAATCCTTGTGACGAGGATGTTTCGCCCAACATACCATGATAACGACTACAGAGGACCGACAAGTAATGGGCATATATAGAAAGTCATACTTGTGAGGAGGGTAATAAGATGTGTAGCCATTATAGCTCCATCACTTAACCAACTGAACTATATTGGTTACACAGTGAATTTGTATACATATATCCATGAAAAGTAACTTCATCACTCAGTTTGACAAGGACTGGTGAGGAGATGTTTGAGGCAATTGTCTGCTGCTGCATGATTATACAATGAGTAGCCAAAGAAACCTGTACACCTGCCTAATATCGTGTAGGGTCCACACGAGCACATAGAAATGCCGCAACACGACGTAGCATGGACTCGACTAATGTCTGAAGTAGTGCTGGAGGGAACTGACACCATGAATCCTGCAGGGCTGTCCATAAATCCGAAAGAGATCTCTTATGAACAGCACGTCGCGAGGCTTCCTAGATATGCGTAATAATATTCATGTCTGTTGAGTTTGGTGGCCAGCAGAACTGTTTAAACTCAGAAGAGTGTTCTTGGAGCCACTCTGTAGCAGTTCTGGACGTGTGGAGTGCAGTCCTGCTGGAATTTCCGAAGTCCGTCGGAATGCACAATGGGCATGAATGGATGCAGGTGATCAGACAGGATGCTTACGTACGTGTCACCTGCCACAGTCGTATCTAGACATACCAGGGGTCGCATAAGACTCCAGCTGCACACGCCCCACACCGTTCAAGAGCCTCCACCAGCTTGAACAGTCCCCTGCTGACATTCAGGGTCCATGAATTCATGAGGTTGTCTCCATACCCGTACTCGTACATCCGCTCGGTGCAAGTCAAAACGAGACTCGTCCGACCAGGTAGCATGTTTCCAGTCATCAACAGTCCAATGTCGGTGCTGACAGGCCCAGGCGAGATGTAAAGCTTTGAGTCGTGCAGTCATAAAGGATACACGAGTGGGCCTTCGGCTCCGAAAGCCCATATCGATGATGTTTCGTTGAATGGTTCGCGCGCTGACAGTTGTTAATGGCCAAGCATTGAAATCTGCAGCAATTTGCGGAAGGATTGCACTTCTGTCACGTTGAACTATACTCTGCAGTCGTCGTTGGTCCCGTTCTTGCAGGATCTTTTTCCGGCCTCAGTGACGTCGGAGATTTGTTGTTTTACCGGATTCCTGATATCCATGGTACATTCGTGAAATTGTGGTATTGGAAAATTCCCACTACCTCTCTACCTCGGAGATGCTATGTCCCATCGCTAGTGGGCCGACTATAACACCACGTTGAGACTCACTGAAATGTTGATAACTGCCATTGTAGCAGCAGTAACCGATCTAAAAACTGCGCGAGACACTTGTTGTCTCTTGCAGGGGTTGCAGACCTCAGCGCCTTATTCTGCCTGTTTATATACCTCTTTATTAGAATACACATGTTTGTACCATGTTCGTTGGCGCTTCAATGTATTATGACGACCCCAACGAGCTTGTAGATCGACTGCGTCTGCTCATGGCATCAGCTGCTGCAGGCAATACCGCTCATTCGAATGAGACTGTTTCGGTATTCTCTAAGCTTATAGAGAGAGATACCATCAAGTAATTATGGAGACGGTAGTTCGAGAACTGCACAAACCAGCTCACAAAACATACCCTTGTAGGTATGTTATGATTGAAGATTTGGATGAGTTATGGCAGGCTGATCCTGTACGATATGAGGGAATATTCATATGAGATTAATGGATTCAAATATATTTAAATTTGCCTGGGCATTACCGTTAAAACAAAAAGGGGGGAGGGTGGAATGTTGAGGATGTGTTTGAGCGTTTGTTACAAACAGGGACGAATCGATACCCGAAGAAACTCCAAACCGATCACAGTGCAGAATTTTACAATAGGTATTTCTAGACTGTGATGCAGCTGTGTAGAATACGTCACTACTCAGCAGTCAACCACCTGAAGGCGACTATCGTGGAACGTATGAATAGAACAATTTTAAAGGTCAAATGTGGAAGCGTTTTAAGTTTAGTGGCTCATAGAAATGGACAGACATCCTCCCAGAAATAATTGCTCAGTATAATAGAACCAAACATTGCACAATAAAAATGGGACCAACCGATGTTCATGATTATGGACTCATTACATTAAAATGCTGGATCATCGCAAACAGAAATTTAATGTAGGTGATTTGGTATGTATCTCAAAACACAAGACAGCATTCGGGAAATCATACCTGCCAAACTGCTCAACAGAGATATTTATAGTTTCAAAAGTGCAAAGAACGAATCCTAGAACTTATATCTTGAAAGGTAGTAAAGGTGAAAAAATTGCACGTTGCTTCTCGGGAATGGGTGTGTGTGTTTGTCCTTGGGATAATTTAGGTTAAGCAGTGTGTAAGCTTAAGGACTGATGACCTTAGCAGTTAAGTCCCATAAGATTTCAGACACATTTGAACATTTAAACTAGTCAAATTGCTTGGTTTTCCTGTACCACAAAACAGTTGGGTTGATGCTAACGATTTACTGTACAATGGGGTGAGCAGTCCACAACCAGCACAGTAGCGTAACAAGTGTGCTAGGAAAACCATTAGAGGATGTGGTGGTATTCTAGACAAACTGCCAGTGGAACTACACATTCTGTGGACGTGGAACAAAGCTTCAAAAACGCATCGCAAAGGCATTAATCTGCTCGACGGAGCGTGTAAGGAACACGACATTGCATACGCTGCAAATAAAGATCTCCCAAGTCGTCACATTGCAGACAGGATTTTAGCTGATAGGGCTAAGACGATACGCAGAAGAAAGGATATTGGTATGGGTCAACGCATTGCAGCATTTGCAGTTGATAAAACCATGCGTGGAAAAATTTAGTTGGGTTTAGGAGTGATGAATGTTGCACGTTCTGCACTAAACAAGAAGAAGAGTGGGAAGCAAATGTTTTTGAAGAACTGTATACTGACAGCGATGTATGCAGCTAAAACGCTCTGAAGCAAAAGGATGCAGGAAGATGACGAAGAGGATCGATTAAAACACGCGTGTCATTCTTTTCTTGTTTATTGGTTTTTACCTTATTTTTATTGAAATTTTTCAAACAGTGGTATTCGGCTGCATCCACGAAGTGCACAAATACTGTGTCATCGGAATCTCGATCATTGTTGGCAGACAAATTTGTCATTTTTGTGCATAGTTCATCTATTTGTTCGGAGATGTTACTTATTCGTTCTTTCTGTACTTGTGAGTGTTAGCTTCCTAATTTTTCGGTAATATCTTTGACATTTTCTTATAATAATACGGTCTGCTCTTTTATCTCGGTAACTATTTCGTTGGTGACGACCTCGCTAATTTTCGCCATTATTTCTGCGCGGTCGGTTTTTTTTTGTGTGTTTTTAATTTACTCAATGTCGGTTTCTAAAACTTGTAATCGGTTAGCAACACCGTTAAACGCTGATTAAAAATCTTTTTTTGTTTCTTCCCCGAGTTCGTCTGATAAGCTTTGTAAATTTTCTTTCGTCTGTTTAAACTGCTCATTAGTTTGTTCTTGCGGTTTTTATTTTGGTCTGTTCGCATGTTCGTTCTTGTCGCAGTTGCGACTGTTTAAATTGTTCAAGTAGTGTTTGAAACATCAATGTTACTTTTTGATCTGAATTCGCATTGTTCGAAGTAGTGACAGAGTCCGATCTACCGGAGACAAACCATGCAAAACCTGAATTTATGTTATTCAGCTGCATGTCTGTAACAGTGTTATTCACTATTTGCCGGTTTGCATATTAAACTGGCGACTTATCGCCTAGCGATTCTTCTTCGGTTTGACAACTGTCACTCGTTTCGAAATTTTGTTCTATTTCAGGTGTAGGCACGTTTCCCTGTACTTGCTTAATTAGATTACGTTCCGTGTCGGTTACAGTATTGATGCTTAACGGTAATTGTTCATTATTAACAGAGTTAAATGACATACTTTCGCTGTGTTCCGCCAGGTTGTGTTGCTGTTCGTCACTGCTCTGAACGCGTCTGGTATGGAGTGTTGTAACGAAATGAGACTACAACCGTTACCAAAAAATGCTAAAATTTAATATGGTTTATCGCTCAGAATACATTTCTAAAAAATGCAGTAACTGAAAATACGGCGTAACCGTCGTGTAACAGCGTATACCAATAGTCAAATTTTTACGGATAATGGAACTTCACCACCCGTACTGAATATTTGTCACACGTAATGAATATTCGTACATGAAAACATAGAAAATTTCACACGTAACAGTTACACAAAAAAGTAACTGTAAGGAAAGAAACATGAAATTATTAGTACAATAAACATGCTATTTGCTATGTGTCGTAGCAAAAGAAAATAAAATTACATGACTGCTTTTCAAAAGTGCCAACGGTCAATCCGAAGCGGCACTAGACAAGTGAAAGTTATTTGCTCTGTCTTTTGTCGTTCGTTCGTTCAAGAGCATTAAAATGTTTGCCTGCTTGTTACTCAGAACTGAATGCATTGTCCTTTGGTGTAAAAGGGTTGACTGGCGTTCATTGTGCAGGAATTAACTCAAAAACCATTAACAAAATCAAACTATGCACTAGTCAAAAAAATTGTAACATTGCAATTACATAGTAACACACACTGTTCACTGGCCCATTAAAAAACTGAATTACAAATAAAATGCTTAGAATTAGCTCAATGGAAACGTGAATTGAGAAGCAAAAAAAAAAAAAAAAAAAAAAAAAAGAATATCACCTGAAAAATGCAGCATAATCAGCAGCGTGAAGAGATCGCGCCAACTAAAATATGCTAAAGTAAAATTAATCTACTGAGAGAAAGATTGATATGATTTTCGTATACCAAACAAAAACTTCTTTGAAATGAAAATACTAATCCGTTCATTACAAGGACAATGCGGTTTTTTAAACTCTTGTTTCACAAGGACATAAAACTCACAGAAAACCAAAAAGTTTATTTTCTTTACAAAAATCTTTTACGATTATGCAAATTGAAATGAATTAACTTGAAATGACCTAAACTGAGGTGGGCAGGCGGACTGTTCTGTTGCAATAATCGCTAACATTATCAGCACGTGCCAGCAAAAATCATTACCTTGAAAACATATCTATAGTGCAAATCCATTCTCTTGTTCAATAAATGCTGCGCTCTTCCACCTTGTTAATAATTTCTAAGAATTTTCTTCAACAAAATTCTCCTCCAATACGCACAACGCTTAAAGTTCTGCCAGCTCACTCAATGTCCAAAGCTCGAATACTCTTCGTTCTACAACTGAGCCAAAGATAAACAAGTTCGGAAATACTACTGCTACTGCCATAAGTCGACTGCTTCGCTTTCATAACACGAAATTTACACTCATTCTCGAACTATGTGGTAATAAATGTCCATTCCACCTATATATGTCCACCTTTCAAGATGCCTGAGCATCTACAGTTTGACGGTCGTCCGGTTTACCCCATAAAACGGGGAATTTGGTGCGGTCCTGTAGTGGCGGTGGCGGCCGATTCGTCCTTGGTTTCCTTCTTGGAGGGTGGGAAGACTTCCTCGCCTTCTGCTATACAGGATGACCCTTCCAGGAGGCCAAATGGTGGGATCGTGAGAGGTGCCCAAACTTCAGGTGCACATGGGTTTGTCTGAGGCTGAGTGTTCAAAATGGTTCAAATGGCTCTGAGCACTATGCGACTTAACTTCTGAGGTCATCAGTCGCCTAGAACTTAGAACTAATTAAACCTAACTAACCTAAGGACATCACACACATCCATGCCCGAAGCAGGATTCGAACCTGCGACCGTAGCGGTCGCTCGGTTCCAGACTGTAGCGCCTAGAACCGCACGGCCACTCCGGCCGGCTGAGGCTGGGAGTTTGCAGTCCTCTAAAGCATGCTGGCTGGCAGTCTTGGCACACCAGAAACGCTATGAGCAGTAATTACTGATGTGTCGCAAACGTTAACACCTACGTCAGATGGATGGACCGTTACGGTCTTCCGATGATTCAATATGCACCTTGGTGCACAGGAGGTACCTCATTTGGTAGATATGTTCGACGTTTTCTCTCCTCATAAGGGAGACAACACTGGTTGGCATAGGGATTAACTTCCAGTTCTCAGCGTCCCTCCTTTTATATTGGTGGACCAAAGGAAATGGAGTAATTCACACCTGACATCAGTTTCCATAACTTTGAAGGGAAGGTCTTTCATTATGATTTTTATTCTTCTGTCGCCAGAGCCAGATGGGTGTAATAATCCATTGTCCACGACATCACAAAGTTAAGGGCTGTGAAATAGTCGTCCTTTGTGTCGAGCAAGTACTTGACATGGTCTTTCTGGTAAATTACTTGCAATTAGCTTGTAATAGACGTTGCAGTTCAGTGTTCAGTTTAATGTAATTCGTGGAATAGTAAACCATGATAGGAGGTATCTTCTCTTTTTTGGTGGCTTGCAGTTGGAATGGGGACCAGTGCCCTGGTCCATGACACAAGCAAGTGCAGTTTCCGCTGGTAGGAGGCATCCGAATCCAAACTCGATGGTGCGTCCACGTGATGCTTGCAGCAGTGTCTGATGCCGACATGCCATGACAGTTAGTGGTTGAGACGTCTATTACCAGGAGGCCATGCGAGTCGTCGAATGACGAGGTGGAAGATAGGTCTCCTATGTGGGACTGTGGACAAGGTTCTCGTGAATAGGTATCAGTGGTTACCGGTGACTTGTGGTGGGGAGCACGACACGATCGGTCCTTAGCCTGTTGGGTAGTGTCGCTATCGGTGCCTTTTGAGTAGTGTGGCTATCGGCGCCTCCGACATCATACCGGCACGGACGTCGATCTGTATGTGCTACATTGCCACGTGGAGGGACGGCGGAAGATTCACCAAGCCGCGGATTCTTGTCGTTGGCCTTCTTCATGTTAAGCCGCGGCCCCACTGACAGCTAGGGCCCCGGCTGACAAATACCCTAACTCCTGCCGCCTATAAATCCCAAATTGACCGAGACACTTACAAAAAACAACAACTCCTTAGAAGGCAAACGACAACTCAACGTCGACTCAGGCACTACGACCAGCAACAATGAGTAGAACTCGTGACCGTTACGAACGACGCGCACGTATTGGCAAGTAAACACTGACAGGATTCCAGACCGGCAGCTGTGCCGGGATATTCGGTGTCGTACTTACAAAGGCTCCGACTATGGCGGAGCACGCCACGTGGTGGGGCGCTGAGCGACGGGACGAGCATGTGAGTGTTTGTACAGTATGTGTTTATTCATGGCAGGTGCGTCTGTCATTGTCACTTCACAGACGTTTTACCTTATTACAATGGTTGTGATTTGTACTTCGGCGATAACCGCGTGCGAGCCGCTGTGACCGAGCGGTTCTAAGCGCTTCAGTCCAGAACCGCGCTGCTGCTACGGTCGCAGGTTCGAATCCTGCCTCGGAAATGGATGTGTGTGACGTCCTTAGGTTAGTCAGGTTTAAGTGGCTGTAAGTCTAGGGGATATATATATATATATAGCCGCGTAGCGGCCAGCACAAAAGCTACGGCAGTTGGATGGAAACACACACCGAAATCAATCAACCTGATGACGGGGTTCGAGGGCGGCCTCTGAGATTAAGTATTCCAATGGTTTGGGGACTTAACACAATCAACCCGTAGGGAACAGAAAGCAACGTTACCATACAAGCAGCTTATTTGCCAGAAAGGTCATTGTCTAGTGGTATTATTTGTATTGCAGAATCACATTTGCAACACTAAACAAAATTTCGGACATAAAAACCAACCGTTATAACACAGAGTATTACATTCAAGTCGTAAAAGAAACGTAGAATCAAATGTGTCGATTCTTGATTGCAAAAGCAAACACACTTGATATTCGTCAGTTATAGCGCCAGCTATCACAAATGGTAAACAATGGTTTGAGTAAACCGTATATATTTTTGGCGTAGACTGCGAGTATGTAATAAAAATAGAGGCTTCTCATTTGAAAAACAAAGTTGACACAGTCCACACTGGAGGGGTGGCCAGTTGTAATACTGACAGATGTCCCTTTTACTAATAATGACTTTTCACCTAGAACTTATTTTTTAACGATGCGTCGTTTTCAAGATATTTAGTTGTCTCAATTTAAAACAGACACACCATGTACGACAGTATAGTCACATAAATTAGCACTGTAGCATTAACTCTATGTTATATTAGGTCTCATTATTTGTAATACACAAATTTCCTCTCATTACTGAGATAACTTCATTACTACCTATAAAAACTAACTTCTCCTCGTCCGACGTATTTAGATTTGCATGAGAGGTAGCAAAAAATTATTCACCAATAGTGTTACTAAATGAGTAAACATCCAGCAAACAAGTGTAATATCAATTAGGTCTTGGCGCAACATGTAAATGATCAGCGTTATACCGATGTCGGGTGACTATTCCTGACTGATGTTGGCAACATGCGCAGTACGCTCCATGATATTCCTGATCCATAATAGAGATATAGATTTTGTTGTTTGCGTTTTTATTATTGGCTTCTAGAAAACATACATTTTGGCTATCAGTTTATTGTTCAAATACCCAAAATGCAAGCAAAACATAATAAATTTCAGATACGTGGTGTATGTAATATAGGACAAAGTTTTTGCCGTATTCTTTGCGAAATCAGTCTCCGCAGATCTATAGAAATTTGTATTATTCTTGACAAAGCATTTCTTTGATAGAAATTTTATCTAATCTTCCTGATTTTCGGTTGGGTACACATAACAAGCGTTCCTGAAATGAAGCAACCATGTTCTCGTATTCATATTACTTACATCAATACACACCAATGAGCGACTGTTGGTGCAAAAAGAGCACTTTTATAGCCTTCTGCTTCCGCTGCAATTAATTAAACTCGCTTGTGCCTAAGACAGATAGAAAATATTTCTTTTGATTTTGATGCTGGAATGTTGTTTACTACTTTTTTTATTTAGCTGTTGACACTGCAATAACCACTACAGTTAAAATTAAGTATAGGGGGAGCTTAGTAAAAAGGTAATACACATAATATAATATCTGTTTAGAAAAGAAAGGTTACTGAAAAAGTAGAGATACACCAGTGTAAACGTTTTCTATGGTAACCTCTGCCCTTCATATCGAAATTCTTGGGTTTACCACAATTCTCAGCACATAAAGAAGACATCATACGATTTTTAATCATCTTTTCAGTCTCTTACTAATACATGACAACGTAAGATCAAGATTTATAATCTGCAGGAAACATAGCAATTTCAGAAATGTGAAAGCCGACTATCGACGCGAGTGCCTTTGCTAACAGCGCAACATCGCCTGCAGCGCCTCTCTCGGGCTCGTGACCATATCGTTTGGAACCTAGACGCCTGGAACACCATGGCCTGGTCAGATGAGTCCCGATATCAGCTGGTAAGGGCTGATGATTGAGGCTTCGAGTGTGGCGCAGATCCCAAGAAGCGGAGGATCCATGTTGTCAACAAGGCACTGTCCGAGCTGGTGGTTGTTCCACAGTGGTGTGGGCTGTGGTTACATGGAATGAATTGGGACCCCTGGTCCAACTAATCCGATCATTAGCTGAAAATGGTTATGTTAGGCTACTTGAGAAGCCCATTTTAAACCATTCGTGGACTTCATGTCCCCAAACAACGGTGGAATTTTTGTGGATGACAATGTACCATGTCACCAGGCCAAAATTGTTCACGATTGGTTTGAAGAACATTTGGACAGTTCGAGCGATTGACTTGGGCACCCAGATCGCCTGACATAAATACGTTTGAACACTTATGTGACATATCGAGAGGTCAGTTCGTGCACAAAATCCTGCACCGACAACACTTCTGCGATTGTGGGCGGCTATAGTGGCAGCATGGTTCAGTATTTCTGCGGGGGACTTCCAACGACTTGTTGAGCCCATGCCACGTCGAGCTGCTGCTGCACTCCGCGCAAAAGGAGGTCCCACACGATATTAGGAGGTATTCCAAGAATTTTGTCATCTCAGTGTATGTGCAACAATAGTCTGCTATGCGTACTACCTGTTACAGCTTAAGGCTGTCTACGTGCTGGAGTGGGCCTTCGCTGCATGCAACATGTCTGAAGCTCTCGTTGTGTGGGCCACCTAACCCGATAGGCTGTACCATTGCGAAACGTTGGCCGTGAGAAAAGTGTGTAATTAGTTAGCTACTTTCCTGTTCCTAGAACAATAACACTACTACTGTCGAAATAACGTTGAACGAGTCAGTCTACAGGCAATGTAAAGATGATTTGCTTTTAATCAACATATTACATTATAATGTGGCACCACTCGTGTTACTAATAAAACACACTTAAATTTAATGACAAAAGAAAAAACTTTCTCTTTTGTACTGTGTATTCTATTGGTTGTTGAACAAAAATTCGAGTACTGAATATAATAAGTTGATCAGAAGAAATTATTGCAGGCTAGATTTACAATTTACTCTACTAGCTCTCAGATATGTTACGTCACGGGCACATGATCAACGATTTGTGTGTGTGTGTGTGTGTGTGTGTTTTAGCGCGATAGAATGACTACTTCAAGAGGTGCCCTACAAAATGACTGCTGCTGGAAACTACTTATTACTTCTCAGTAGTCGCTTTTGTGGAATCGATATTGTCTTTGTAACTAATGGGCTAATCCAGAAAATTATATCTTAAAACATGAATAAGTGGAAATATACATTCATTTGTTTCCGAATCTAGCAGTTATGCCAAGAACAGAAGTTCCCAAAGTTGGCCTTTTTTAGTAACACATTCCTTCCGGTTCTCACTTTGATCACCGTTTACACTCAAAAATTTGAAACATTTAGGCTATTCAATAACTTCACTGCTGATACTGAATTAATTGTTGGTGTTATTCTATTTGTTATATGAGTCTGAATATACTGTTCTTTTTTTCGAATTTAATGGTTAGCCGATTTGCAGAGAATCACTTAGCAGCTTTCTGAAAAACAGTATTAACAAATTACTCTATGCCTTTTTCTATAACAGGATTAATTAAAGCATTTAAGTCATCTACAAAAAGTACTAACTCTGTCTGTTTCATGATACGTGAAAGGTTATTTACACACGTAAAATAGATAAATGAGTACTACCTGTTGAAGCAAAAAACCAATGGACGCCGCATAAATGAAGCTGCCGTGCCATCAAAGTTGTTTTAATTCGTGTTATAGTGCAGAACATATATAAGTCTTCAGTTAAGTGTAAGAGTAATCAAACGAAAACGAGGCAGGTGGAGAAAAAGTAAGTAAACTGTTCATTATTTCAAAAGTAATCGCCATAACTGTTAATACATTTACCCAGCCGTGAAACAAGACGGTCAGTCCCAACTACGCTGCAGAAGTTTCGCTGGTAAATCCTTACACGTTCCCCATACAGTCCCGATTTCAATCCATCTACATCTACGTGAGTACTCTGCTATTCACAATAAAGTGCCTGGCAGAGGGTTCAGTGAACCACCTTCATGCTGTCTCTCCACCGTTCCACTCTCGAACGGCACGCGGGAAAAACGAGCACTTAAATTTTTCTGTGCGAGCCCTGATATCTTATTTTAACGTGATGATAATTTCTCCCTATGTTTGTGGGTGCCAACACAATGTTTTAGCAATCGGAGGAGAAAACTAGTGATTGAAATTTCATGAGAAGATCCCGTCGCAACGAAAAACGCCTTTGTTTTAATGATTGCCACTCCAATTCACGTATCATGTCTATGACACTATCTCCCCTATTTCGCAATAATACAAAACGAACTGCCCTTCCTTGTACTTTTTCGATGTCATCCGTCAGTCCCACCTGAAGCGGATTTCACACTGCGCAGCAATACTCGAGAATAGGGCGGACAAGCGTGGTGTAAGCAGTCTCTTGGGTAGACCTGTTGCACCTTCTAAGTGTTCTGCCAATGAATCGCAGTCTTTGGTTTGCTCTACCCACAATATTATCTATGCGATCGTCCCAATTTAGATTATTTGTAATTGTAATCCCTAAGTATTTAGTTGAATTTACAGCCCTCATATTTGTATGACTTATCGCGTAATCGAAATTTAGCTGATTTCCTTTAGTACTCATGTGAATAACTTCACACTTTTCTATATTCAGGGTCAATTGCCACTTTTCGCACCATACAGATATCTTATCTAAATCATTTTGCAAGCCGTTTTGATCATCTGATGACTTTACAAGACGGTAAATGACAGCATCATCTGCAAACAATCTAAGACGGCTACTCAGATTGTCTCCTATGTCGTTAATATAGATCAGGAACAATAGAGGGCCTATAACACTCCCTTGGGGACCGCCGGATGTTACTTCTGTTTTACTCGATGACTTTCCGTCTGTTACTACGAACTGTGACCTTTCTGACAGGAAATCACGAATCCAGTCGCACAACTGGGGCGATACTCCGTAGGCACGCGACTGTCATATTTTTGGAGCCCCGAATAAAGACAATCGTGGCGTCTATTTGCTTCGAAAAAAAAGGTGCGCGCCAGAGGACAGTCATGATTCCGTAGGCAACCGCAAACATTTTTCTATTAAAGGCACTGATCGTCTTGTCTCACAGAGGGATAAATGTATTAATAGTTATGCGATTACTTTTTAAATAATGAACAGTTTACTAACTCCTTTCCATCTGTCACGTTTTTATTTGACTGCCCCTCATATTGAAAAGATCCTTTCTTTCGTCGTGTTTTCTGTTTTAGCGGGGTCCAGGTCTGATAAGCTTTTGCTCACCCTGGATCGAACTTTGTTTCTGTGCAGGCAGCGTACCAGATGCGAAACGGATATGGCAAACCAGCTTGGTATTTGCCTAAAGGTCTGAACAGCCGATTAAATTCATACCCAGCTTAACTCGTATAACTTACCAGTTCTCCTCACTTAGGATCTGACTCCGGTTTAACTCGAGTACACGCAAGTTTGTGCTGTATGAGTATATTCTCGTGACGTCACTAGTGAGATCAAACGTAGGAAGCTAAAAGTGCACAAACGCCTCCGTAATTCTTGAAAAAGTCCTGCTACGATGTAATATTAACGTGAGTATTACTTGACATACAAACTAAGGAGCGCTGAAAGATGCCCGTCAAGAAGCGTTAAAGGCAAATGTCTTGCAGGAGCAAATGATCGAGATGCTGCTAGAAGGTACCGATAAGAGTGAATGGCAGCTGTCGTCGCATAACCAGATGATTCGCCCGTCCTACCGGCTGCTATATGGAGCTGAAGAGAACGGCATCTCTAGCCAAGGTAGAGGGATAAAAATTGCAGCGCTCAATTCGTTCAAAAAAGCAATAGCATGACGACAAAGACAGCAGCTGACAGCAACAACGAAGGTCTCATACGGTGCATAATCCTCTAAAAGTCTGCAGCATAAGTCTTTCAAGTACAGGTTAAACAATTCCGGCTGTAATGCTGCATCGGAAATCAAATATAGACTGGTTGTACACAAAGAATTTTTAGAGTGGGAGGTTATATGTTTTCATGTGACTTTAGCTCTAACACAGTTTAACTTAATTCGCTTTGGAAAGATAACAGCAAAATATTTGGCGATTATGACTGGCTCTAATGACACATTATTGATTTTACAGCGTCTTCGTCTACTTTCTCACATTAATTTTCATCATTTCATTGTGTTGAGCGCCAGACGCCTGTTTTCGCACGATCTACTCACAGTCTGCAAGTCCTTCCACAGTACCTGACAGTTTTCAGGTAGGTGAGCTCTACATATATACGAGTATAGCTGCGTCGTCAGCGAGTAGCTTCACAGAGCTACTAACATTTCGGCACGTGTTTAAATGTGTCATAAAAAGTAACTGTTCTCAGACATTTCCTTGAGGTATACTGTTTGCTGCTTTCACTTCTAACGCCGTTGCCCGTTAATTTCTGTGTACTGAATTCTGTTTTCTAGGAAGTCTTCAGCCCAGTCGCATATACAGGATACTTTAGATTACCCGCACTGGCCCTTTTTTCTCGGAAACGGTGCATCCGTTCGTTTTCGGGTCTATGTTCATCGAGCATTAAGCAAAGATGACTTTAAGACAAGAATCGCCTTCTGCACCTGCTCTACAAATCAGAATCTGGAATCCACGATTGTCTCATAGTGGACTGATAACGCCATTTTCAGCTCTAACGCCCATGCAAACACCTACAGTCCTCACTAATGGTGAAGATAAAGCCCTCAGTGGTTAGCGCAGCAAACAGCCAGCAGTTGCGGAGCGTAAACGCCTGTTGTAAACTCATCCATGAAGAAGTTATTGCAGCGAGTGAGATGGTTCAATGATAGGATACCGGAATCATGTCCCGGAGGATGGTGATTCGGATCCCAGTACAGCCGTCCTGATTTGGGTTTTCCATGCTTTCCATAAATCATTTAGGGTGAGGTTCAGATGGCTTCTTTGAAAGGATACGGATGACTGCTTTCCTCTATCCGAGGTTGTGCTCCGTCACTGACCACCTCGGCGTCGACGAAACGTTAAACCGAAATCTCCGTTTCTTACAACGTTATCCTACCTTATTTTTCCGGTGAATTGTGCTCTGAATTTCTCCAACTTACACTGACAGAGCTGCTAGAAGACAGATTACTAGTAAAAGGATTGTTATTGTGGTCGCAGCACATTTTATAATTTGCCGCTGCTTCTGGGAATAAACGCGAATAGCCTACCTAAAGTTTCGTATATGCTTTCCGTCGAACCGGTGGTGTAACTTTCCATAAAATGAATAATCCATCCTTTATAAAACATGCCAGGTATCCACATTTTGCGTATCAAGACAGTTCTTTCGGTAGATTAATTATTAAAATGATGTAGTCGACACCTTGAAGTTAATATTTCGCCTATTTATAGGGGGCGATGAAAGAATTTCCGTTCGAAGGCCGTACGCTCCATAAGTGGTATGCCAATCAGGCAAAATCGCCATGAGCAATCAGGCCGTCATTCCACCGACGCTCCATGCTGTAGATATTCGTTTGGTAAAACACCGTGTCCTACTGCGTGAAGAAGTCCGTAGGTGCCTGCTGCACATCCTCGTCCGACAGGAATCTTCAAAACTTCAAGGCCTTTTAAAGAGACCGACGCCGGCCGGTGTAGCCGAGCGGTTCTAGGCGCTACAGTCTGGAACCGCGCGACCGCTACGGTCGCAGATTCGAATCCTGTCTCGGGCATGGATGTGTGTGATGTCCTTAGGTTAGTTAGGTTTAAGTAGTTCTAAGCTCTAGGGGACTGATGACCTCAGATGTTGAGTCCCATAGTGCTCAGGGCCATTTGAACCATTTTTAAGAGACCGACGGTTTTATTATCGCATAGGGAGAAGTGTCTCTGCCGCGCGGGATTAGCCGAGCGGTCTCGGGCGCTGCAGTCATGGACTGTGCGGCTGGTTCCGGCGGAGGTTCGAGTCCTCCCTCGGGCATGGGTATATGTGTTTGCCCTTAGGATAATTTAGGTTAAGTAGTGTGTCAGCTTAGGGACTGATGACCTTAGCAGTTAAGTCCCATAAGATGTCACACACATTTGAACATTTTTAGAAGTGTCTCTCACTTGAGTTGGCGTAACTTCTGCGTTATGACATTTGCGATATGGGGACGTGCGTGACCATGAAGCAGCAGTGCCGCTTGGCGCATCGTTCTGCAACGGTGGTTTTCGATAGACATGCTGCCCCAGAAACACCTTTCGTTCTTCGATGAATGTCTACCAGAGCTTGTCCTTCGGCAACCAAGAAAAGAATAACAGCACGTTGCTCTTGTTTGGACGCATTTGGCAATAACGTCAGCACAGGTCACGTTTCCCCATTTGCCACACGCACGCCCAAAAGACCCGAATGCCACACTGATCTCTTGCCCGCATGTAGGTGCTTATATACCCGAATCGGAGTCGCGCTGCTTTGCTTGTACGCTGCAGCAACGCTCTCAAATGGAAACTTCTTGATCGCCCCTTATATTTCTACAAAGACATACATCAAAATCTCACCCAGGGCTAACGCAATACTGGCCCAATGCTGAGGTAAATCTAAGGTAATACTGGAGCAGTACTCAAGTGAAACTAACACGCTAATAACTGGCGAAACATCGCTGCCGCCACTGCTCCTTATATAAGATCCAACAGTTACACAATCTTTCTAAGTGTTGTTTAAACTGAACATACACCATGTGATCAAAAGTATCCGGACGCCTGGCTGAAAATGACTTAAAAGTTCGCGGCACCCACCATCGAATTGGAATTCAGTATCGTGTTGGCCCACCCTTAGTCTTGATGATAGCTTCTACTCTCGCAGGCATACGTTCAATCAGGTGCTGGAAGGTTTCTTGGGGAATTCTTCAAGGGGGGCTGCACTGAGGAGAGGTATCGATGTCGATAGGTGAGGTCTGGCACGAAGTCGGCGTTCCAAAACATCCCAAAGTTGTTCTATAAGATTCAGGTCAAGACTCTGTGCTGGCCAGTCCATTACAGGGATGTTATTGTAGTGTAACTATTCCGCCACAGGCCGTGCATTATGAACAGGTACTCGATTGTGTAGAAAGATGCAATCGTCGTCCCCGAATTGCTCTTCAACAGTGGGAAGCTTAAAACATCAATGTAGCCTGTGCTGTGATAGTACCACGCAAAACAACAAGGGGTGCAAGCCCCCTCCACGAAAAACACGACCACACCATAACACCACTGCCTGCGAATTTTACTGTTGGCACTACACACGCTGACAGACGACGCTCACCGGGCATTCGCCATACCCACACCCTGCCATCGGATCGCTACACTGTGTACCGTGATTCGTCATTCTGCAAAACGTTTTTCCAATGTTCAGTCGTCCAACGTTTACGCTCCTTACACCAAGCGAGGCGTCGTTTGGCTTTTACCGGCGTGATGTGTGGCTTATGAGCAGCCGCTTGACCATGAAACCCAAGTTTTTCACCTCTCGCCTAATTTTCAAAGTACTTGCAGTGGTGCCTGATGCACTTTGGAATTCCTGTGTGATGGTCTGGATGGATGTCTGCCGATTAGAAATTACGACCCTCTTCAACTGTCGGCGGTCTGTGTCAGTCAACAGACGACGTCGGCCTGTACCCTTTTGCGCTGTGCGTGTCCCTTCACGTTTCCACTTCACCATCACATCGGAAACAGTGGACCTAGGGAGTGTGAAAATCTCGCGTACAGACGTATGACACAAGTGACACCCAATCAGCTGACCACGTTCGAAGTCCGTGAGTTCCGCGGAGCGCCCCATTCTGTTCTCTCGCGATGTCTACTGACTACTGAGGTCGCTGATATGGAGAACCTGGCAGTATGTGACAGCACAATGCACCTAACACGAAAAACATATGTTTTGGGATGTCCGGATACTTTTGATCACTTAGTATAATTACACTTACAACCGAAATTTACGTGCTTTCATAAATCTAATTACGGATAGGATCTTAACATATCGTGACAATATGTCTGATGTAAATTGCTTGTTGAAATAACTCTGTTTTTACATTGAAATTTCATTAAATGTACATTGACTACCTCAATTAATACTTCATTATTACACCATTATTTCCATTAATTTTGATGCTAATATGATTTCGATGTCTTACATTAAGTTATATGTTTATTACTACTGTTCTGTTGTATATTATTCTACAAAGAATGTTCCCCGTATTTACATTTGGTTAACATTTGTATGATAATCCTTCCATTAATTTATTGGAATTATTTATTGTGCACTTAATTTCATGAGAAGTTAATTGGTTTTCATAGATACAGTAAGCAAGTAATGATACAATTGGAACATCGCGTAAAGATCATCTGATAGTATCACATCTCCTAAAGAAAAAGTCTTCTTTGCGTTTTGTACTGTGCCATCCTGATTACAGCTTTACCTTGGTAGCCAGGCGTACTGTAAAGCAAACTTTAACTGTCGATGAAATGGAAGATGAAAGTCAGTGATATGTCCACTACGTTCATTCATGGAAGACACAGCGTCCTACATTACGAAATGAGATGAAAGATACTATACACGAAGCATGGCGGTCGCTCCCAGATACAAAGATACTTCGCAATTCCCAAAATGCACAATGACGGACACTGCTACGATAGATCAAGACGGAAAGCAGTTTGAACACCTATCACCTTAAACTGATAAACAAAAATGTGATTTTTTTTAGATATATTGTTATACGTTAAAATTGCAGATAAAATTTATTAAAAGTGAATGCTGTAAGACATTGTTTTCTTCTCTCTACAATATTAAAAAGCTCATTAATTATCAAACTTTCTTTTTATTTCCTTTAATCTATCCAAATCGTCAGCCCCAGGAAGCATTTTTTGACGGAATCATCGAAAATGAGCAAAATGTAAAGACTTTGGACAAAAATGTTTAGTTTTGAAAGCACATTTCAGTGGTAAAATTTCTCCCATATTCCATCTGAAATTCTTAAAATGAATTAATTTTCTCCATTTTCTGGCAGTTTCCAGTGAATATAAATCTCAATTTCGATTCGCTTATTTGTTTGGCTAAAACACATTTCACCCGAAAATGATCGGATGCACCGTTTCCGAGAAAAAGCGTTTGTCTTGTAGAATTGAAGTACCCTGTGTAAGCGCCTTCCTAGAAAACAGAAGTCAGCGCATTATTTTAACAGGAAACAGCTTTAGAAGCAAATGTAGCATCTAAAGATATTTCAAGTAAGTATATTAGCACCGTTATTTTTCACTGTAAGCTTACATGACCTCACAGACAATATTCGCACATATGGAAACGTAAGCGTTATTTGACGTTTCATGAGATGGGTTTTCCAGCACTTTATACTGGAATTTTGGCAATCTGTAAGCTAGGGATTGATGGGAGAAGGAAGCAGGATGCAAATAATTGGAATTGCGCTGAATGGTGAAACAATTATGAGACTGCATGACAAATGACTCTGGGTACACATGCCACTAGTGAGTATCCATTACAAATTCTTCCTATCTTCAGTTGATACTGAATTGGTATGTCTGTCTGTATGGCAGAGTAGGATGCGAGTCCGATCTTTGAAATTCATTTTTTTTCTGTGTTTAAAGGGGGAGGGGTGGGAAGAGGGGGAAGTGCCTCCGAGCACAATGAATACTTTCCGTAGAATATGGAAGGAACAGAGTACCTGCAGAATTACCAAGGAGTAACACTGAGCACTTGTGACACGAATTCTGAGTTTCACTACGTGACTGCAAAGTTCCACAGTATTACGTCAAGAAAAACAGTTACGTCACACGGTGAAACCAGTTCAGCTATTTCCGATAGCTCTTTGTTTTGTCCCAGTCAAGAATTTGAGTTCTGTGGATCGGAACTTCCAAACTCACATTTAGCTCTCCCTAAGTATAAAGCCTAGTTTAACTAATTCACATGAAGATAGTAGTTAGAAAAAATTATATTCGACTACATTACTCTGGACGAAAAGAGATGAAGTCTTACTGTCAACAAGTCGACTGTGGTTACTTTTTCCCAATTCTCATATCTTTACTAGCCCTTCACTCTTACTTTGATATTTTCATATCATAAATTTTCAGCGTTGGTATTCGATTTCCTAATAATCATAAATTTTGGAACCGGTTCAGACTGATGTACAAGAATATGTTTGCTTCTTAAATGTTAAGAAATACCTTCAATCACGAATAAAACAACATTTCATTCAACAACATGCACCATGAGCAAACAACACACTCTAACAGATGTAGGCCCATTACAATAAGTCGTTTGTGTGAGTTAATTTTGACCAAACATAACGTAAACTCGGAAAAACACGTCAAATGTATGACCATATATTGGTTTGTTAGTATTGCAACGCTACTGCGGATTTGGCAACAATTTAAGATGAGACATTAACTGCCAGTCAACACTAATTCGTAGCTACCTAATGATTAGAGTGCAAACATTACTTTGAAGTTGTACATGGCTCATCTGAACAAGAAGTTGTCGATCATGCACTGTTGTTTTAAGCACTTATAAAAGCATGAATCTATCACGAGTCACATTAATTTAGCCCAGACGTATCAGTGAATATAAAAAAATGATATGTCAGTTGAAAACATTAAAGGGAAAACATTTAAGAACGTGATCCATAGAATAATAATGTGGGCTCAAACCGAAGGACTAATATTGACTGTTCGTTTATTAAAATCACACAGAGTTGCTGCGAATGGTAGCCCCGCAGATTGTTATTCAACACAATAGAGCAGTAGTAGGGAAACAGGACTGTGGCCCCACATTGTATTATTGCCAAATTTATTCAAGATGGCGGATCCAAAATGGCAATGTCACAATGACGTCGTGGTGGGAAGTTCAAATTTTATTGGGAAAAAGTTCAGTCAGGCTACCTCCACTAACCTAACCTCTCCAATCCCGCGTCCCCTCCCCTGTAAATTGGCGGAAAAAGGACTCAGTCTGAGATGAGATGCCAGATAGGATGGACGTAAGCCTTTACTTTGTGCGCATAGCTCTCCTCCCCCCGCCCCCTCATCCATCTGCAAATTGGCGGGAAGAGGACTCAGTCTGTGTTGGCCTGCTGGATAGGATAGCTGTAAGTCTTTATTGTGCATGCATTGTTTATTGAAGGATACAGGGCACTTTTCTGGCTCAATATTATGTAAAAATCAACACCTATTTCTTTCAGCCTCTGTTTATAAAGTTACGTTCTACAGATTTTTAGTTGATATCAGGTAATGCAGCACACTTGCTAAACAAATTAGAAGTATTTTGAATATTTTTCAACCTTCTTATGGTTATTAAAAAAATACAAAGAAATTGATGCAGTTTTTTTCCAAAATGCTTCCTCAAATTGAGGTACCATTTAATCCAATGTTATACATTTTAAGGAGATCAAATTTTTACCAGATATGCATGACATGATGGCTGAGGTACTAGACCTATTTAATTTCACCTATTATGTGTATTTCAAGGACAAAAAATATCACATCTTACTTTTTATTTTTTATAATTTTTTCCTAGTAAAAATGTTGTTTATTCCTAATTTAGTTGAATCTGAAATAAAGCTTAGGTCTACTACACAAGTATGGACTATTGCAAGTTACAGAAAAAAATTAGATCTATGCTTTACAAACGTTAGGATTTGATCCTAAATTTCTCAGGACTTCCAACATTCCTATCACTTCATCATTGAAACATATCACTTTTAATGTATTTACTCCTACAAAAACATTATTGGGTAATCTTTCCTATATGCAATGGTTGAAAGTTCCGTTTGTATTCTGACTGCCCTCATGAAGACAGTTACTAAACAAAACAGGGTCACTCAGGTCTCTAAAAATTGCTTTTATTTCATACATAGCAGATGGTATATCTGACCACCGAACAGGGTGATCATCTGTGGACAACTAATGAAAGTAGGTGGCCCATACAGCTTTTCTCATTGCTGTAACATCATTCAGAGGTGCATTTCGTCTAATGGCCAGTACATAATAACTCTGAATAAAGTCTATTTCAGTTTCTGTCAATCTGCCATGGCCAGACAGAGATTTTCCGTCAGATAGCAACTTTCCTTTCATTTCTCTTCGTAGCTTCCTCAATCTAGCACCCATCCTCTTTTGCACATGTCCACAACGCTCCAGTTTTGTTAACAAGGTATCAACATAAACATTGAACTCATTAATATTAATGAAAACTTTAGAGTCCCCATTGCCTATGTATATCCAACATTCGGGCATCGACCTCTGAAATATTTTTAGAGCTCGATCACACTCCATACCTCCACTGTAACCATTATAATTCTTAGAACACTGATGTATAATATGTCCTTCAGTGCTACTGTGGCAGGTGGGGCAGTACTTAGATAAGCGATCAACGTCAACAACTTTTCCATTCTCCAGAGAAGTAGCACTTACAACATCATTCAAGGATCGATGTCCTTGACGTTGCCATGTCCCATCAAGTGCAACAGCGATGTCCCTGGCTCCACTAACATTTACAGTTTCTTCTACTGCACGTTTCATAGATGCTTTAGACACAACCGTCAAGACTCCTAAAAGTATTTTTATGTAACTTCTGAACCTACTGTGAGGAGGAGGAAGGTCCATCAAACCACAAAATGTTTGAGCAGCCTTTTTCCCTTTTCTTGTTTCACACATTGCATACACTAATTTCAAATTCACATCATATGAATTATGCACAATGTTCGAAGTCCTTTTGAGGTAGATTTATTGCAGGGTCTACAAACAACAACCAATATAGACGCTAAGCCCTTCCTGCTACTTTGTTGTTCAGTTATTTCCACACAGCCTACACCAATACATTGTTTACATTTCGTCACTTCCTTTATCAAAGAAGATAAGATCCCACACAACAACAACAAATCCACTACAAACGGCGTCATTGTTAACACAAAAATTTGAATCACCAGGAGGTGTGCCATGTGGGAGTTTCTTCCCTGAAGAACTGATACATAGGTTACTTTCAGCAGAGTGGCTTGCTTTGTTTGTGAACTGGTTACCACGGAATTTCTTTTTATTGAATTTGTTGATGCATGACATAGTTCGAATTTGTTGCACACTAAGGGATATGTACTTCCACAAATATATGTAGCACTTGGGCAACAAACATTCAGTAACACATGAATAAACTGCTTCAGCGAAACAAATGTAAATATCAGCAAAGATGATAATTTACAGACACTAGAAACCTGCACTATTACCACATACAGATTAGATTAGATTAGTACTTGTTCCATAGATCATGAATACAACACTTCGTAATGATGTGGAACATGTCCGGTTAATAAAAGGTGTCTAAACAAGATATTACATTAGACAAAATATTACATGACACTCAATATTTTTTTTTTGTGGAGGTTGGGAAATTACCCACTTACTATATCGAAAAATTCATCTAATGAGTAGAAGGAGTTGCTATTAAGAAATTCTTTTAACTTCCTTTTAAATGCTGTATGGCTATCTGTCAGACTTTTGATGCTATTAGGTAAGTGACCAAATACTTTTGTGGCAGCAAAATTTACCCCCTTCTGAGCCAAAGTTAGATTTAACCTTGAGTAGTGAAGACCATCCTTTCTCCTAGTGCTGTAGCCATGTACACTGCTATTACTTTTGAATTCGTTTGGATTGTTAATAACAAATTTCATAAGTGAATATATATATTGTGAGGCTACAGTGAAGATTTCTACCTCTTTAAATAAGTGTCTGCAGGATGATCTTGGATGAGCTCCAGCAATTATTCTGATTACACGCTTTTGTGCAAATGAACACTCTTTTACTCAGTGATGAGTTACCGCAGAATATGATGCCAAACGAAAGCAGAGAATGAAAATAGGCGTGGTAAGTTAATTTACTCAGATATATATCGCCAAAATTTGCAATGACCCTAATAGCGTTAGTAGGTGAACTCAAACGTTTCAGCAGATCCTCAGTGTGTTTTTTCCAGTTCAACCCCTCATCAATGCATACACCTAGAAATTTTCAATATTCTACCTTAGCTACCGATTTCTGATCGAAGTCTACATTTATTAATGGGGTCATTCCGTTTACTGTGTGGAACTGTATATACTGTGTTTTGTCAAAGTTTAATGAGAGCCCATTTGCAGAGAACCACTTAATGATTTTCTGAAAAACATCGTTTACAAGTTCATCAGTTAATTCTTGTCTGTTGGGTGTGACAGCTATACTTGTATCATCGGCAAAAAGTACCAGCTTTGCATCTTCGTGAATGTAGAATGGCAAGTCATTAATATATATTAAGAACAGCAGAGGACCCACGACTGAACCTTTCGGCGCCCTATTCTTGATTGTTCCCCAGTTTGAGAAATCACCAGTATTTGCATATTATGTGATCCGTTTATTTCAACTTTCTGCACTCTTCCAGTTAGGTATGATTTAAACCATTTGAGCACTGTCCCATTCATACCACAGTACTTGAGCTTATCTAGAAGTATTCCACGATTTACACAGTCAAAAGCTTTTGATAATGTATCATACGTATAATCGCTGGAAAACAGAAATTAAGGGGGCGTGGCGGCATACATGACCGTAAATTTAAAATTTTGTGTATATAGCGCATTTTTCATTTGAAACCCTATAATGTATATATCAATGTAATCAGGAAAGACTTTAGAATTTAATAAAGTCATACAAAATTTCGATTTTTCCACTATTTATAAGTCTCCTGTATCCATAAACAATTCGAGTTGTCACAGGCAGTGGCTCCATCCAGTGTGTTAACCTAGAGGTCCGGAGTAACAACTGACCTAGTTCACAGTACTGCCAACAGAGAGTGCTTTCATCTCTTCCCCTCTCCTCTTTTGCGATGTAATCCAAGATGGCTGGCTGGGGAAATAATGGCAGGAAAAGGACTCAGTCTGTGTCTGTCTGAGGGACTTAGAGGACAGACGTTATTTTTTGCTATCTTCAGTGGACGAGATGTCTGCACTGTAGGAGGAGGTGTATATTAGCATCTGCGAGCTGTGTCGAAAGCATTGATATTTTATGAAGATGAATATAGGCTAATTTACACTTCGCAACTCATACTGATAAATGCGTGTGCTGTAAATATATATCATTCGACAAAAGTCAAACCAAAGCTCAAGAGGCAATGTAATCAGGAAAGACTTTAGAATTTAATAAAGTCATACAAAATTTCGATTTTTCCACTATTTATAAGTCTCCTGTATCCATAAACAATTCGAGTTGTCACAGGCAGTAGCTCCATCCAGTGTGTTAACCTAGAGGTCCGGAGTAACAACTGACCTAGTTCACAGTACTGCCAACAGAGAGTGCTTTCATCTCTTCCCCTCTCCTCTTTTGCGATGTAATCCAAGATGGCTGGCTGGGGAAATAATGGCAGGAAAAGGACTCAGTCTGTGTCTGTCTGAGGGACTTAGAGGACAGACGTTATTTTTTGCTATCTTCAGTGGACGAGATGTCTGCACTGTAGGAGGAGGTGTATATTAGCATCTGCGAGCTGTGTCGAAAGCATTGATATTTTATGAAGATGAATATAGGCTAATTTACACTTCGCAACTCATACTGATAAATGCGTGTGCTGTAAATATATATCATTCGACAAAAGTCAAACCAAAGCTCAAGAGGCAAGTCATTCACCCCAGAGTCTCTGCACCCCACTGGAAGAGAGACAATGTGCAGGGCTACCTGCTCCTAGAGTCTCTGCACCCCACTGGAAGAGAGACAATGTGCAGGGCTACCTGCTCCTAGAGTCTCTGCGCCATCGTACAGCACAGCCACGCGTTATCTGCTAAGCACATCCTGCGGCCTCCGCCGTTCTGATCCCAAGCACATGGATACCCTTTGTCTTTGAACTGCTTCAGGAGTTAATACATCTTGTACACTGCACAAAGAGAGAGAAGGTCTTGCAGATAACACGAGAATATTTAAACAATTACAAGTTTTATTCCGAGGAAAATTGCCACAGCCACACTTGAGCGCGAACTCTAAAAGGAAAAGATAGCGACACAGTTGCGAAACCGTTCCAGGGACACTTTGTGCGCTTTTGTGGGAGAAACACTTGTCTTTGAGTTTGAACTGCTTCAGCAGTTACTAAATCCAACTGAATCTGTCTCTAAACACACTTTCAAACTGATAGATGCACCGTAGTTTGCCTCAGTTTTGCGATGTATACTGCCACACTCTAACATGGACTCTAAAAATAGATCTGAATGGAAAGCGCAATTGGTCTCCCCAACACAAGGAAACTGTTCAGATGCATGAGAGGAAAGTTAGGTTAGCGAACTTTATTTATATTGGGTTGGAAGCTGACGTAAAGATCGGTACTAGTTACGTAATTAATCATAAACATTGGGCCTAATTAGACAACTATATGAATAGTGCTACATAACGACAGTCTAAAATCACAATACAGCTCCAAAATTGGCGATATCATACAAATGGTGCTATCCTGCTGGGAAAAAATTTCACAATGCCACCCGAAACTAGTGACAGACACACTCAAACTATACCCTTCATCTACAAGATGGTGGGAAAACGGTTGGGGTGTAAGGTAGTATCTTTATTCTTATTTGGCGAAAAATATGTTCAACTGATGCTGGTGTTCGACAGAGAGGAGTTTAATACTCGTAAGTGAAATGGAAATGTGTCTACGGCATTGTGGGCCAGCTGTCCCTCATTCAGGGAAGCTTGTCCTCAAAAAACCAGCACTCGTAATGAACAGGTCATAATGCAACGCATGTACTGGGGAAACTCGTCGTCTCAAAAGACTGCAGAGGTGGCGGTAGTTGAATGTGCCTTCTCCTCGGTAGGCGCTCACTTACTGCCGAAAACCGAGTCCCTCTTACCTCCCCTCATACTTCCCTTCCCTTCCTCCCTTTTTCAGATGGTCAACTGCTACAGCAAAGCGGCCGCTGCCCACATCCGGCCTTTCCCCATAATCTCGTGGACAAGCAGAAAACAGAGCGGACGCGCAGCAGCTGTAGAATACGTGGCTGGAGGTGACTGGATGCATTCGAGTACAGTACTGTAATACACCGCCCAATCAGAAAAATAGTGCATTTGCGCTAGGTGTTGGCAACTTTACTACATTTACAAGCAGTTTTAGAATACAGAACGAGATGTGATGTCATGATCACATGGGTAGAAGTGACATAACATCCATGTAATTGCGAAAAATGACGGAAAATACGTATAAATTGAGAGAAAATACGCCGAAATGGCGGGAAATTGAGGGAATACTTGCATGTCTTCTAGTTGGTGCAGAACGAGAGCAAGAGGAATATGAAAGACGTTGACATGGAAACTCCGGGAATTGGGGAAACAGTCTTTTTTTTTTCTTCGAAGTAACATTATTCTGTATATCTATTGAGGTAATAGTGATGCGCACGAGTTGACTGATGTCTTTGATGTTTTCCAGGAAAAAAGAGAACCATCTGCCTCTAAACTTACTTGCACATTCGTTAAAGGATGACAGAGAGTAGATGGAGCAATCGGTTGAGATGGAGTTGTAACGAGGTAGGATTTAATAGTAGACTGATGGTACATTCTAGAGACAGAGGGCCATGTTGCTGCAGTTCATTTCAACATCCTTTTTTCCGTGTTCTGTCGGGATGCATCAGTTGTGTGACATAACTAGCGTTTGACTCGCATACAACTGTGTGTTCTGTGTGTGGCTTAGAGCACTATCTACTTGCGATCATTAACAGCAAAACTCTCAATCATCAGGGGACTTCCACCCCATGAGTGATGAAACATGACCGTCCTGTTTTGATACATATCTCTAGATGAAAGAAGTTCAAATGGCTCCAAGCGCTACGGGACTTAACATCTGAGGTCATCAGTCCCCTAGACTTAGAACTACTTAAACCTAACTAAGGACATCACACACATCCATGCCCGAGGCAGGATTCGAACCTGCGACCGTAGCAGCCGCGTGGTTCCGGACAGAAGATGAAAGAAGATTTATGCGATGTACTCCATTCCCCTGCCGCATCATGGTCATAAAATCGAGTCTTCAGTTTAATAACTACGGTTATTCTAAGTTAGCGACAGGTGTTTGTGAGGTACTGCAGTGCCCATGTATACATCTGCTTGACAAATGTCCTGTTTACGGAGTTAGTGGCGGCATAACGTGTAATTCTATATCAAACACTGCTGCTACGCATTTTTTGTTTCTTTGTAAGAGGCATTCTCCATTACTAAAGATCATGTTATATAGAACTGATGTGAGCGTAGCATAATTTCTTACCTTTGATCGGGCGTGGACAGTGGGCGCTACATGCCTCTGGAAAACTTTATTCTACGTGTGTTACATAGAATCTAAGTTTTAAGGAAGTAGTTTTTCATTTTACAGTTTGTCACTATAGTTTATCGTAGAGAAACCTGCAAGGAGAATGTGTGTCATGCGCTTTCTTACATTGGTATAGCAACAGCGTCGCATTCCACACGACTAATAGGTCGGAAATCGCAACGATCTAACATTATAGCCTGTTTTAAGTGCAGAACCGTGTTCATGTGTTTACGTTCTCTCTTACCAATACGTTCTTCCCACTTACGCCAGACAGTATAACAATACTTTGTAATTGTTAGCGCAGTGCTGCTAACCTCCTCAGCATTCGTGCATCTGTAGGAATCTTATGCTCTTGGATGGGTGCGGGACAGCTGTTATAGACTCGATTCACACTGTTCCTTCACGAGATGCGGAATTTAGCGGTCTAATTCTGGTTAGCTGCAGATTAAATCGGTGACAGTGGTGCAAGAAGAGTTGATCAAAGACAATGCAAGCAGATTTTTCGGTCTCTAACTTTGTCCTAATAATGCGAGAATGCCTTGTGACTCCCATCGAATAGAGAAAGATCATAAATTACGTACTATGATCGAAGTTCTAGAGATATGTAGATCGCTGTCTGGTACACTTTGGTGTATGTGTTCGAGAATTAAAAATCATGAACAGCCATCTGTCTACATTTGCAATGGTACTTGCAAAGTAGTGGAGGGGCTGTTTAGTGATGATACAGAAACGGGGAAGCGTCCTGCCACTTAATTGGACAGTGTTGAAATTGCGGTAAAATTGCTAAAATTGTTCGCATTATCAACTTTTACGCTTATTATTACAGTACATCGACGGTGTCTTTTCCATCCCATCTGTCCACTGATAACCTGTTGATTACCACATAATGATTGACTGACATCGCTTGTTTGAGATGGAGAAAGAGTCTTCGTGAAGGGGCAACACTTTCTGGGGACGGCTATCACTGAAACAGTGATCACGTACGTGACTGCAATATGAGGGATCAAATGGTTTAAATGGCTCTGAGCACTATGGGACTTAACTTCTGTGGTCATCAGTCCCCTAGAACTTGGAACTACGTAAACCTAACTAACCTAAGGACATCACACACATCCATGCCCGAGGCAGGATTCGAACCTGCGACCGTAGCAGTCGCGCGGTTCCGGACTGAGCGCCTTAACCGCGAGACCACCGCGGCCGGCTATGAGGGATCAATCGAAACTGAACACAGCACAATCAGCTATCCCGTCACTGTGAATGATGAGTTTAAATGTAGAGGTCGTCAAACACGTTCGGACAGCAGTTTGGAAATGCTCTATAATGCCTGAAAACTCTTTCAGTTTCCTTATTTTGTGACTGTATTTATTTTAATCACCTAATGTGTGTGTTGTGGGAGCAGCAGCAACAACATGATTTACACCGTGCAATGTCTAGTTTTCTGTGAGAGCCAATGGATAAAAACGTATTAATGTCAGTTTAGAACCTGACACAAACCTCGAAGTCATGGCGGAAAAAAAAAAACGAAAAGTATCGCAATGTACAAAGCGTGTTACAGCAGAAAAAGTAGAATAGCAAACCACGAAACAGGGACCCTTGTAGTGTTACCTTTATTATCTTCTCCTCATTAGCTATTGAAACAACCTCGCTTTGTAATGTAATTTTAATTTTCATCCAAAGGCACATTCAACACAGCGCGGAAAAATACACGTCTTTCGTATCAAGACAAGAGAGAGAGAGAGAGAGTCCTCAATTAGTTCTTAAAAACAAAAACCTACGCAAAAGTACAACGAACAAAATTATTTATAAAATCGGTCGCTGGTGCAGCGCTCTTATGCGTGTGCGATCGTAAATTATATCTTTGTCAAAGTATCATTACACCCTCTCTTGTGACTGACAGTCTGTGGGATATGGTCCTCGTACAATGCAGATGATGAAACTTTACACTGGTCTGTGCAAGCGACTTCGATCACTGACCACCTGCGCCAGTGGGCCATTATCTGTAAATTTAACAAGATCACTGCATATGCTCGATGCTGGCACACAGACGGTACTTGTTTTCGATATATCGGAAGAGAGAGATGTGGTAAAAATCTAATCGAGTTCTCTATTGGATGAAGTTAGCGGGGCTTTTATAGTTCATAAGTGTTCTCTGTTGGATCGTACAGAATAACGATGATAGAATGTTTGGGTGATAGACGTGAGTGGTCCCTGAGGGATGCAGATCTGCTTTGGACTGGAGTACCTGTATGGTGTTGAGTCTTCCTAATTTTCGCGATAAGAAACGTTACTGTAACTGTTCGTACTGTCTTTTATACTTCCTCGTCTTGCAGGAGCAGGCTTCATTTGGCGCTGACCTTACACATCGTATGCGATTGGCGGAGCTACGACAACATGTTCTCATTTCCACTGAGTGGTCAAAACATGCTCCTGTCGCATTAACTCAGCTCACTCTGTTTCTATACGGGTTGCAGAATGTTAGATAAATCTCTCTCTGACTTTTGCTCAGTTCCGACTTAAATTGCAGTGATCAGGTGCGCAAAGCTGCAGGGATGGCGGGGCAGGGTCTGAGGAGCAGTTACAAGATTCATAGGAACTATCTAACACAACGTTGGAATTTTACTGTAACTGACAGGTTCCAAAAAGGTGACTGGTTTTGAGATATTACAGTGCCACGAATATGATCCACTAGTGGCTGTATTCAATAAAAGACTTGTAATGTGACAACGTGCCGTCTAGTGAATGCCAGGCATAGTGTTTATCATGTGTTTTTATGTATTGTGAAATGATTTCAGGCTGTGGTATTGTTTTAAATGAATAATGTCCTCCTGCTAGGCAATATCGGCAATATCAAACATACAGAATTAAGTGCTCCCTGTTCAGTCACTTCAGAGAGATTCTCAGTGCTACTAATAATCAAATATAGGCGTAAAAATAAGTTTGTTACGCGCCATTATCATTATTTATTCAAAAAATTCAGGATAGTAGTTGGAACACCATAGGGTGTCTATTCAAACCTATTACATGTGAGAGTCACTTTCCGGGAGTCCGATGCCGCATGGACTAATAATAATACAATAAATTCGGGTAGTGGCATCGCAGACTTCTACATAGGATCTAACGGAGGTATGTGGTTGAATGGAAAGACTTGATTCCATTTCTACTGGAAAGTGTAACACTAGATATCTGAAAAGCCACGACCTCAATGAGCACACAATCTACTGTATGTTATCATTCTCAATTAACCATCGCCTATAACCCAGTGGATACATCGCAGAACCTCTGACATGGCTTCGAGACATAATGCATTACAAATTCCGGAGAAATATCTAGCGGTGGCACGAGGGAGTTACAAACGCTGGCTTCATACCACGTTCCTTAGCCGAATCACTTTCTAAATTCGGTGATTTTATTACGAGCTTGCACCGTCGGTGATGTGTAATCGCACTGTGGTCTGTTAATACACACTCCAGCGATCACCGTCAATATTCAGTGTCGCAGTGTTGAAAACCCACTTAATTTGGAGGTAATGCCATACCTCGATTTGTAAGGCTTGTACAGTTTTTAATATGGATATCGCTAGCAATACTTGAGAGCACCTGTAGAACCAAGACCGCTTGTGACAGTAACATAGCCGTTGCAACCGTGTTTCTAACATCTGGCGGCTTGTAAGGCTATAACGCCTTTCTATCTAAGACACAGTGGTACCACTCGCAAGAAGAAATTTATGAGACATGTCCACCCATCGCTGATTTTCGACCAGTATTGTTTCGTATTGCCAGCATTCAGTTATCGATGAAATATTATACTTAATAGTAGGAAATGCATGATAGATTCGCCTTGAGCAGCAGGCTTGTAAAGTATATGTGTGTTCCGATCTATGAAAAGAAAATGAAAATGTCCTGTCTTAAGGGAAGGTATGGATTTGACACGGGAAACTACAATAGCCAAGCCGGCAGGTGTGGCCGAGCGGTTCTAGGCGCTTCAGTCTGGAACGGCGCGACCGCTACAGTCGCAGGTACGAATCCTGCCTCGGGCATGGATGTGTGTGATGTCCTTGGGTTAGTTAAGTTTAAGTAATTCTAAGTTCTAGGGGACTGATGACCTCAAATGTCAAGTCCCATAGTGCTCAGAGCCATTTGAACCATTTTTTTTTTTTTTTGCGGTAGCCATAGTGGTAATGAATGATCTTTTTTACATTGCTTACGAAGGAACAGTACAGGAGGCCTCTCATGTGATTGATAGTCTGCTGGACATGGGCTTCCTCCAGTACAGAGGACAAAACTTTGTGCAGATCCGTGCAAACGACTTCGAGCACTGGCCCCCAGCTCGAATAGAGCGATACATGTATAAGTAATATGCTCAAAGACAATATGCAGATGGTAATTGCTTTTCGATATGGCAGAAGAAAGAGACATGGTCTTATAGGAGGGTTCTATTACAAGGAGTGCTATAACTGCTTAAAGTTTGGATGCAGATAGTTCTCTCAAAACTATACCGATTGTTATTTCATGCTTCGTAACCTCCAATTACAAAGTAGACATCACTTGAATTATAGCTCGTTGTGGAGCCTAGAAATGATAGTGGTTTTTTTTTTCAGACATGTGAGTAGATTGCGGGAAACAGGCTGCGATATTGCTTACAAAAGTGGAACGTGAGAATCAACTGCTGTATGACAGATCCTTTACAGACATGATGATAGAGGTGATTTATACATCAAAAATGTGAAATGTAAGCACACGGACGGGTTATTCAATTTCGACCTATTGGAAGAGAGAGACGCAGTAAAATCTTATAGGAGGTTCTATTACAAGACAAGTTCTCACGATTTGTTTCGTAAACGCTAGTATGATATGGCATCGCATTGGTAAAACAGAACCTCCTATAGTGTACAAAATAGGAGCATTCTCTTGAATTATAGCTTGTTGCTGCCAAACGTAAAATGATTGTAGTTTTTCGGACATGTGAGCTGATGGCTTGAAAGATTGTATTCTCTAATATTATTTCACGTATCTGAACTGTTGGTAATACATACGTGCATGACAGTCTATTTGCAGACACTGATTTGAATGCGAGTGATGCTCTCAGGTCGAGTAATTTGTCCACATTCGCCGGCCGAGGTGGCCGAGCGGTACTAGGCGCTAGTCTGGAACCGCGCGTTCGCTACGGTCGCAGGTTCGAATCCTGCCTCGGGCATGGATGTGTGTGATGTCCTTAGGTTAGCTAGGTTTAAGTAGTTCTAAGTTCTAGGGGACTGATGACCTCAGACGTTAAGTCCCATAGTGCTCAGAGCCATTTTTTGTCCACATTCTGCGGTGATCCGTAGTTTTCGTATAAAAATAGTGGAAGTTTTTTTCCCGATTTTATTCAGGTTGGACATGCTTCTGCTGACATTTGTGATCGGTGGCGGTGCACTTCGCTGGATGTCGCAAAATAATGAGATGCGAATTGTATCCTGCAGTTGAAAGTAGAAACTAAACCGATTTTGCTCATAAAACTAAAAGAATATGGACTGCACCTACTTCCGTGGAAAGAGGTCATTTATTATCATCGCTATTGTGTTTTCCTTTTGTAATAGATGCTCGATTATAGGAGACGCATTGATCTTAAATATAAATTTTACAGTCCAGTGCTCAGTACAGCGTGGTGGCCGAGTTCCATAGGAGTTCCATTTAGACAAACAACCTGCGTCGGGATAGCCATCACTTATAACCATCTAGACTGTTCTCTAGAATTTCGTTGTTGTTCAAGAAGGGTCTAGTCTTTGCGAGAAATACGTTTAACAGACTGCAAGAAAGAATTGTGTTGACATTAAATAAATGTGGTTTCCATAGTAGAACGACAGGCCTATTGGTGGCGTTGAGGGCCTGTCTCATTTGTGTCAGGCCGTCGCTGCAGGTGCCCATCCCCCCTCCCCCCTAAAGCTGTGTCACTACACTTTAGACGAACAAGTTGCCCTTGGGATGGCCGTCCTTTTATCTCCTCCCCCAGGTGCGGCCACTCGGCCATAACAGTTGACTTGAAAAAGCCTGTATCCTCCCTGAGGGTGGATGGATGGCTGGAGGGAGGAATGGGAGGAATGAGGCTAGGTAAGAGGGACCTCGATTATTAACAATAAGTGGGCTCCTACCGAGGAGAAGGCATGTTCAGCTATCACCCTCTCTGCTGTCTTTTGGAATGATGATTTTCCCCAGTGCATGTGTTGCATTATGACCCATTCATTACAACTGCTGGCTTTTTTTTTTCAAGACAATTTTGAAGCGTAATTAGAACTGTGATGCATTTTTCCATCATCTGTGGTAGGGTATATTGTCTTCGATTACCTGGGCTGCAGGGTGATTTTTGAGCAGGTGTCTGTAGCGAACTCTGACATCAAACAATGGTAGACACTGTCCTCCACTGTCTGCTTGCCACGTAATAAACTTATTAAACTCCTCTCTGTCGAACACCAGCACCTTGTTAGTTGAACATATTTCCCGCCAAAAAGACTAAAGATAGTACCTAACACCCCAGCCGTCTTCCCACCACCCTGCCAAACTTTCTCTCTCTCTCTCTCTCTTTATGCAGTGGTACCTTTAGTTCCATTGATATACTCAAGTTATGTATGTGGCATTATTCCGCAACACAAGATGTAATAGCTCCTGAAGCAGATTGTGTTTAAGGGCAAAGGATGTCCATGTTCTGGGGATGGGAACGGAAGGGGCCACAGATATTTCCAATGTTGCAGGATGTGCTTAGTGGTTACCAGATGGCCAAATCATAAGCCAGCACAGTTACTCTTGGAGCAGGTAGCCCAGCGCATTGCCTCTCTTCCAGTGGGGTACAGCGACTCTGGGGTGAACACCTTGCGTCTTGTGCTTTTATCAGTATGAGTTGCAAAGTGTAAATTAGCCCATATTCATCTTCATCAAATATCAAAGCTATCAATACAGCCAGCGGATGCTCATATACACCTCCTCTTACAGTGCAAACATCTCGTCCATTGAACATGATAAACAATAACGTCCATCCTCCAAGTCCAGCCACTAGACATAGACTGAGTCCTCTTCCCACAATTTTTGCCCGGGCCGCCATCTTGGATTACGTCACTGGAGGGGAGAGGGAAAGGGATGACAGCACCCTCTGGTAGTGGTACTGTGAACTAGGACAGTTGGACTCTGGACCTCATGGTGAACACACTGGATGGAGTTAGTACCTGTGACAACTCAAATTGTTTACATAAACAATGCATGCAAGACTTACATCCAACCTATCCAGCAGCCCAACACAGACTGAGTCCTTTTCCAACCAATGTGCAGATGAGGGATGGGAGGGGAGGGGATGGGAGCAATGCATACAGAGTAAAGACTCATATCCATTCTATCCAGCAGCTCAGCACAGCCTGAACCCTTTTCTCACCAATATACAAATGGGGGGAGAGAGAGGGGAGGGGAGTGGAGTGGGTTAGGATAGTGGAGGTAGCCCAGTTGACCTATTTTCCCGACAAAATTTGAACTTCCCACCATGATGTCATTGCGACATTGCCACATCTATGGCCACCATCTTGGATCCTCCATATTGAAATAAATCTGGCATCAATGCAACTTGGGGCCATAGCCCTGTTGTCCTACTACTTACAGAAACAAAAAACCAAAATTATTGACTTTTCAGAACAAGCAGTGCATTCCCAGGCAGTAATGAATGTAAACTAAAGACATGAAACCATGACCGGCTCCGCATGCCAAGCGTGCAAAGACACAATCATCATAGAAAACTGGTCACATGTATGTTTTATCATTGTACTTACAATTAAATTTCACAGTCGCAGTCTCAATTGAACGACATTTGACAATGAGCGAAGTATCTGAAATACATCCTGCTGATGGCTGTGGCTCTGGAAATAGAAATATCTGTATCATTCTTATGACCTGACATACCCTTCCCTCTGCTGTCACAGTATTCCACGTCAAATCCATACCTTCATTTGCACATGTCTGAACACAAACACATACTACGCCTGATGCCCAAGGCAAACCTATCCAACATCCCCTACTACTAAGTATAATACCTCATCAATAACTGATTGCTAGCGGTACAAAATAATACTGACTGAAAGTTAACCATTAGTGGATATGTGTCATAAGTTTTTCTTGTGACTGGTACCACTGTGTCTTAGAAAGAAAGGCGTAATCGTCTTACAACCCGTCAGATGTTAAAAAACACAACCATATTACCGTCACAAGCAGTCTTGGCTCTACAGGTGCACACAAGTATCCATGTTAAAAGCTATACTGGCTTTATAAATCGAGGTATGGCATTACCTTCGAATGAACTGGTTTTTCCAGATAGATACCACGATGGTGATAGTAGGAGTGTATATTATCAGACCAGTAGTCTGGTTACACATAGCCCTTGATACAACCTCAAGATAAAATCGCTGAATTTTGAAAGTGATTCGGCTAAGGAACGTGGTTTGAAACCGGTAGTTGGAACTCCCTCACGCCGCTAGATATTTCTCCAGTATTTGTGACATATTCTGTCTCGATACCATGTCAGAGGTTAAGTGATATATCCACTGAGCTATAGGTGATGACTGATTGAGGAGGATCACAAACAGTAGTAGATGTTGAGCTGGTTGATGTCGTAAGAAATATACAGTATCTTTTCAGATCTCTAGTGTCACACTGTCTGCTAGAAATGATTTCTACGATTTGGAATTAAGTCCCTCCATTCAAGCACATACCTGCATTGGATCCTGTGAAGAAGTGCTTTAATGATTACAGCCACTAGTGAATCATATTTCTGACACTCTCATATCTCGAATAGAGTCACCTCTCTCGAACCTATCTGCTACAGTAAAATTCCAGCCACATTTTAGGTAGTCCCTAGCCATCGTGCAACAGCCCTCTCAGACACTGCGCTACCATCCCTGCAGCTTTCCACATGTGATCATTCCAATGCAAATCAGAACTGAGTAGAAGTCAGAGGAAACTATATCTACCACCTTCTGCATACCGCAGGAAAGAGGCTAAGCTGTATTACTGTGGCAGGACTGTGTTTTGACCATCTGATGAAAACGGGATCTGAGAGAAGGTTGAAGATTTTTACTACTGTACTGTGGTGCACTCCCGAACTACATACAAGTACTACAGATCCACGTCCATTCACATCTATCTCCCCAAAATGCTATCTTCGTTATTCTGTGCCATCCATCAGAGAAAAATTATGAACTATAAAAGCTCAACTAAATTCATCCGATAGATAACTAGATGAGACTGTTACTGCAGCTTTCACCTCCCATGCCTCGAAAACAAATACCGCGTGCGTGCAGTCTTCGAGCACATGTGACGATCCGATTAAATACAGGTAATGATGAACTGTACGGACCAGTTTAAAGTTTCATCACCCGTACTGTAGGAGGATGATCATATCCCACGGACTATATTGTAAGTTGCAAGAGACGCCCCCTGTGGCCCTGTCTCGTTGTTTGAAACATTGTTTTTTTTCTGCTCTAACACGCTTTGTATACTACCAAACATTTTGTTTTTCTGCCACGACTTTGAGGTCTGTCTCAGGTTCCAAACTGACATTAAGACGTTCTGATCCATGGCCTCCGGCAGTCAACAAGGACATCACCCCAAAGTACCATTATCCAAGACGTTGCACTGTGACGCGATTGACGTCATTCAAGATGGCTGCTGTGACGTCAGCTGATGACGCGATTGACATCATTCATTAAGACATTCTGATCCACAGTCTCTCGCAGACAACAAGGACATCATCCCAAAGTACCGTTATCCAAGATTTCGCACTGTGAAGCGATTTACGTAATTCACGATGGCTTTTGTGACGTCAGCTGATGACGCGATTACCGTTACCCAAGATGGTTATTAAGCACACTGCCACTGCCAAGCCCTCCTGGCGGGAAGTTTGAATTTTGGAGGGAAGATAGGTCAATTGGGTTACCTCTAGATGTCACACTGCGTAAATCATATTGTTACAGCTGTGACCATAACACACTGCACACACGGGATGATATTAAACAAAAGTGATTTACAACATGAGGAAATTGGAAGAGATTTGCGGCGTTGGCGTTGGTTTCCAGACTACATTTAAACTCATCTGTGACACTGATGGAAAAGCAGATTCCTCTGCGTTCCATTTCTACTGATTCCTCATACTGCAGTCATGTACGCAATCATTGTTTTGGTGCTACCCGTCACCAGAAGGTGTCACCCCTCCACAAAACTCTTTCTCCAACTCAAACAAGTGTTGTCAGTCAATCATTATATGGTAACCAACAGCATGCCAGTGGACGGATGGGATGGAAATGACACCCCCCCACGATTATATGGTAACCAACAGCATGACAGTGGACGGATGGGATGGAAATGACACCCCCAATGTACTGAAATAATAAGCATTACAGTTGATTGTGAGAACAATTTTAGCAATTTTACAGTAATTTCAACACCGATCAATGATGTGACAAAATGTTTCCCAATTTCGGTATCATAGCTAAACCACTCCCTCCCCACTTTGCGAGTATCATTGCGAATGTGGACAGATGAGTGTGCAGTACGTCCATTCATTGTTAATTCTCGAACACATCCGTTGTCAAAGTGTATCAGACAGCGCTCTACATATTTCTAACACTTCGAGCATAGTGCTTAATTTACGATTTTCCTCTATGCTGATGAAAGTCACAGAGCATTCTCGCAGTCTTAGGGTAAAAATTAGAGACTGAAACACTCCCCTCACCCTTTCATTGACCAACCCATCCTGCAGTACCATTACCGATTTAATCTGCAATCGACCAGAAGTAGACCGCTACAGTCCACTCTTCGTGAATGAATGGAGCTTGCTGAGTCCTCGCGCATCCAAGCGCACAAGATTTCTCGAGATGCGGTATGTCGAGGAGGTTAGCATTCCTTATCGATGTATAGTAACAGATTTGAGTGTTGTGATGTAATAGCAGACGGTGAAGAAGAGCAAGAAACGGATGATTTTTATGCGCGATGGAGTTCCAGATGGATGGAGTTCGAATCATTTTTATGTAAATCAACCAAGCTACCAATTTTAAAGTATTATTACAGAGTCCAGGATCAGTACCTGGAAGTTACTGGTAAGAGAGAACATATACCCACGCACTCCTTAGGCTACAACGTTCTGCACTTAAAACGGGCTATAATGTTAGATCGCTTACGTTTCCGACCTATCAGTCATATGGAATGTAGCGCTGTTAATATTCCAATGTAAGAAATATATTTGAAGTGCAAGACATACATCCTTCTTCCCGGTTTCTCTACGATAAACTATGTTATCGAACCGTAAAACGAAAAAACCACTTCCTTAAAACATTGGCTCAGTGTGATACGATCACAATATAGCTTTCCAGAGATGTATAGCGTCCACTGTTCACATCTGATCACGCTTCAGAAATTATACTTTGCCTGCATCATACCTATACAAAATTATCGTTAGTAATGGGGAATACCTCTTACAAGGATACAGATAAACGCATAGCAGAAGCGTCCGACGTATGAAAATTACGTCATTCCACCACTAACTCTGTAAACAGCACATCTGTCAGGGAAATGTATACACAGGGATTGCAGTGCTTCACAAGAACCTATCGCTAACTTATTTATGAAGCTGAAGTCTCGATTTTACATCCAAACTGCGACTGGGGGATGGAGTACACCGCCTAAATCATAGTTCGTTTAGAGGAATGTGTCACGTTTCATCACACATGAGATGGAAGTTCTCTGATGACCGACAAATTTACCGTTAACGATCGCAAGTAGACAGTGCTTTAAATCACATACAGAACACATGGCTATATAAGAGTCAAACACAGGCTATGTCACACAACTGATGCATCCTGACGGAACAGTGGAAAAATTGACCTACAGCAAATTCTCCCTCTCTAGAATGCATCATCAGTCTACCATTAAATCGTACCTTGTTATAGCTCCATCTCAATCGATCACCACGTCCACTCTCTGTCATCCTTTAACGCAGATGCATGTAAGTTTAGAGGCAGATGGTTCTCTGTCTTCCTGAAAAGCATCAAATACAGTAGTCAACTCGCGTGTATCACTGGTACCTCAGTAGACACGCAGTATAAAGCTGCCTCGGCGGAAAAAAAATTGGCTGCTTCCCTGATTCAGTTTTCTTCCATGTCGACGTTTTCTCGAATTCCTCTTGGTGCTGCATACTTGTTCCCATGTACAAATTTCTCTGCGCCAATCAGAAGATACGCAAGTACTTCCTCAATTTCCCCGCATTTTTGTGCATATTCGGTCAATTTATACCTATCCCCCCATCATTTTTTGCAGCTGTATCAAATTTTATGTCAGTTTCATCCATGCGATCATGACGTAACCTCTCGTTCTGTGTTCTAAAATTGCTTGTAAATGTAGTACATCTGCAAACAGCTAGCCCAAATACACTGATCGGGAGGCGTAGAATAGGACTGTACTCGATTGTATCCAGTCACCTCCACATTTGGAGAGCGTCTGCTCTGTTTTCTGTGTGACTGTATATATGCATGTGTCACAGAAGGCTCCCAGGACCCTCTCCCCCCCGCTGGTGGACCAAACTTCGAACAGAGAGCACTTGTTCAGACGTAACGTGTGATTGCTCCACCTGATAGCCCTATCACAGATGTGACATGTGATGAATCCACCTCTGAACATTGGTCCGGATATATATAGTGCGCAGCAGATCCACACTCAAATTCCAACTCGAATGTGGTATATTGTGAATCTGCATCCAAACACTGCTCCGGATACAATGCATTGTGGATCCACCTTCAAACTCTATCCCAGCATTGCAGAGCAATTCCAACAGCTGTCTGTAGGTGATGACCTTTACAGTCAATCTCATCTTCCACAGCGATGGGGTAGCGGATTTCTCGATGCTCCATTTCAAAGACATTTGTATTCATTTTTGCCTGCTTCATTTACTGCATTTTTATATTATCTCCTTTCATCAATTAAATTCAATATTTCTTCTGTCACCCAAGGATTTCTATTAGCCCTCGTCTTTTCACCTACTTGATCCTCTGCTGCCTTCTCTATTTCATCCCTCAAAGCTACCCATTCTTCTTCTGCCATATTTCATTCCCCCATTCCTGTCAATCGTTCCCTTAGGCTTTCCCTGAAACTCTCTACTACCTCTGGTTCTGTCAGTTTGTCCAGGTCCCATCTCCTTAAATTCCCACCTTTTTGTAGTTTCTTCAGTTTTAATCTACAGTTCATAACCAATAGATTGTGGTCAGAGTCTACATCTGCCCCTGGAAATATTGTACAATTTAAAACCTGGTTCCTAAATCTCTGTCTTACCATTATATAATCTATCTGAAACCTTTTAGTATCTGCAGGGTTCTTCCATGTATACAACTTTCTTTCATGATTCTTGAACCACGTGTTAGCTACACTTAAGTTATGCTCTGTGCAGAATTCTACCAGGCGGCTTCCTCTTTCGTTTCTTACTCCCAATCCATATTCACCTACTACGTTTCCTTCTCTTCCTTTTCCTACTATCGAAATCCAGTCACCCATGACTATTAAATTTGCGTCTCCCTTCACTATCTGAATAATTTCTTTTATCTCATCACACATTTCATCAATCTCTTTGTCATTTGCAGAGCTAGGTGTCATATAAACTTGTACTACTGTGGTAGATGTGGGCTCTGTGTCTATCTTGCCCACAATAATGGGTTCACTATGCTGTTTGTGGTAGCTTACCTGCAGTCCTATTTTTTATTCATTATTAAACCTACTCCATCATTACCCCCTTTTGATTTTGTATTTATAATCCTGTATTCATCTGACCAGAAGTCTTGTTCCTCCTGCCACCAAACTTCACTAATTCCCACTATATATAACTTTAACCTATCCATTTCCCATTTTAAATTTTCTAACCTATCCACCCGATTATGGGATCTGACATTTAATGCTCCAATCCGTAGAACACCAGTTTTCTTTCTCCTGATAACGACGTCCTCCTGAGTAGTCCCCGCCTGGAGTTCCGAATGGGAGACTATTTTACATCTGGAATATTTTACCCAAGAGGACGCCATCATCATTTAACCATACAGTTACGACTGTAATTTCCCCTTGCTTTCAGCCATTTGCAGTACCAGCACAGCAAGGCTGTTTTGGTTAGTGTTACAAGGCCAGATCAGTCAATCATCCAGACTGTTGCCCCTGCAACTGCTGAAAAGGCTGCTGCCCCTCTTCAGGAACCACACAATTGTCTGGCCTCTCAACAGATACCCCTCCGTTGTGGTTGCACCTATGGTATGGCTATCTGTGTCAGTGAGGCACGCAAGCCTCCCCACCAACAGCAAGGTCCATAATTCATGTGGGGGAGAGAGGGGTGCATATCCCTTAGTGTGCAATAAATACAAACTATGCCACGCATCAACAAATTCAATAAAAGGAAATTCCGTGGTAACCGGTTCACAAACAAAGCCAGCCACACTGTTGAAAGTAACCTCTGTATCAGTTCTTCAGGGAAGAAAGTCCCACGTGGGATGCCTCCTGGTAATTCAAATTTTTGTGTTAACAATGACGCCTTTTGTAGTGGATGTGTTGTTGATGTGGGCACCTTATCTTCTTTGATAAAGGAAGTGGCGAAATGTAAACAATGTGATGATGTAGTCTGTCTGGAAATAACTGAACAACAAAGTAGCAGGAAGGGTTTTGCATCAAAATTAGTTGTTCTTTGTAAATCCTGCAATAAATCTACCTCGAAAATGACTTCGAAACATTGTGCATAATTCATATGATGTGAATTTGAAGTTAGTGTATGCACTAGGAAAAGGAAAAAAGACGGCTCAAACGTTTTGTGGTTTGATGGACCTTCCTTGTCCTCCCAGTAGGTTCAGGAAGTACATAAAAATACTTTTAGGTGCCTTGACAGTTGTGTCTAAAGCATCTATGAAACATGCAGTAGAAAAAACTGTAAATATTAGTGGAACCAGGGACATTGCTGTTGCACTTGATATGACATGGCAATGTCGAGGACAATGCCATGTCCTCTGGAGAATGAAAACATGTTGATGTTGAGTGATTATCTAAGTACTGCCACAATAACACTGAAGGACATATTGTACATCACTGTTCTAAGAATTATGATGGTTACATTGGAGGTATGGAGTGTGATGGAGCTCTAAAACTATTTCGGAGGTCGGTGCCCATTTATAATGTTAGATATACGAAGTACCTAGGCAATGGGGACTCTAAGGCTTTCAATAAAATTAATGAGCTCAGTGTTTATGGTGATTCCTTGGTAACAAAACTGGAGTGTTGCGGACATGTGAAAAAGAGGATGGGTGCTAGATTGAGGAAGCTATGAAGAGAAATGAAAGGAAACTTTCTATTTGATGGAAAATCTCTGTCTGACCGAGGCAGACTGGCAGAAACTGAAATAGACCTTCTTCAGAGTTATTATGGACTGGCCATTAGACGAACTGCACCTCTGAATGATTTTACAGCAATGAGAAAAGGCTGTATGGGTCACCTACTTTCATAAGTTGTCCACAGATGATCACCCTGTTCACGGACTTTGCCATAAAGGAGCAGAATTTTGGTGTGGTTACCAAAAAGCAAAAGAAAGTGGTCAAATATACCATCATAAGCATTCTCTGTCTGAGCCTGTTATGAATGAAATAAAACCAATTTTTAGACCCCTGAGTGACCCTGTTTTGCTTAGTAATGTCTTCATGGGAAACTCACAATATAATTGAATGTTTCAGCAATTGCAAATAGGAAAGATTACCCAAGAATGTTATTGTAGAACTAAATTAAAAGTTGGTGTACCAGATGCAGTGATATGTTTCAGTGGTGTAGTTATAGGAAGGTTGGAAGTCCTGAGAAATTTAGGTATAAAATGTGGCTCTAATGTGGAAGATCAATTGCTTGCATGTGGCAGACAATGGGGGCATGAAGCTGAAAGATTCGCTCTTCAAGTTACCAAAGAAGCAAGAAGTGCTAAAAGGAATGGCAAGAGGAAGCTTGAAGATGAAGAAATGCTGCAGAATGAATTCAGTTATTATATTAAATGTGTACATAAATACGTTCCACCTTTTTTTAAAAGTATGATTGGGCTGTAACAGAATAGGGACATGGGCGTAAGCACAAAAGAAAGGTAATTTAGTGTGTTATTACTAAATTTAGACTTATTGCTAATTATAAATGTATTATGGATTTAAAGGAAAAAATTAAACAATTAGCAATTTAATGTTGCAGGTGCCACATTTTTCTTAAATGCAGTGTTAGATGTCTATATTTTAGGTGCTTTCTTGTGTGACAAGGCTGATTAAAAAAAGATCATACATATACATTGCAGGTATATACAAAGTTTAAAAGAACAGTTGAGCATGGACAGGATACATAAGTACCCAACAGAACAGTTCATACAGGTGGGGACCCTCAATGGTACAGTGTCACTGTAAAGAAACTTCTAAAGAAGCAGAAAACTTACCGGAGTATGTGATTAAATAAATTGCTGTGCATTGAAATATATCATAAATTATTGCCTGGTGTAGTTCACACTGTCTGAAAGGCTGTCACAATGCATGCATGGAGAGTAGGTTCACCCACAACAGCAGTCAAATACAGGAGAGACTTTACGTGAAAGTTCACAGGATTTACGTCAGGCAAACAGGGTGGTTAACCAATTGTTCTACTTCTGCCTATCCAGCACTCATGAACTTGTGCACTCGTATGCCTCCAGGCAGTCAGACTGAATTTTGCAAGAGTACCACCATATATAGAATGTAGTTGTTGATGGGATGCACACGGTAAGTCTTCAGGCAATGCGGTATGCAGGAACTCTGTGTAGTTCTACACAGTAAGTCTCCCTGGAAGGATGTAAGGGCCCAGAAGCAGTCACCAACAATGGCTACCCAGTTAAGGGAGAACCTCTGTTGGTGAGACAATCAAAAAGTTGTATGGGGATTTGCGCCCACCCACAGGTGCTGGTTATACAAGTTTTGGATTCCATGTGAATAAAACAACAGCTCCAGCATTTTCCTCCACAACATTGAGTAGACCTTCCTCATCCTTTGGTGCTATACATTTTAGCCAACTACCGCTGCCTGGTAGATGTGTGAAACCTCCGTAATCACAGAGGTGGAAATGAATTCCTTCATGTGTCTTTTGGTCTAGTAATCTGCACATTGAGTAGCATTCCTGGTACACGTGACATGCCTCCAATGCACTGCCACCTGCCAAATCATACATGTAATGCATGGTTGCGAGCTACTGCTTGGTGTATATTTCCAGACTGCAAGCCATCAGCACAGGGAATTAAACTACCCCATACACACCTTTGCTAATGGCTACTCATACATTTAACTTTCCGATGCACTTCAGAGCAGACTGCATATCACAATTACTATCCACGTAAATATTTAACTGGTGACCACTGTACTTCATCTGCACGTTCTGAAGGATATTCAGGCCCGTATCACATTGATTCATAATTTGATTGAAAACCAGAATTATACACTTTCCACTGGCAAACAACACTTGACAATATGCAATGTGTAACAGTAACAAGTTCGAATAATTTGGCAATTATCCTTTTCTTTCTTCTACTTCTTATATAAGGAATCAATTCCTGAAGTGCTGCCATTCAGTTTTGAAACACCCAGTATATGCCAGAGGATGAAAATTTATCTTGGCTGGTGGCAAATTTTATTTTTTGTTTGAAATGCATTTCTTATTTTGCGTCATTTGAAGATATTGGCAACTTTCTGGGAGATATTACCAAGGAAGGGGATTTATGTTGTATATTCCTGTTTCTTGATGGTTATCTTCCTTTTTTTTTACTTTTTTAGCTAAATTGTCTATTAGTGTGGGTTTATACCTGTTAGATGTAGCTATTTGTTTTATGATTCTCATTTCATCCCAGAGGTTCTCATTACTCTGTGGGATTTTAGTGCTCTATGAATCACCAAGTGGTATGCCGCTAGTTTGTGCATGTTGGGGTGGCAGGAAGAAACATGTATGTTTATGTCAGTGATGGTTGGCTTCCCACAGATTTGGAAGACATATCTGTCATCTTGCTTTCAGGTGGTTAGATTAAGGAAGTTAATGATATTATTTGTTTCCCATTTACTGTGCATTTTGTTGAAGGTCTGGAGGGTGTCTTGGATGTCATCTTTGTTCATCCTGTCAGTGACTAGAAATGTATCCTCTATGTATCTTCTGTAGAACTGATCTTTTGGAGTGGATGCTGACTTTCCTTGTGGAAAGTTTGTGCTCTAGGTGCTTGAGAAAAATTTCAGCTATAATTCCTGTTATGCTGGCACCCATAGCTACCCAATTTCTTAATTTGTAGATTTTTCCATTGAAAGAAAAGCAATTATTTTTCAATGGCAGTTCCAAGAGGTTAACGAATGCCAAGATTTCAGCAGGGGAAAGTTTCTTTGAGGTATATTTAGAGTCAAAAAGGGAGAGCCAACAACAGTAGATCGAAGATACACGCTGTGGGCAATAGTGAAATAAAGTGTTTCTTTAATGCATACAGAAGAATAATAAACAAATCAACAAACAGGACAACTTTTCGTATCGATATATCTGTGTATCTGCACCATGGATAAGAAAGAGACGAAACATTATGAACCAACGAAACCAAACAACATTAGAGTATGGGTACATGATAAATTTAATTTAGGGTGAAAATCTGTGAGTTGCAGGTATATTCATATTATCATTATAAAGCATTAAAACCTGGCAATGTGATGTTAAGAACAAGATTAAAAGGGTTTTGAATAGAAAAATCAACATAAACCTACTGACACATTCTCTAGAGTTAGGCAGAGATATTATGTTGAGGGTGTGCTGAAAAGTAATGCCTCTCAATCTTTTATGTAAAAGCTCATACAGCTTTCGAAATAAAATTAACTTAATTAACATTCTACATCTTCATTTTTCATATTTATATATTTACTTCTCATAATAGTCACCCTGGTGACAAACACATTTCTCATTGATATTGTCACTGTAGAATGTTTGAGTTTGTTGACAGAGCAAGTGAGGACAAGTTGGGACTGACGGAGGATGACTGATGACAGCTGTCAGATTATTGTACATGTCACAGTGCTCATGTGTGACATACCATTGTCATGCTGCAGGAGAGAGTACTCCATGTGCAGATGATCTCTTCAAATTTGTGCTTCCAGTTCTTCTCATGAAGCGACGTAGTTACGTTAGACACTGCCATATTACACGCTACAATTCGGACCCCTCTAGAGGTAGATGGTTGCAACTTGCATCAGGGAAGTGGGAAAGTCAACCAAGTAAAATGTATGACTTATTATTACCCAACCAATATTGAGTATGTTTAAAAGAAATTAAAGGCATCACTTTTCAGTGTGACTCCATATTAGAAAAAATTACTATAGGATTCAGCTGTATACAGTATTGAACATCTAACTACTTAGGTTTATGTAGTTGTTCAGGCATCATTCATCCGAGTAGAGGGATGTGTGTTACATATCTCTCCAGTAGAGTGATGTGGAACCATATGTCTACCTAGCTGATGAACGATTCATCAAGACCTTTAAGCAATATAGCAATTTATTAATTACGAATGTGAAAGTGAAAGGTTTTGTTATCTGTTTTTGCAAGTAATGAGTATACAGTGGGCTGTGACCGCAGTATCTCCATTAGATGAAGTATCTGTGTGGCATTGTCATCTCATGTTGGAGTAAAATGTAATCTCATAGAAAATGTGTGCAGCATAACAACACTGTGAGGTCAGGACAAGAACACACAATATTTATTCATGTTACATTTTTATGTCAGAGCTTGATAAGTCACCTTCCCTGTGTTGTTTCCTGGAGTGTAAAGTTCTGAATGGAAGAAGTTGTATTTTACAGAACAATATAAAGAAATCATTCCAGAAGAAACTCTTTGTATTTATTGATAAAATTTCCACATCTTCAAGTAGTTCAATACCAGCATTAAACAAGTCTGCAGCATCAACCAACCTGCTCCGCTACAATGATATGCAAGAAATTTCAAGTGCAAAAAGTTAAAACAATGGGAAATCAAGGAACTCAAATCTGAGACTATACAGATACATACAGGGATGATGCAGTGTGTTTGTGTGTAATTTACCCTGCGAAATAATTTTTCCGTAGCTAGCAAGTTTTCACTCTTTTGCGTGTGCCTGTCAACGGCCCAACACTTCTACTGTTTGGTGAATCAACTCCTCTACTTCCAAATTATTTACTTTTTAGAAATCACTTATGTAAAAGATGCTTGACTGAATTCAATATTACCAACATGCATGGGAATAGTAAGTTTCCATGCAAACAATCCCAAATAGGGAACAATTACAAACGATAAAACTATAACCCACCCCTCTTTGCAAAAAATGTGAAATGATCACATCCAAAGCCCACATTTTTGTTTGCAAGTGTCAGATTAAAGTTTGGAACTGGATTTTACAAGACACAATAATAAATAAAACTGCAATGAGAACCACTGATATTGATGACTTATAACATCCTCATTATTTGTAAAGGATTGCAGCAGAATTTAAAATATTCTGATGGTTCCTTCATGGTTGTTGTTTGCTAATAAACATGTGTAAACAAATCCTTCACAAAGTATCCATCAATCAACCCCAAGGAGCTTCACAAGTAAATATAGCCAGTCTTCGTTACTGTTCCATGTGAATATTGTTCATTGTAATGTTCATTCAACATAACGGGCATATTTCAATGAGTCAGAGTTTTCAAGCAATAATACCAATAAAACATCTTAACACTACATTTGATTCTAGTCATTTTTACAACAGGTTTGTACATTACATGGCAATAAACACTATTCTTTCAAAATTTCAGAAAGTTTTAATTTTTCAGTGCCACTTCTATCCATTTCTCTTTGAGCTGCTTTGAATGATGAAACCAAATCACTTTTTTCCTCTCCATGATCTTCTCCAAAATTCTTCTCTTCTTGCTTCACTCTGCTTTCTCTCTCAGCTTCCAGCAACTCAACAGCTGACAAAAACAAATCCTCTTCAGCAGTATTTCCTTCCTCTTCTAGTTTTTTATACAATGACAGAAACTTCTGTGTCACTGAACTTCTGCTCTCATCAGCGATGTTAACTGTTGTCATGAGATTGGAATATTCCTTGTGGAAGCGTCTGAAAAAAGAATTTAAGCTATGATATCAAGATGTCATTTTATTTTGAGACAAAATACAATCAAAAGGGAAATCTTAAGAAAAAGAAAATAACAAAAATGACAAAAATTCTTCAAATCAACTGGCTTTTCTAGGAAAAAGCAAGTACATATTACAGTAAACATGGAAAAATGCGTACACAGACAAATACACATACAGGTATCAGATATATGGAATTTTTATATTGCAACACTTGTCCCAGTGTCCAAACAACTTTTCTGGGACTTCCTATTCACTGCCTCTACAGCCAGGACCTTTCACTGTAAATTTTTGCTTCTTGCCTGTAGAAAAGTAACATATTTTCTCCAGGTGACAGAATACTGAATATATTAACAACCCATAGCAACAGTGTTTTATTAATGTGGTGTTTTTAGGTCCATTTTCCAATGAGGATATTAGTTAGTGTACAAGAGAGGAGCTGTGTTTTGATCACTATCTGTATATGTTTATAAAGTTATTTTATGTATGGACTCAGAATAAATACAATTATCATGTAGGATAAAAGTTAGCTCACCATGTTTTTGTACTATTCTTTTTCAAAGTATCTAGAAAGTAGCATAACCATCTGACTAACTTGTAAGAGGCTCAAAGTTGCTTTCCAAGAGGATACATGTGTCTTGCATGCTTGATACTGATTTCAAGTTGATCACATTTCTGCGGTTATTAACAGTCATTCCCTGTGCAATGGACAAAGTATATGTTACTTTTATAATCAAAGTTAATTAGTTTCATGTTCCATGGATCGTTTTGCACACAAAATCTTAATGTTGTGGAATGAATAATTTTACAGTCACATAATAAATTAAATGGTAAACATGGCTACATGCTGAACACACAATGTTTCTTAAACAGATGTCTACAAGATGATCAGGGATAATCACCACATATTATTCTTACAGCACATTATTGAGCTATGAAGACTTTCTTTCTTAATTCCATATGACATTGTTGAATGTCAATATGCAAAAAATTTTAATTTACTGATTTGTCTTCCCACAATTTGCAATGATTTTAAGTGCAAATGTGGCTGACTACGATTTTTTAGGAGTTCCAAAATGTGTTTATACCAGTTTAAATTTTGAAGTTTCCATCCTATGTATCTGCAGTACCGACTGCTATCTTGTCGGCCACACAGTCAAATGCGTGTGCTGCCAGTTAGCCCACCACATTATCTACAGCCGCCAACACAACACGAGGGCACTGCAATGAATGATTACACCACTGCCAATGAGATGCAAGCAAAACAGAGGACAGTTTTCCAAAACACAGAATGGACAATTGTATTCAGAAAACACATCATACGATGTGGATTAAACTGCAAATTTGTAATCAGTCAGTGCCCTTTCAACTAGCTACTGGAGCTTCTGTCACGTCGCTTAACCTATGAAAAACTACTGCTTAACACATAAGAAATTTGGCCAACCACCTTTGCAAAAATCAAGTCTGCATCTCACCACATATAAAATGATAGTGTTTTAGTGCTTGCAACTCACTGCTTACCTGCAAAATACAAAAACATGACTAAGGAAGTCCCTTTCACTGTAGTTTGCTCACGGGCAAGTCCAAATATTTTCAGCATGGCTGTGTTTGATTCCTACCGATAGGATGTGCAGGACAATGTGCATGTCACTGACACAAAAGTTTCCCATGCCACAATTCAACAACTCTGTGACATGTATCAACATTTGTTCGACAGACAATGTGTAGACAAAATTTTTGGATCACCTAGAGGGAAGACAGTTCTTCTCAAAAATTGATCTTACTGAAACCTATCATCAATTACCACTGGATGAAGAGACAAAGAATATTTTTGTTGTGAATATTGATGTCGGCATGTTTGAATATCAATGCCTATCTTCCTGAAAGGCTTCTGTACCTGTGTTGTTCCAAAAATTCCTTTAACAAGTAACGTCCAATATGTCTTCTAGCTTTAATTATTTTGATGACATCTGGATGAACAGCGGAACAACACCTTAAAAATTTGGACTGTCTTTTTCAAGTTTGTGGGCCTCAAACATACCTTGCAGAAATGTTCTTTTTTTAACACAATCATTGAATACTTAGGGCATATCATTGATGCCAATTATGCTCGTCCTATGATGAAACATTTGCAAGCAATTCAGCAACTGCCATCTCTTAAGAATTTACATGAACTGCAAGCTATTTTTGGAAAACTGACTCACTACTTGGAGTTCATTCCTAATGAAGCACAAATTGCCATGCCTCTGAATCACCTCAGATCTAAAAATGTTCTGTTCCAGTGGTCAAAAGACTATGACTAAGCTTTTCAAAGACTGAAAAATGCACTACTTTGTCAACGTTGCTTTATCAGACCACTTGTGCTTGTGGTCAATGCCTCATCCCATGGTGTTGGTGTGGTTTCGTCCCATAAAATTGGCAAAACAGAACACCCCATCGCATTTGCTTCAAAATTTGAACAGTGCTCAGATTAATTAGTCAGCCGGAGAAGGAAGCCCTGGCTATAATATATGGTGTCACCCAATTACATCATTATGTGTTGACAGAAAATTATTCCTGGTCACGGACCACTAGCCTATGACTGCAAGGTTTCATCCATCGAAACAAGTTGCCAACCACGCAGCACAAAAGCTTCATTGTTGTTTGCTATTATTGTCAAATTATCAGTATGAAATTCTGTATCGCCCAACAGTGCAACACACACACACGCTGAAACACTGTCTCGTTTACCTGTCAGCACAGATGCAGCATTCGATGCACTGGAATCTTCTTTTGTACTTACTGATTCTAGTGGTTTGCAATCACTGGATTCTTTTCCTGGTGATTCACAGCAGATAGTGCAAGCCACGGAGCGTGACCAATCACTACCATTGCTAGAAAGTTACATTCACAAAGGTTGGCCATGCTTTCAGAAATGTATTCCTGACTCCTTAGTGTGAAAATACTTTGTGTACTGCAACAGTTTCTCTCTTCTGAATGATGTGATTCTGCTTCTCATGCCCAAAGACCAAACAAGAGTGTTAATCCTCACCTCATTGCAACAGCAAGTTTTAAGTCATCTACACAGAGTTCATTCAGGAACAGTTCGCACTAAGCAGCTGGTGCACCAACATTGTACATGGCTTGGTTTAGATAAGGAAACAGAATTCGTGACAGCAAAATGTCATGCTTGGGTGGACGACAATCAGGCTGCTCTGCGCCAGGACTTTTTCTCCTAGCCGCATTCTGATACTGCATGGCGATGCCTCCATATAGACTCTGCTGGCCCCTCTTGGTAAACAGGTTGGTCAGTTATTGTCGATGCCAACTACAAATATCCTTTTGTTATCCCACTAAACAATTGTTTCTGGCAATGAACCTTGTTTTCCTTCCAAGGAATTTTAACAATTTTACACGTGCAATGGAATACAGCATGTCAGGACAGCAATGTTTTTGCCACAGTCTACTGGCATGACCAAAGTTTTGTTCAAATGTTCACGACACAAATGTCAAAACTTCGAGTTTCACATTCACATAAAGATGTTTCTGAGTTTACATAACACTTTGCTAGCTCCCAACAATTTTCTGACAGAATGTTTGCATGGGAGATGCCACAGAACTTTGCTGCATTTGCTCTGATCCAGCTTCAGACTTCAGCATGAAGTTGCACCCAAATGTCAGAGTTCAATATCAAGTGTACAACAAGCCACAACTATGGAGATCCAGCATTGTTCTCAGATCAGCTGACAGAGCACAGTACAACATTCGTGGTAGTGCAGGTATACATCAGCACCATCAAAATCAGCTATGGCACCACGAATTCAGTGATCCTGCAGTAGATCAAACTGTTTTAGATTTCTTCACAGCATGACGTCCGGCCACTGTGATGCAGCCACATCTGTCTGATGCAAATGCATCCTCCTATGCAGCTAACCGAGCGGGTGTCTCAACCCATGGCCAAGTCAGTGATGGAAGTCTCTGCCTGCCCACCTGCACTGCCATTGCTGCCAATGTTGCAGGTCATCTCTTCCAAGGATATCAATGCTGTCACCATCAGCTAGTTGCCGGCACCCTCCAAGTCGTCGGACACATCATGCGCCTGGCTTTCCAAGGCAGTTTCCCTGGTGCTTGCAAGCTGCAGTGTCTGGATACGGTTCGGTCTGCTCTGCCCCCAGACACATACCCAGCCTCATCACTATACACAGCATACGCCTTCACCCACACCCTCCAAGTTAGTGAGGGAGAGAGGCAGTATCGGCCACATATCCAAATTCGAGCAACGCCAGTTACGCTGCCACCTTTCCTACAGCAAGCACGGCAACACAAGCACACTACCATGAATGATTACACCACTGCCAATGAGATGCAAGCACCCCCTCTCTGGAGCTTCAGCAGCGGGTGTACTTAAGTTCAAACATACTTGCACTGACTCCATTTTGTATGTTTGCCAGTTGATTAACATTTACAGACTTCCATAGTGGCCAGGGCTCATGATCTACTGAATAGTTATTGAACTGAAGACTGACTGATTTATAAATCTGCAGTATCTGTATGTATTTAAACAATCAAAACTACTATTAGCAGCTGACATTCCAACTACAGCAACAAAGTTATTTATTATTTTTACTATTTGATCTTAGATGTAGAATAACCCCCCCCCCCCCCCCCCCTGAACCATGGACCTTGCCGTTGGTGGGGAGGCTTACATGCCTCAACGATACAGACAGCCATACCGTAGGTGCAACCACAACGGAGGGGTATCTGTTGAGAGGCCAGACAAACATGTGGTTCCTGACGAGGGGCAGCAGCCTTTTCAGTAGTTGCAGGGGCAACAGTATGGATGATTGACTGATCTGGCCCTGTAACACTAACCAAAACGGCCTTGCTGTTTTGGTACTGCGAACGGCTGAAAGCAAGGGGAAACTACAGCCGTAATTTTTCCCGAGGGCATGCAGCTTTACTGTATGATTAAATGATGTTGGCGTCCTCTTGGGAAAAATATTCCGGAGGTAAAATAGTCCCCCATTCGGATCTCTGGGCGGCGACTACTCAAGAGGACATTGTTATCAGAAGAAAGAAAACTGGTGTTCTACGGATCGGAGTGTGGAATGTCAGATCCCTTAATCAGGCAGGTAGGTTAGAAAATTTAAAAAGGGAAATGGATAGGATAAAGTTAGATATAGTGGGAATTAGTGAAGTTCGGTAGCAGGAGGAACAAGACTTTTGGTCAGGTGACTACAGGGTTATAAACACAAAATCAAATAGGGGTAATGCAGGAGTAGGTTTAATAATGAATAAAAAAAATAGGAGTGCAGGTAAGCTACTACAAACAGCATAGTGAACCCATTATTGTGGGCAAGATAGACATGAAGCCCACATCTACTACAGTAGTACAAGTTTATATGCCAACTAGCTCTGCAGATGATGAAGAAATTCATGAAATGTATGATGAGATAAAAGAAATTATTCAGGTAGTGAAGGGAGATGAAAATTTAATAGTCATGGGTGACTGGAATTCGACAGTAGGAAAAGGAAGAGAAGGAAACGTAGTAGGTGAATATGAATTGCGGCTAAGAAATGAAAGAGGAAGACGTCTGGTAGAATTTTGCACAGAGCATAACTTAAGCGTAGCTAAAACTTGGTTGAAGAATCATGAAAGAAGATTGTATACATGGAAGAACCCTGGAGTTACTAAAAGGTTTCAGATAGATTATATAATGGTAAGACAGAGATTCAGGAACCAGATTTTAAGTTGTAAGACATTTCCAGGGGCAGATGTGGACTCTGACCACAATCTATTGGTTATGAACTGTAGATTAAAACTGAAGAAACTGCAAAAAGGTGGGAATTTAAGGAGATGGGACCTGGATAAACTGACTAAACCAGAGGTTGTACAGAGTTTCAGGGAGAGCATAAGGGAACAATTGACAGGAATGGGGGGGGGGGGGGGGGGGAGAAATACAGTAGAAGAAGAATGGGTAGCTTTGAGGAATGAAATAGTGAAGGCAGCAGAGGATCAAGTAGGTAAAAAGATGAGGGATAGTAGAAATCCTTGGGTAACAGAAGAGATACTGAATTTAATTGATGAAGGGAGAAAATACAAAAGTGCAGCAAGTGAAGCAGGCAAAAAGGAATACAAACGTCTCAAAAATGAGAGCGACAGGAAGTGCAAAATGGCTAAGCAGGGATGGCTAGAGGACAAATGTCAGGATGTAGAGGCTTATCTCATGAGGGGTAAGATAGATACTGCCTACAAGAAAATTAAAGAGACCTTTGGAGAATAGAGAACCACTTGCATGAATATCAAGAGCTCAGATGGAAACCCAGTTCTAAGCAAAGAAGGGAAAGCAGAAAGGTGGAAGGAGTATATAGAGGGCCTATATAAGGGCGATGTACTTGAGGACAATATTATGAAAATGGAAAAGGATGTAGATGAAGATGAAATGGGAGATACGATACTGCGTGAAGACGTTGACAGAGCACTAAAGACCTGAGTCGAAACAAGGCTATGGGAGTAGACGACATGCCATTAGCACTACTGACAGACTTCGGAGAGGACAAAACTCTACCATCTGGTGAGTAAGATGCATGAGAGAGGCGACATACCCTCAGACTTTAAGAAGAATATAATAATTCCGATCCCAAAGAGAGCAGGTGTTGACAGGTTTGAAAATTACCAAACTATCAGTTTAATAAGTCACAGCTGCAAAATACTAACGGGAATTCTTTACAGACGAATGGAAAAACTGGTAGTAGCCGATCTCAGGGAAGGTCAGTTTGGTTTCCGCAGAAATATTGGAATGTGTGAGGCAATACTGACCCTACAACGTATGTTAGAAGATAGATTAAGGAAAGACAAACCTACGTTTCTAGCATTTGTAGACTTAGAGAAAGCTTTTGACAATGATGACTAGAATACTCTCTTTCAAATTCTGAAGATGGCAGTGGTAAAATTCAGGGAGCGAAAGGCTATTTACAATTTGTACAGAAAGCAGATGGCAGTTATAAGAGTTGAGGGACATGAAAGGGAAGCAGTGGTTGGGAAGGGAGTGAGACAGGGTTGTGGCCTCTCCCTGATGTTATTCAATCTGTATATTGAGCAAGCAGTAAAGGAAACAAAAGAAAAGTTCGGAGTAGGTATTAAAATCCATGGAGAAGAAATAAAAACTTTGAGGTTCGCCGATGACATTGTAATTCTGTCAGAGACAGCAAAGGACTTCGAAGAGCAGTTGAACGGAATGGACAGTGTCTTGAAAGGAGAGTATAAGATGAACATCAACAAAAGCAAAAATGAGGATAATGGAATGTAGTCGAATTAAGTCGGGTGATGTTGAGGGAATTAGATTAGGAAATGAGACACTTAAAGTAGTAAAGCAGTTTTGCTTTTTGGGGAGCAAAATAACTGACGATGGTCGAAGTAGAGAGGATATAAAATGTAGACTGGCAATGGCAAGGAAAGCGTTTCTGAAGAAGAGAAATTTGTTAACGTCGAGTATTGATTTAAGTGTCAGGAAGTCGTTTCTGAAAGTAATTTGTATGGAGTGTAGACATGAATGGAAGTGAAACGTGGACGATAAATAGTTTGGACAAGAAGAGAATAGAAGCTTTTGAAATGTGGTGCTACAGAAGAATGCTGAAGATTAGATGGGTAGATCACATAACTAATGAGGAGGTATTGAATAGAATTGGAGAGAAGAGGAGTTTGTGGCACAACTTGACTAGAAGAAGGGACCGGTTGGTAGGATATGTTCTGAGGAATCAAGAGATCACCAATTTAGTACTGGAGGGCAGCATGGAGGGTAAAAATCGTAGAGGGAGACCAAGAGATGAATACACTATGCAGATTCAGAAGGATGTAGGCTACAGCAGGTACTGGGAGATGAAGAGGCTTGCACAGGATAGAGTAGCATGGAAAGCTGCATCAAACCAGTCTCAGGACTGAAGACCACAACAACAACATGTAGAATAAATTAATATCTGAATTCTCTGTTCATGAACAGTGTCCATTCCTCACACCTGTACCCACTGAAGAACCACACATTTGTTAATATAGACATATGCTACACCGTGCCAAACATAAGAACTTTGTGAGTGTTTCGCATTGAGCAACGTAACCTCTCACCTGTGTTTACATTCCGCGCTGACCAGTTACAGCTGTAGCGGCGCATCGAAAGCTAAGTACTAATTAATTGTTTGTGTATAGTGGTTTATTTAGGAACTATAGTAGTCTTCAACCAGAGTTTTTAATGTTTTCTGGTGAAATAATTTCAGAAGAACCTTTTGGGAACTGTTTTCAGCTTTGTTACAGTCTCATTAGACGTTTTATTCTCTTTCTGTATTAGTCTTTTGTTTTATTCACATTTGTTGTTTATTAATACTGTTAATAATAGTAGTTACTTCCCTTGTAGAGTAAGTTTGTGTTTATTGTAGTCAGGTTTTTAACATCTTCTTATTGTAGCAGCGGAACTTAGAAAAAGTAAAATTTTACCATGAGTGAGAAGTGTGGGCTTTGCCGTAGGTTTGTGAGTAGTGGATTGCGGTGTGAGACTTGTTCAAAGTATTTTCACTGGGGGGGGGGGGGGGGGGGGAATGCAGTGGGGAAGCCAGTGGGCATTCTGGTGAGATCCTCTCCTGGAACTGCAGGTTATGTAGCAAGAGTAAGTTGATAGAGAAGCAGGAGCGTAAGATCTGTGCCCTTCAGGTGCAGTTGAAAAACGCACAGGAGGAGCTAGATAGGATGAGGAGGGAGAAGGGGGTTGGGGAATGGGAGCTGGCTGTTGGCAAGAGATCTGCTAGGAGAAGAAGATTTTCAGATAGTTTTACTATTGGTGTTTACAATAGATATGACCAACTGTCAGAGTCTAGTGGAGAGGAATCTCTAGTAGCTGTAGATGTAGGAAGTACGCAGCAGACCTCAGTAGTTACGGTGGCTAGAACAGTTGCAAAGTCGAAGAGGAAGAAGAAGGTTCTGCTGTTAGGTAGTTCTCATGGCAGAGGTGTAGGCCAGCAGTTGCAGGAAGTGCTGGGGAGTGAGTACCAGGTCACCAGCATTGTGAAGCCTAATGCAGGATTGGCTCAGGTGACTGTTAACATAGGGGGGTTATGTAGGGATTTTACTAAAGAGGATCAGGTTGTGATTGTGGGTGGGGCTGGTAACAGTACTGATAGGGATGGGAAGTATGACATAGATGGTGACCCGGAAAAGATAGCCACTCAGACTGGCAACACGAATGTGCATTTCGTGGAACTGTTTCAGCGCCACGATCAGCCTCATCTTAATACAGCCGTCAGGCGTAATAACATGAGACTTGGGGGTGCGCTGATGACAGAAAGCATGGGTCACATTTCAGTGGTGTCGGTGGAGTCTATCAGCAGGACGGGTTTCACTAGACATGGCCTGCACCTCAACAGGTATGGGAAGGGGAGGTTGGCAAAGCTTATAGGTGACAGCATAGGTGGGGTTGGTGGGATCACTCATGGGAAAATTCCTACAGTAGTGGGTGTTAGAGCTGCACCTTTTTTAGATTGAAGTCAGCTGATATGTATTCCTGCTTAAGGGAAGTCTCTCTAACAAAGGAACCACTTTTGACAAAGCTTAGGTATCCGAGTAATGAGGGAATTAGTATATTTCATCAAAATATACAAAGTATTAGAGATAAAGTTAGTGAACTGCTTACAGATGTTGACTCTGAAATTATTGGTATATCTGAACACTTCTTAAATAAGGAGATGATTCAGAGGCTTCCTTTACCAGGATACAGGTTGGCTGGGAGCTTTTCGAGGAGCTCTTTGCAGTGTGGGGGAGTAGCCATGTATGTGAAAAACGGCATCCCATTTGAGTCAATTGATGTTTCAAAGAATTGCACTGAAAAGGTGTTTGAATGTTGTGCAGGTGTGGTTAAATTTAACGGAGCTAAACTTCTAACTGTTGTTATTTATAGATCCCCAGACTCCGATTTCACAACATTTTTGCTAAAGCTAGAGGAGGTTCTTGGTTCACTTTATAGGAAATACAAAAAGTTAGTTATATGTGGTGACTTCAATATTAATTGTATAAGTGATTGTGCAAGGAAGAGGATGCTGGTAGACCTCCTTAATTCATATAATCTTATGCAAACCGTATTCTTTCCAGCGAGAGTGCAAGGGAACAGTAGAACAACCATAGACAACATTTTTGTTCATTCTTCATTACTAGAAGGGCATTCTGTTAGCAAAAAGGTGAATGGCCTTTCAGATCATGATGCACAAATTTTAACTCTAAAAGATTTTTGTGCTGCAACACGTGTTAAATATAGTCATCAGCTGTTTAGGAAAGCTGATCCAGTTGCTGTAGAGACCTTTGTAAACCTTATCAAGGAACAAGAGTGGCAAGATGTTTATAGCGCTGATACAGTAACGATAAATATAATGCTTTTCTCAAGACTTTTCTCATGCTCCGTTAGAATGTTCAAAACAGGGTACTAGCACAAACAGGCAGCCTGGGTGGCTGACTAGAGGGATAAGAATATCTTGTAGAACAAAGTGGCAATTATATCAAAACGTTAGAAACAGTCAAAATCTAAATGCAGCAGCCCATTACAAACAGTATTGTAAGGTGCTTAAAAATGTTATTAGGAAGGCAAAAAGTATGTGGTATGCAGATAGAATAGCTAAGTCTCAGGATAAAATTAAAACCGTATGGTCAGTCGTAAAGGAAGTGGCTGGTCTGCAGAGACAGGTCGAGGATATAGAATCAGTGCGTAGTGGGAATGTCCGTGTTACTGATAAGTCGCATATATGTACAGTATTTAATAATCACTTTCTGAATATAGCAGGTGAACTAAATAGAAACCTAGTCCCAACAGGGAATCATATAGCGCTCTTAGAAAAAAGTGTTCCGAGACTGTTACCTGAAATGCTCCTCCATGATACTGACAAGAGGGAGATTGAGTTAATAATTAAATCACTAAAGACCAAGAACTCTCATGGATATGATGGGGTATCTAGCAGAATACTGAAGTATTGTTCTATGTATGTTAGCCCAGTACTTAGCCATATATGTAACTTTTCCTTTAGGAGTGGTCGGTTTCCTGACCGATTAAAGTACTCAGTAGTGAAGCCACTTTATAAAAAGGGAGACGGGGATAATGTTGACAATTATAGACCTATTTCTATGCCATCGGTGTTTGCTAAAGTTATCGAGAAGGTTGTATATGCAAGGTTAGTGGAGCATTTAAATTCACATAATTTGCTGTCAAATGTTCAGTTTGGTTTTAGAAATGGTTTAACAACTGAAAATGCTATATTCTCTTTTCTCTGTGAGGTTTTGGACGGATTAAATAAAAGGTTGCGAACGCTAGGTGTTTTCTTTGATTTAACGAAGGCTTTTGACTGTGTTGACCACAAAATGTTACTGCAGAAGTTGGACTATTATGGAGTAAGGGGAGTAGCTTACAATTGGTTCGCGTCTTACTTTAAGAACAGAAAGCAGAGGGTAATTCTCCGCAATATTGAGAGTGGTAGTGATGTTCGGTCCCAACGGGGCACTGTTAAGTGGGGCGTTCCCCAAGGGTCGGTGATGGGGCCACTGCTGTTTCTTATTTATATAAATGATATGCCTTCTAGTATTACAGGTGATTCAAAAATATTTCTGTTTGCTGATGACACCAGCTTGATAGTGAAGGATCTTGTGTGTAATATTGAAACAGTATCAAATAACGTAGTTCATGAAATAAGTTAGTGGCTTGTGGAAAATAATTTGATGCTAAATCACAGTAAGACTCAGTTTTTACAGTTTCTAACACACAATTCAACAAGAACTGATATTTTGATCAGACAGAATGGGCATATTATAAGCGAGACGGAACAGTTCAAGTTCCTAGGAGTTCGGATAGATAGTAAGCTGTTGTGGAAAGCCCATGTTCAGGACCTTGTTCAGAAACTATATGCTGCTTTATTTACCATTAGAACAGTATCTGAAATAAGTGACACTTCAACACGAAAAGTAGTCTACTTCGCATATTTCCATACGCTTATGTCGTATGGTATTATTTTTTGGGGTAGTTCTTCTGATTCAAAATGGGTATTTTTGGCTCAAAAACGGGCTGTTCGAGCTATATGTGGTGTATGTTCGAGAACCTCTTGTCGACCCCTATTCAATAGTCTGGGAATTCTGACACTGCCCTCACAGTATATATTTTCTTTAATGTCGTTTGTTGTTAGCAATATTAGCCTATTCCCAAGAGTTAGCAGCTTTCACTCAGTTAATACTAGGCAGAAATCCAATCTGCATGTGGAATGCACTTCCTTGACTCTTGTGCAGAAAGGAGTGCAGTATTCTGCTCCATCCATTTTCAATAAGCTACCACAAGAACTCAAAAATCTTAGCAGTACCCCAAACACTTTTAAGTCTAAACTGAAGAGTTTCCTCATGGCTCACTCCTTCTATTCTGTCGAGGAGCTCCTGGAAGAGCTAAAAAATTAAGCAAATTCCAGTGTTACATTGTTGCTTTTCTTTATTTAAATTTACGACTTGTCACCTGAATATGTTTTTTTATATTTCATTTTATCTGTTTCTAATATCGTGTTATAATTTCATGTATTGACTCCTTCCATGACCATGGAGACTTCTCCTTAATTTGGTCCCACGGAACAATAAATAAATAAAAAAGAACTGATGTCCTTTATGTCTCTAAATCTGCAACATTACTCCAGTCCTAGTGATAAATATGAATCATCCAAAATCATAAGTATCACCTAAAACATTACTCATTGCTGAAGATGAAATATGTGTATGTATGTTTCATGCGACTGAAATTAAATGTATGTCTTCAGGAAATGGCTTGGATTCAGGTAATCAGCTTAAACTGGAGACATTTAAACAACAAACCACAGAACTTGAAAATTATCAAATCTGTGATTATTGTGCTTTCATATAGCTAGACCTGCACACTAAGGCAGAAATTTTTGGGTCTTCCTGAAGATGTCAGTCATGCACTACACCTGGAAAGCAGCTACTCAGATAGCAGAGAATGTGTGGCATGTAAATGAACACATCTTAAGTTAGAGAAACCCTCTGTAGGGCCAATAAGGAATAAGTATGAAGCTCTATAGACAAAATAATGAGTTATCTGTATTTAGTATGTATGTGGGGGGGGGGGGGGGGGGGTTGGAAAAGAAAGGGTGTGGATGGGAGTAATACACAGTCTTGCAGGTCAGGAAAAAGAAAATGTTACATAACATTAGTTAACTGCAAATGCATTCAGGGAAGCAGCTCAGAATTTCTCTTACTCATCAACCATAAATGCAAACATAATACTTGGTACAGATAGGTGGCTGTAACCAGACATTAATATGTATGAGAACATTCTTAATTTCTGAATGGAAGAAATATTGTTAAATTGGCTGGGCAGACAGGTACTAGCAAAGGAACTATTGCCATACAAAACTGAGTTATGTTTAATTAAATAATTACAAAGAGTATGAACACATGATAATCTTGGTGAAGATTACCTTCAAAGTTGGAGCAAAACTATACCGTAATCCTATGTTCCCATCGGGTGCCCACAGTAAGTACTACAGAGGTAAGCTGCACCACTGAAGGTTACAAAATATTGCACTTCAATTTACTGGTGATGATATAGGCTATTGATAGTACCAGCCAGCCACATACTGGAAGAAGCACTCTTTTAAAATGAGAATGGGTAGCATGGACAATGTTGCGTAACACACTGAACCAAATGTATTTTCCAAAGGCATCCAGAGATGATGGTTACACAATCCACCCAAGAGAGAGTAACACTGGTGACAAAGAAATACAGTTTTACGATTTACTGGCTCAAGATACAAATATCAATAGCCAAGCACCATTAATCTCTTTCGTTGAGAGGCAGGTAAACAATCCTACATGAAAGTGTACAAAAAAGTAAAAAGAAGAGCAGCCAATAGCTAATATTTAACTTTGGTAAGAAGAATGAGAAGCTATTCCCATTTTTGGATCTCGCATATTGATAGTAAGAATACCTATCAAAAGTGGGGAAAATGGATTATCGATAAATACAAAAAATTAATACAATATGAAGCTACGGCTAACAACCGTAGTTGTAACTCGGAGCTTGCTCCATACAAGGTTCACTACCTTTGAAAGTCAAACATGGAAGGAAATCTTTCAAGGAATAATCCACCGCTTGGCAATAACCAAGGAAGACTGCACTCGGATACGGTGGGCAGTCACCTGAAAGATAACTTGGATGAGTCGGAGCATCTGAAAATACCCAAAACGGACAGACGACCAAAACTCAAGACAGGACAAATAAACTACATTGCGACACACAATATAAATTCCCTCATACAACCAGGCAAACTCAAAATTCTGACAGATGAAATGGATCGCAAGGGGATTCTCATAACCGGACTTCAAGAAATGAGAAATACTGATCAGGAGCCGATAGAATCACAAGGATATAGGATTTATAAGGGAATACCAGGGAAAAGAGTCATGAAACAGTGTCCACAATTTGGAACAGGATTCGTGGTGAGTCTGAAAATAATAGAGTCCGTAATAGAATTTAAAGCACAATCTCCCAGGCTCTCAACATTAACGCTAAAAGCTGCAAATAAAATGTACACAATAATAAATGCCCATGCCCCGACAAATGATAAAAATAATAAAAAAGAACACAGAGAAGAGGTAGAAAAATTTTGGGAGCTCTTAGATCAAACGACGAATAACATTAATAAAAATCACATCAAAATTTTAATTGGAGACTTCAATGCCCAGTTAGGAAGGGAAAAGAGATATAGAGACATAATAGGGAAATGGACAGCACAAACAAGAACAAACAAAAATGGCATAAGACTAGTGGAATTTTGCAGAAACCATGACACGATCTCAAAGTCGACGTATTTTAAGAGAAGACCAAGTAAACTAAAAACTTGGAAACATCCAGACTGGAAAAAAGGAGAATGGCAACTGGACCATGTCTGCATGGATAAGAATTACCACAAGGAAATTTACAATGTGAAAGTACTGAGAGGGACAGATACCGGATCAGATCATTACATGATAAAAATTAAAATTAAATTAACCCCATTAGCAAAGAAAAAATCCCACCAGAAGAAGAAGAGAACCTATGACCCTCATAAACTGATACAAAATGAGGATTATGAAGCACAAACCAGGGGTATAAAAATAACAGATGATCTGGAAGAAATAATTCCCAAATTGAAACAAATAGCTGAACAAGTTGCCCCTATAAATCCAAGGAAAAAACACCAGTGGTGGAACGATGAATGGGATGAAGCAGTGTTGGATCGACACCAAGCCTGGTTAAGGCATCAAAATGAAAAAACAGAAAAATAATATTTGGAACACACAAAACAAAGGAAGACAACACAAAAAATAATAAGGAGAGTTAAACGTCAGTACCAAAAAGATATACTTCTAATGATAGAAACAAATAGTGAAAAAACAAACTCAAGAGACTATTACAAAATATTTGGCAGACAATTACAAAGATATGATCCTCCAACATTAATGTTAAAAGATAAAGATAATAACCTAGCCCATAGCAATAGTAAAAATACAGAAATTCTAGCAGAAACATTTAACAAGTTACTAAATTGTGAAGATCCCCCAGAACTTCTTCAGATAAACACAGAAACCCCAATTAAAACACCAGCAGAAAATATAAATCCACCTACAATTAATGAGATCTACAGAGCTTTGAAAGAACTCAAAAACTACAAAGCAAGTGGAGAAGATCAAACGTTTGCTGAACTTTGGAAATATGCAGCAGAACCAGTAAAGATAGCATTACACCAATGCATAGTAAAAATCTGGAATGAAGAGAAATTACCAGAAAATTGGACTACTGCTATAATACATCCATTACATAAGAAAGGAGAAAAATTAAATCCAGACAACTATAGAGGAATTTCCCTTTTGGACTGCACGTATAAGATCATGTCAAGAATACTATACAACCGCTGTAAAGATCAACTAGAACTGGAACTGGGAGAATATCAAGGAGGATTTAGATCCTGGAGAAGCTGCCCAGAACAGATAATCACCTTGAAGTTAGTTATGGATGTCGACGAAAGAAGGCAAAAAACAACTAGTCATAACCTTTGTAGATTTCAAAAAGGCGTATGATTGCATCCATAGATCTTCAATGATGAAAATATTAAGGAATTTTGGACTTCATCCTAAATTAATAAAAATGATACAGTTAACCTTAACAAACACCAAATCCAAAGTAAAATTTAGAGGAGAAATATCTGAACCATTTACGATTAAAACAGGGTTGAGACAGGGAGATTGTTTATCACCATTGCTATTCAATTGTGCTCTTGAATATGTAATGAGAGAATGGTACAAGGAAAATCCTATGAATATTAAAATTGGAACTAAGAAAGATAAAATAAACCTAAATTGCTTGGGATTTGCTGATGACCTAGCATTACTAGCTAATAATATTCAGGAAGCCACGAAACAAATAACAAGCTTACAAAATATAGCACAAAAATTAGGACTCCAGATATCATTTGAAAAGACTGAAATAATGGTAACGGATCCACTTGTAATAGATCACATCACAGTGAACAATAGGGAAATTAAAATAGTGAAACAATTTAAATACCTGGGTGAAATTATAACACATAAATTGGATGAGAAACCTGCATGGCGAGCAAGAACTAATAAAATGATAAAAGCTCAAAAACTAACATGGTCTACGTACAATAAAAAATGTCTATCAATTAAAACAAAATTAAAACATTACAAGACGGTGGTTCAACCAGAGGTTACATATGGAAGTGAAACTCTTTTTAAAGTCACCCAGAAAAACAGAATTGACAAAATTTTAAAAGTAGAGAGAAGAATTGCTAGAACATGCATAAATAAGAAATATCAAAAAGCTGGGCAATGGCGGATAGTTCCAAATGAAGTGGTATACAGAGAACTGGAGCCTATCACTGATACTATACGAAAGAAAAGGATCTCTTTTTGTGGTCACATTCTGAGGACACCAGAAACCAGATTATCAAGGAAAATTATTGAGAAACTCTGGAATTTGAAACAACAAGGAGGATGGCTTAAGGAAATAAGAGAGGATATGGAAGAACTGGAAATAACTCTGGATGATTTGCAGAACAAAACGCCAAATTTAAAGAAGTTGAGGGACACAGAAATAAGATTTAAACCAAAAATTGACAAACGACATACAATGAAAAGGGTATTTACAGATAAGGAACGACGAAAAGCATCGGAATGAAAATACCAAAGAAGAGGACCAGAAATGATTGACTGAAGTGGTCCAATGAGGCCGTAAAAGCAGAAGAAGAAGAAGAGGCTGTAAATCAAAAAATGTCATTGTAGTGTCTTTTAATAGTATAAGATTTGCTTGTAGTTTAGGGAATGTAACTATGCTAATAAGAAGTGTTTATACATCATTTTACAGTATATTGTAATGGAATGTTATGTTGCTTTGGAATGTTGTAATCCCACACTGCATGGTGGTGCATATATGTGCTGTAAATCAGTTTCCATCAGCATTATAAAGCAGCAATAGTTTTTTAAGGCTCTATCCTCACAGCAGTGATACATTGCTGAATCACCAGTTTCAATTATTGCTTTCATTATTAGCAATTTTCACAGAGTCAATTTTCTGTGCAGAGTGATGTTTGGTGTTGACACTGTACAATCTTAGTGTTGAGTACTGAGTGTTTGAATAATCAATAATCATTGTTGTAGCTAAAGGTAAGCACTAAAACAGTATGTATTGATGGACTAATTTGTATATTTTACATCATCTTACCAGGATAAGTCCATCCACTGAAGACATGGGTGTCATTGATGCTTGCTTTACTGTTAATACTTCATTATCACCAATTGAAGAGTCACCATTAGAGCTTCAATGGATCAGCAAAAGGTATTCAATGGGATACATAAAGCACAAAGTTCTAAAGGCCCAAGGCAGCATTACTAAGGTAATTGCCACAGCTGCTGGTGTGAGCCAAGTAGATATTGTTCAAATAAAAATGGAAGAGTGCCAAAAACTTAAAGATAAAGACACCTTAATTGAAGAACTTAAGATTAAGCTTCAGGCTTCAAGAAATTGCAGTAAAGTTCAAATTTTGATCCTGGCCACAAATAGCTGGACTATTGAAAAAAATGGCTAAAGAATTTGCTGTTTCAACTAAAATGGTGAAAAAGTGTAGGAAACTAAAGATGGAAGATTGGATTTTGGCAACACCTGCAAACCAAAATGGGAAAAAGCTCAGTGATGAAGTAAAACAAAATGTCTTTACTTGTTTGGAGATGATGAGTTTTCTCATTTATGCCCAGCTAAAAGGATTATGATGCAGTAAGAGTAACTGGGAAAAAGATTCACAAGCAGGAACCACTGCTCCTTTGTAACCTGTAAGAAATGTTCTTTGCTTATTGTAAGCAATATGGAAATGAACTGAGCTTCTCAAAATTTTGTGAGCTCGGGCTGAAATGGTGCACTACAGTTGGTGCTTCTAGATCACATTCAGTATGTGTATGTGCAATTTATCAAAATGTCAAATTAATGTTGGCTTCAGAAACATCCATCCGAGACGACTACAAGGTTTTGAGAAGAAACTATATGCAGCTTGGAATCAAAAGATTATATACTGCAACATTGCAACAAATGTCCAGGAAAAATACAACTAGAGGCTTTTCTTAAAGATGCTTTTAAAGATTATGACCTTGAAGAAGCAATGTAATACAAGCAATGTGTCCATTCTGACAGAGGCACATTAGAGACATGCCAGAGAACTGTTGAAGGTTTCATGGAGGCACTGATTTGGAAACTTACTGGTTTAAGAAGCCATCACTTTGTGACATAACACTGAAGTTTATACCTTAAGCAGCTAAAAAGAAATCTTGCAGGAAATGAATTAATTGTATTAATGGATTTTGCTGAAACTTGTTCATTTGTTGTTCAAGATGCTGTGCAAGGATTTCATTGGGAGAATAGTCGGACCACATTACATCTGTTTGTTATCTATTTTGGTGGCAAAGAATGTCAGAGTATTAGCATTTGTATTATCAGTGACTGTCTTCATCATGATGCCATTGCTGTCCACCCCTTTCAAATAATGTTAATAGCATATTTAAAGATAAAGAACGAAAAGATTAAGAATATTTATTTCTTTAGTGATGGTTCATCAGCTCAATAAAAGAATTTCAAAAATTTCATCAATTTATGTATGCATGAAAAATTTTTGCCATCAATGGTGAATGGAATTTTTCTGGAACAAGCCACAGTAAATCGCCTTGTGCTGGCACTGTGGGAACAGCAAAAAGACTAGCAACCTGTGCTAGTTTGCAGAGGCCCTTCGATAACCAAATATTGACGCCATACAATTTTTTTCAAATTCTATGGTGACAGTATTCCAGGCATAGTTTTTTGCGTATAAAAAAAACTTTGAAAAAGTTCAGCTTGATCAAGCAACAAGAAGAGTTTCCAATGATGCTACAGCAATCACAGTTAATGCCTCTGAAGTAGATGAAGAAATTCCAACAATCTCAACTGCAAGTTTACAACCAGGACAGTGTGTTGCATGGGTGTAAGACAATTTTTGGTGGGTAGGAAAAGTTTCATATGAACAAGATGATGTCCTCATCAGCTTTATGAACCCACATGGTTCTGCTCGTTCCTTGCACTGGCCAACTGCTAAAGACACCTGCTGGATTTCTGAGCAAGATATTTTCATGACTTTAGAAGCACCATCATCATCAGGAAGACAATACAGTTTTCCTCAGTCTGTCATTGACAAAATTGTAGAACTATTTAACCAAAAATGGAGCTGACTCTTTAGTGTTTTTGTTTTGCAAATTTGCTTGTGTTGTGTATGGCATTTGTTAAATTAATGTTTGAAACTGATTTATATACTAAATAAAAAATTTATTAGAGGACTTAATGAGCAAAATATCTCACTTCTCGATCTTCAGGAAGTGCTAAAATAATAACTTCTGAAATGTATTCTTACTAATCAGTATGTAAGCTCCAGAAATTAAACAATATAGCTTTGAAAGCTTAAGTATGTTCTTTCCAGCTGTGGCAAGAAAAAAATAGATTGAACAAGACACAGTTGAGATATTGCCCCCCAAAAATACGCTACAATTTGCACTTAGAAAATTTTGGCCAAACTTGCAGATGCATACCGTCTCATCTAGGCATCCAATGTTAATTAAATTTGATACATATAAAGACATCATAGGTAGGAATAATCCTCTGAAGTTTTGGTGTGATTGGTCCATACAAAAACAAGCAGTGGTTGGTCAAACCTTGGCTCTTACAATAGTGCGACAAATTTTTTAGCCACTTTAGAGGCTTGTATCTATGTTTAGGAGTGGCTAAATCTCACATTTTTGTCATGGTGTGATTCAGCATAGAAAGTTGTCTGTGTATATTAATGTACATGACCAAATGTTTGCTAGAAATTTTAAAAATGCCTACCAAACTTAGCACATTTGTGCCTTTGTACACGATGCGAAGATGAATAGCCTCTCTTTAAAAGCTCCTAAGAATTCAACCACTGAAGGCACTGAACTGAAATTTGTTATATAACCATCAAAGACCATATAGAACCTTCCCACAAAATTTCATTAGATTTGGAGATGGTCGAGTGGGGACCTCTGGTCACCTTGACATGGAATGACCAAAAAGTAAAAATTGCAGAGAGGCCAAGGTTGAATAAATTAAGTAGGCGTGAAATGACAATGGGTTGCAGTTGGTGAACAGAGATGAAGGAACTTGTTTAGGTTGGGCTAACATGAATAAATGAATCAAAATTGTCTCAGGTCTGAAAACAACAACACACTCATACTATTATTGTTATTTCTTGAGATCCTAAATTTGCACATTTTGTTATTTGTTGTTACTCTTCTCTATATTTCTCACTCTTTCTGGTGTAGGGAATGGGGGAAGGAGAAGAGAGGGGGGGGGGGGGGGGGGGCAGGAACAACAAAATGACAGGGAGAGCTGGGACACCAAGGAAATTATTCCAACAGGATGCCAAAATAGTTACACCTCCAAAACTGTTTTAACATTCAACACCAATGAAGGCTGATTGGAGAAGGTGGTCTCTGTTGGAGATGACCTATTTTTGAAACTTTCCACTGATTTCAAATTTCCAGCGAATCTTGAAAAAGCACATCGAATATAAAATAATGAAGATTTTTCAAAACTTTTGTCATGCTACTTTAAATTTAACGAAATTGCGTTATGTATGAAGCAAATGTACACCTTTGGGTTCTCTACAGAGAAATTTGTTAATATTGTATTTATGTCGTCTTCACATACATTGGATTCATCAACTCACAGCCAAACTGTCCTGTTCCAACATAACCGAGACCCCAGACTACTTTACGAGATCAGTGAATCATTCCAATAAAGATTTCAAGCGGACAGCATCAGCACACTGGAAAGCAAGCGACATGCAGCTGCTGCAGAGGACTGGGTGTTGTGTGTACTTCATCACCATTTTCACCATCATTGACACGCAAGTCACCGAAGTGGCGTCAACTAAAAAAAAACTTGCAATACGGCGGCCGAACTCTGAAGGGGATATCTCGGCCAATAAATGCCATACGATCATTTCATTTCATTGCCCCAGAGTTTGTCCACAAACATCTGTTGCACATTTACAGCCACGCACCAAATCAGCATGTCATTAGCACACCTTGAGGCCGTTTTTTATGTAGTTTTCTAACATCTTTACGATTCACATGATAACGCCAAGATCTGCCGTGGTATATAACATTCTACCGTTGTGCAGTGCTCACTGAGATCGCCGAAGCATGCCCAGAGCGCAGAGTATTTGAGTCAATTGAAATTCTTACGCTCGCAAATTATCCTCGGGGTAAAAGATATTCCTTATAGGTACATTTGGAGCAGGTCTGGAGAAGGTTGGCTCGTACTTCGGTGGAAAGGATTTGTACACATCGTACCAAATTGGTCTATCTTCATTCTTCATGGCACCAGACTTCAGAAGACCGGTAACCCTGCGAACGAGAAACACGGACATAGTTTCTACCTGTGAACTACACTATTGTCATCATATGCAACTTAAGACCACACGATGTGAGGTAGTAGCAAAACTACTAAAATTTACCTTGAATATATAGTTCCAACTTTTTCTAATCTGCTACTTGCCATGTCTCAGAAGGACGCAATATTTCGAACACCACTTCTGTTACACTACGAAGAAGAGATGGTTTTCTCCTATAGACCAATAAGATATCTATACATCATAAACATTGTTCACAACAAAAATATAATGCTACGCTGCTGCGGTCGTGGTTGTCTAGTGTTTGTAAACACACGAACTTTCAAGGGCTCTATACCACGCTACACTCGATGTTTACGCGAACGCTGGGCTACGTCATCTCGACGTCACTTCCTTAGTTCGTTCGGGTGAAACGAAGCTCTCCCTGTTTACACATGACAGTGAACGAAGTCGCGGCAGCCAGTAATATAGGCGGCAGTGACACAGTGTGAAAATGAATAGAAAACCATTCCAAATAGAACTAGCAAATTAGTCAAATAAGTAGAAAATATGCAGGAATAGTTTACTTTGTGTTAAAGGGAAATTAGAGGGAAAAATTATAAAAACGATACATGTGACAACCTTAACAGCTTTGAGCGATATGCGTTGGTTGTGATTGTCACATGTCTTGGTTGGTGACTGATGTTGTGACGTTGAAACGAAGTGTGTAACTGTGTATGTTGTGAATTAAGTTCGTTATAATATTGCAGCAAGATGAGTTTGAGTCTGATTCCTGAAGAGAGAATACGAGCTATTGGATCAGTGTTGAACGACCAGGAAAGGCCGCTGAAAGAAAGATTTAGAGCATTATTCACATTGAAAAACATAGGCGGACCTGTTGCTGTTGAATGTATTAAGCAATGTTTTAATGATCCTTCGGCGTTACTGAAACATGAACTGGCATACTGCCTTGGGCAGATGCAGGATCCCATCGCAAATCCTATTCTGATAGATATTTTGAGAGACCGTAATCAGGAGCCCATGGTCAGACATGAAGCAGGTCAGGTTACATTAGTCGTGGAACTTTTAATGACATATCAGTTAATTTTGTTGAGAACTACAGTATTTTCAATGCAAGACCCTATACCGTAGAGAAATTAACATTAGACTATGTGATATTTGATAGTGTAACAGCAATATTATCTCAAATCGTTATCGATACGGAAAGCATTAGTAAAGATATTTCTTTTGTTTCAAGAATATGCACGTCAGCGGTTTCTCACAATTTTGTGTGATATTTTCTTACCTTTGAAGTGGTATGTTCTCGCAGAGTAGTGCCTATACTTAACGCAGTTGAAATAGCCTAAGTCAGATCTACTTCATTACTGAAAGTTCTCATTGTTTATTTATATTTGCTAGTAGACGAAATAGTACCTATGATGCCTGGTGTATATGGGACCTTTTTCTTTTTTTTACATGGGCTGTATGAGTAGTAGGGCCTAGTGATATGTAAGTAAAATACTGTAGAAGGGGAAAAGAAAATTTATTAGAAAGATGTTGATTACACTTCTTTGTACTACTATATGCGAATCTTTTGGGCTTAAAGATTATCGCTACTAGTTGATAAAGCCTTTCGAAGTTTCTGCATGTTAGATCTCACTTAGCCAGTGATAACATCTTGAATTTTTTTGCCAGTGCTGGAACCCAAGGCACTTTGGATGCATTAAATAGTGAAAAATTACTTGTAGCAAAGTCCGAGCTACATGGGCAGTCTTACAAAGTGAACACTTCGAATTGACACACTAATTATTTGCCAAGAAGTGCAACATACCAAGAATAACTGTTGAATCAGTTGAAATTGTACATGTTTCAACACCTGTTCTACAGCCTACACTTGGCAGCAAATGATTTCCACCTCATCATGCTTTTTTTTTTTTTAGGCCTCTTCATCTCAGAGTAGCAGTTGCAACCTATGTCCTCAATTATTTGCTAGATGTGTTCCAGTCTGTCTTCCTCTACAGTTTTTACCATGTGCTGCTCCCTCTCGTACTATGCAAGTTACTCCCTGATGTCTTAACAGATGTCCAATCATCCTGTCCCTCCTTGTCCAAGTATTCCATTTATTCCTTTCCTCACCAATTCTGCTGAGAACTTTCTCATTCCTTACCCAGTCCACCTAACTCACAAAATTTTTTTGTAGCACCACAGCTCAGATGCTTAGATTCTCTTCTGCTTCAGTTTTCCCACAGTCCTTGTCTCACAACCATACAGTCCTGTGCTCCAAACATACATTCTCAGACATTTCTTCCTCAAAGACTATATTTGTTACTAGCAGACTTCTCTTTGTCAGGAATGCCCTTTTTGCCAGTGTGGCAGACAGCAGGTAAATAATCAAAATGGTCATTACCTTTGTTATGTCACCATGAAAAGACACTTAAATTGTGTACCTGCGTGCTTTAAATCTACCTTCGCCATTTACAAAAGCCTGAAAATGATAATTGCAGTCAGTGAGAAAGTGGTGGAGAACATATTGAACATAATTTCCAGTCTGCCAGTCCACATAACTCTTTGAACTCATTGAAAGAAAAAAATTCCTACTAGCTGTTTACCCAGTTGGATCAGGAACTGTGACTGTAATTAAAAGTTTTGAGTTTTAACTGATTGATACATTCTTTAAAGGTTGACATGCACAAAATATGATGATGTCCCTATCAGAAACAGCAATATTAACAGTTCATAGGTGACCTCTGTAGTAAGTTCCAAGTTAAATGGTCTATTGCCCTGACTTCTAACCAAAAGTTAATTACTTGTCTGAAAAGTAGAAATGATCTCTCCTCTTGCCTTGTGGTTTTGTCAACATGACGGGCAACACACAAACAGTTACGTCCGTGAAATCTTAGCGACCTACAACAGTGTTTGGTCCTCATGAGCTCACTTCCTAATTTTACCAATAACACTTTTGATAGCTGCATGGGTCTGATGTCATCTGAAGCACAGCACACACAGATGTTTGTTTGACACGGACAGACTGGTATCTTTGTGCAAAGTCTCCCTTCTAACTGCATCACTGGCTGTATTTGTGCACAGCAGATGTCCAAAAGGAATGTGTGCTATCTACCGACCTAGGCACAGGTAGCAGCATCTAAATGGCCCTTTCTTGGACATGTATTAATTAATAGCTCTGTTTAACAATTTACAATCTTCTTAATTTTTGTATAAAGACAGTTATTTTTTTCTTTAGTTACTGAAAAAGTTTTTGCTCTACTGTGTTTAAACTTTGCTGGCTAAAATTTTAGTATGGATCTGATAGTAGAACATGGCCTTTGAACTGCCTTTTTAAGATTCCTTGTATTAATAGTTATTTACAATACATTCTTGAAACTTTGTACAGATTTATTATATTATGAATATAATGAAGTGCTATAATTAGAACTTTCTATTACAAATACAAACAATCCTTAATCTATTATGAATAAAAATGTTTTTGTTCCAATTCGGTTTTCAGTAAAAATTTGAAAACTAGCAGAGGTACCTTATTTCAGCCTCTTAGTCTTATTATTTGGTGCCACTTATTTTATTCTTTGGATCATATATTATGCCTAATATATTCATTTGATCATTCTGAGTCCTTATGATGTTAACATTAACATACTGAAGAATACACTGACAAAGTTTGGAAAGTTGTTTTAATTTTTCAATTTCTCCCTTAGATTATGGTGCAATTCTTTGACTGTTGAGCACAGATATGTTCTGATGATGTGGCGCTGGTAGTAGTGAATCGGGGTAAGCCCCAGCACACTCTCATGCTTCTGTACCTCTTACAATCATACAGTGCTTGTTTTGCCTCAAGAATGAGTCTGCTTTTTACATCCTCCTTGCTCCATCTGTCATGGCTTATTTTATTGTCTAGGTACCAGAATTCCCTAAGTTTATCTGGTTTGTGATCCCCAATCCTGATGATAAGTTTCTCGCTTTTCTCATTTCTGCTGCTTCTCATTACTTCCATCTTTCTTTGATTTACTCTATCCATATTTTGTGCCCATTATACTGTTCATTCAAAAAATCCTATAACTCTGCTTCACTTTCACTGAGGATATCAATGTCATCAGCAAATCTTATCACTGATACCTTTCATCTTGAATTGTAAACCCACCCTAGAACCTTTCTTTTATTTCCACCATTACTTCAATCTATGGGAGCAGAAGACTACATCACTGTCTTACATCTTTTTTATTGTGAGCACTTCATTCTTGGTCTTCCAGTGCTATTGTTCCCTGTTGGATCATGTACATATTGTATATTACCTGTCTTTTGCTGTAATTTACCCCTATTTTTCTCAGAATTTTTAACATCTTGCACCAATTTACACTGTTGAAAGCTTTTCAGAGTCGCCATATCCTGTGAATGTGCCTTGACTTTTCTTCAGTCTTCATTCCTTATCAACACAGCATCAAAAGTGCTTCTCTGGTGCCTTTACCTTTCCTAAAGCCAAATTATCATCCAACAGCTCCTCAATTTTCTTTTCCATTCTTCTGTATATTATTTTTGTCAGCAACTTGGCTTCATAAGCTATTAAGCTCATTGTGCAATAACACTCGCATTTGCCAACGCTTGGTACATCACCAGTCAATACATTCTACAGACCAGTGTGAATAGTGGTCCCTATGGAATGCTATTTATCCCTTCTGCTTTATTTGGTATTAAGTCATCCAAAGCTCTTTTAAATTCTGAGTATAATACTGGACACTGATCACCTTGCTGTTAAGTACCCATAAGTTCCATCTAATACTGTATTACATATCTCTGTCCTGTTGACTTCTGTTTCTTCTTCTATCACATTATCAAACAACTTGTAGAGGCCTCCATTGCACTCTTTCCACCTAACTGCCCTCTCTTCTGCGTTTAACAGTGGAATTCCCATTATAGTGTTAATGTTACTGCCCTTGCGTTTAATTTCACCAAACATTGTTGTTACTTTCCTGTATGCAGAGTCAGTCCTTCATACAGTGCTGTACAGATATAGTTCAGCAAGTGCCCTTTATTAGTGTCACACATATTAATCAAAAACGGAAAATCCATGCTTGAAGGTAATAATATTATGAAAAGGATAGTTGCTACTAACCAAAGAGCGGAGATGCTGAGTCACAGATAGGCAGAACGAAAAGACTGTCAGAAAGTGAGTTTTTGGCCAACAAGGCCTTCGTTGAAAATGGACAGCCCCCCCCCCCCCCCCCCCCCCCCCCACACACACACACACACACACACACACACACACACACACACACACACACGTGCGCGACTACAGTCTCATCTGGCAGCTGAAGCCAGACTGCGAGCAGCAGTGTGTGATGGGAGAGGCAACTGGGTGGTGGGGATGAGGAGGCTGGGGTGTGGATAGGAAGGGATAGCAGGGTAGGATTGGAGGACAGTAAAGTGCTGCTTGTGGTAGCGTGCAGGAATGAAGTGGAGAGAGGGCGTGCAACTAGACGCAGTCAGGAGTTAGGTGGAGGGCAGGGGAGAGTGGGGTAGCAGAAATGGAGAGAAGTAAAAAGATTGGATGTGTTGGTGGAATAGAGAGCTGTGCAGTGCTAGAATGGGAGCAGGGAAGGGGCTACATGGATAAGGACAATGGCTAACGGAGATTGAGGCCAGAAGTGTTTCGGGAACGTAGGATATACTGCAGGGAGAGTTTCCACCTGCACAATTCAGAAAAGCTGTTGTTGGTAGGAAGGATCCAGATGACACAGGTTGTGAAGTAGTCATTGAAATAAGAGTGTCACGTTGCATGGCATGCCCAGCAGCAGGGTGGTCCAACTGTTTCTTGGCCACAGTTTGTTGGTGGCCTTTTATGTGGAGATAAGCTTTTGTTAGTTGTCATGCCCTTATGGAATGCAGCACAATGGTTGCAGCTTGGCTTATAGATCGCATGTCTGGTTTCACAGGTAGTCCTGCCTCTGATGGGGTAGGTGAGGATTGTGACTGGACTGGAGTAGGTGGTAGTGTGAGGATGTATGGGACAGGTCTTGCATCTAGGTCTGTTACAGGGATATGAGCCATGAGGCAAGGGGTTGAGAGCATGGGTTGTGTAGTGACGAGTAGTCCCTCTCAAAATATATTGAATCTCTCGCCGAGGCCTTCACAGACTGTAATTACTCTCCCACCCTTGTACAAAAACAGATATCTTGTGCCTTACCTTTCCAGTCACCCACCACCTCACAAAGTCCCATCGTCTGGCTACTCAGTACCATCCAGAGTGGAGTAACTGAGTTACATACATCAGGGTGTAGATTACCTCTTGTGCACTGAAATGAGAAATGTCCTACTCACTATCCTTCCCACCCCCTCCACAGTGGTATTCTGCCACCCACCGAACCTACACAATATCCTTGTCCATCCCTACACAACTCCTGCTCCCACCTCTTTGCTTCATGGCTTATGTCCCTGTAATAGACAGAGATGCAAGACCTGTCGCATACACCACCACCTACTCCAGTCTTGTCACAAGCATCACCTATCCCATCAAAGGCATGGTTACCTGTGAAACCAGTCATGTGATCTACAAGTTAAGCTGCAACCACTGTGCTGCATTTTATGTGGACATGACAACCAACAAGCTGCCTGTCTGCACAAATGGCCACCGACGGGAAGGTGGCCAAGAAACAGCTTGTCCACCCTGTTGCTGAGCGCTCCACCCAATGTGATGTTTCTGATTTGCACAGATGGGAACTGTCCTGTAATATATCCTATGTTCCTGTAACTCTCGTGGTGTAAATCTTCATTAGTCATTGACCTTACCCATCTAGCCCCTTCCCTGTCCCCATTCCAGCACTACACAGCCCTCTATTCCCCCAATGCACCCAGTCTCTTTACTCCTCTCCTTTTCCATCACCCGCACTCTCCCCTGCCCTCCATCTAACCTCCTGGCTGCACCTAGTTGCATGCCCTCTCTCCACTTCATCCCTGCGCACTCCCACAAGCAGCACCTAGATGTACCCTTGTCCGGTTCACAGCTACGCTACAGATCAATTTATTTATGAAAATACAAAGTACAATCACCAACAAACTTTACATATTCACACACACCTTTTCCTTTAACCCAAATAAATACAGACTCATTTACAGATATTTTTCTCCTGTTCCGTGTATACAATGACAATGCTGAAGTAGACATATAAGCAGATTTACCAAAGTCTTTATTTGCAAGTTCAGCCATATGGTAGGTACGGTAGGCAATAATGTCTCTATCTACAAAACTTTCAAGTCCCGGTACGTTAGGAACACCTGTACCTCCACGTACAATAGCTACAGTTAGCCAACCATTACCGTGTGAAAAAGAATCATTGATATCTACACTAAAATTAAGTCGGCAACCAATGAAGACAGATGGTCCGTCGAGGAGAGCTTGGGCAGCGACGGACTTCATTGGTATGCGGTACTTCTTGTCTGCGGCAGTTGTGGCGATTTCTATGTTTTCAATGGTTTTATAGACTGTTTGCTTAACACGACGACGATATCTTCTGTATGGCATCTTGGCAGCGTTCAATGCAGTTGCCTGTGCAGCAGCAGCAGCAGCAGCGCGAGTGATCCGCTTCGCGGTGCTCGCTCGCTTTTATAGAAGCGCGATAGCGCGTGACCTCTATCTCTCTGTGTGTGTGTGTGTGTGGGGGGGGGGGGGGGGGGGGGGGGGGTTGGGTTGTCAGTTTTCGACAAAGACCTTGCTCGCCAAAAGCTCACTTTCTGACAATCTTTTCATTCTGCCTATCTGGGACTCAGCATCTCCACTCTACTCTATCATGAGTAGCAATTATCCTTTTCATAAGATTGTTACATTCAAGCCTGAATTTTCCATTTTGTGATTAATAAGTGTGAAATTAATAGATGGCACTTGCTGTACTATATCTTCACTTCAAAATCTCAAACTGGTACCCTCTATATTGCATACTTCATTGTTCACTATGTACATTTGACAGCAGAAAGTGGTAGTTGCTGAAAGTTAAGTTGCCCACTCTTTACACTGAAACCAGTCGCAGGTCATGCCATGTCAAATCAACACAATTTTGGGAGATTTTCAGAACTGATGTCTCAGATTTTCATGATTTTTTTGTATGCAGCAATATATCATAGACTTATGAAAAAATACCAAATTTCAGTTATACTGCACAATTATTTTTGAAGCTATTAATTTTTAAAGATTAAAATTAAAAAAAAAAAAATCGTATTTTGGCACCTTTAGATGCCCATAGGCTGGCAACCAGTGAGGATATAAACCTGGAAGTGGTCTCATTTTAAAGCTGTTGAATGGGGCTTTAATATGATATGCCACAAGATAGGCATTACAATTTTTAAAAAATTGAAAATTATAAAATTTAAATTTCTCTAAAAGTGGTGATTTTAAAAATTTCAAAAATTATCAAATGTAGTTTTTAATGTCTTAATACATATAGCAAAATTCTATCATGGGATCTAATGGGATCAGATACACAGGGCTTCAGATACACACACGTTTTGTAAAAAAAAGTACCAAATTAGTAAAATTTTATTTTTGAATTACTAATTTTGCTATGCAGTGTGCAGTACACTATTAAATTAATAAAACACAATGATTACTTTATAGTGTACCATATTTGGAAACTTCTCTTTAAAAGAAAACTGGAGCTGATTGCCCTACAAATAGAGAGAAATCCCCTTTTACTCAGATAAAAAGGGGATTTCCCTCGTGGGAAATCCCCTTTCACAAGGTGGAAGCTGATTGGTCAAGCAGACAAGACCACATTTATAGCCAGTGTAGCATCAGAGTTGCTTGTATGAAGTTCATTTGACGTTTCCTGTGTTATTGTATATTTAGAACACAACCCATTTCTTGGCCACTATACTTTTCCTTGTTAATTTCTCACTGTTTTTCCCTTGCAGGATGAATACCACTGACAAGATAGTGAGAATGGATTGTTTTAATCCTTTCAATAAGCCTAATCACTCCCATGCAAGAAAAGGTTTCAGACACGTTACTTCATGGACGTTTGACTTGATTCCAAGAACACCTGAGTTATCCAAGGTCTGTGACCATTGTAGGAATCAGCTGATGAAGTTGAAAAATGAAAAACATAGAGAAATAACCACTGGAACTAGCAACATACAGGAAGAAAGTCAGTCTGATACTGAAATTGAAGAAGCTATTTATATGCCATTTTCAAATGAATGTGAAGCTCTAACAGCTCTCTTTTAGAGATGGGAGAGTCGCCTGTAGACAAAAAAAGGATGCAATCCAAAATTTACTCTACTGAGAAGGCCAACAGAATCAATGTGCCTGGCAAGAGAAAACTGCTAGTGAATGCATCTAGCAATGATGAGAATGATGGTTCACAAGATGAGTTCTTAACACATGTAAAGTAGGTGTACAACAGCTTCACTAGTAGGAAGAAGCAGCTTCAACTGCTGACTCTTATGCCTGACAGCTGGAGTGTGAGGAAAAGTAATGCAGGAATTTTCGGCCTCTAACTACTTAGTTCAATAAATCAAGACATAGAAAAAAAGGGCGCCTTGTCTGGTCCTGATCTGAAATCAGGAAAAGGTCTATCAAATCATACCATTCATATTGTTAAAGGACTTTTTACAAGTTATGAAATGAGTAGAGTGATACCAGGGATGAAGGACTTTATATCAGTGAAAGAAGACAACAGCACAGGTGGTAAATAATATGTTTCAAAAAGGTTGATGCTTAATAATTTAATTTAAAAGAAGCATACACTATATACATAGTTTTCAAAGAAAAATTCCCACCTGTAGAAGTGAGATTTTCTAAGTTTGCAGAACTTAGGCCTAAAAATTGTGTGCTAGCGGGCCAGAGTGGAACACACTCAGTCTGTGTGTGCACCACTCAACGGAATGTGAAGCTTATGTTTGAAAATGCAAGAATGAGTTTAGTGATGGATGGCAGAATTAAATCATACAAGGACTGCCTGCAAATGATGGTTTGCAGCCCACCATCAACTGACTGCTTCTTTTCAAATTGTTTCATGTCCAGGTACCAAAAGGATTAGAGAACTTTCGGAAAAAGCATATAAAGACAATGCAATTGAGACTCACATACAGACTGTGGAGCGATGTAACTTGGAAATAATTCAAAAACCAGTAAGTGAATTTGCTGATGTATTTTGTGAAAAACTTCCTGTCCTACTTCGTCACAACTTCACAGCAAAGGAACAAAGTGCATTTCTGAGACATACTGAGGAAAATCTTGTGGAATGTGAAGTGGCTGTCATTTGTGACTTTTCTTAGAATTATTTGATCATTTTTCAAGATGAGGCACAATCCAATCCTATCATTGGTCAAATAGTCAGGCAACCATTCACCCTGTTGTGGTGTATTTTAAAGAGAAGGAAGCCAAACATTTAAATTTTGTAATAATATCAGATTGCCTCAACCACAACAATACAGCCGTCTATCTATACAAAAATAAAACTTTATTAAGTTGTGTAATCACAAGCAAGATTTTGGAGCTGAGGCTGAAAGGCATTTTTCAGCAACAGCACATGGCAAAGGACCATGCGATAGGTTGGGGGCCACAGTAAAAAGACTAGCAGCCAGAGCAAGCCTACAAAGACCGTATAAGGACCAAATTATGGACGCTAGGCAACTGTATGAATGGTCACATCAGAACATATCTAACATAGACTTTGTATTTGTGACCCTTGAAGAATATGTTAAAACTGAAGAACTGGCCAACTGGTACAATACCACTGGAACTAGATCACAAACCCAGAAATTTCATGCCTTCATACCTCTGAAATGTGGAACCAAAGTAAATGTGAAATTATTTTCTTCTGCAGTTGTTTGAAACATATTTCCTGTTGTAAAGGACATACAGCAGATATTAGTAGGTATGTAACATCAATCTGTGGTGACATTTGGTGGTTGAGTTATGTTCTGGATAAAGATGAAGATTGCAGTAAAGTGCAAGTTACATTCCTCCATCCCTCAAGTCCATCACCCACACTTATATATCCCATACCACATGATACACCATGGATCCCTTTTGCAGATGTGATATGCAAAGTGAACCCCGTCACACAGACTGTCTGAAATATAGTTTATCAGACAGTGAAGTGAACAAATGTGTGGGTATCTTCCACTGATTGAAGTCTCAATGAATTAATTTGTTAACCCTTAACTTTACTCATAATATTGGATTTTTGAAGTTACACTTATGCGTGTATGTGACCTTTTTCCATTAAAAAATCTAAAAGTAATTGCTACTGCTTGTTTCATTGTAATGTGTTGCTTGTTTCATTCAATGAACTATTCAAAATTTTCTGAAGTGATACTAATTCTGAAGTCCTATATCTCCTGAACCCATGATAAAATTTTGCTGTATGTATTAAGGTCTTGCAAACTGTATTTAATAATGTTTTGGAATTTTTAAAATTGCCACTTTTGAGAAATTTAGATTTTAAAATTTACAATTTTTTAAAAGAATTGTAATCCCTATCTTGTGGCATATCATATTAAAGCCCCATTCAACAGCTTTAAAATGAGACCACTCCCAGGTTTACATCATCACTGGTTGCTAGCCTTTAGGCATCCAAAGGTGCCAAAACATGTAGTAGTAGCAGTAGTAGAAGCAGTAGTAGTAGCAGCGGCAGCAGCAGCAGCAGCTTTATTTATTGCAGATATCTTTTTACTAGGATATAGGACATGTCAAAGTATTTACAAATTTAGATCAATTTAAAATAAGCTAATTCGTATACACATATATTTACCGACTTCTAGTTAGAGACAATCATTACATTTACTCCTGGTATACAATACTTTTTTTACAAATAATGTATTAAATCTGGTGATCTCTGGGCCATTTTCTGTACTGCAACTTCCCATTTGCTATCCTGAAAAACTAAGTCAGCATCCCTCCATAATGAGTGAGATGTTGAGCTCAGAAAGATGAAGAGGTTTTAGTATTGTGCCATGCATAGCTTGGGGGTAAGTATTTCTAGAAAGGAAAAAAAGAAGGGAAAAGTATTTCTAGAAAGGAAAAAAAGAAGGGGAAAAACATATAAAGTGGAAGGTGTTATGTAGAATGTTGGATATTTTATAATCATTATTATTATTATTATTAGTATAACATTTTTTATCCAAACCATACTGTGTTAGCTAAGTAATCCTTCAATGTATAAAATGTGTTACATAACTGGTACTTTTTAGCTGCCTTTTTAAATAAGTGTGTTTTTGCAATTTTGTTAATCTCTTGTATGGTAATTTATTGTAGTTTTATTCCTTGGTAGAAAATGCTATTTTGAGTTTCATGTGTATTTTTTCTTGGTAAATGTAAGTTGAGTCTCTCTCTCTCATTGCATGGTCATGGACAGAGCTGTTTGTGCAGTAATTGCCAATGTTATTTTTGATGTGTACAACTGACTGGTAAATGTATTCACATGGAGCAGTCCCCAATGTTCTGAACAGATCTTTACAATGAGTTCGACTTGTATTTTTGGTTATTAGTTTTACGGGTCTTTTCTGAAGTTTGAAAATTGTGTTCATATTGTGTGCATTTGTTCCCCAAAAAAGAATGCCATAGCTAATAACTGAGTGTACATATGAATAATATGTAACTAGAAGACACTGCATGTTACACACTGATGATAGGATTCTAAGGGCATAACATGCTGATGACATTCTGTTTGCAAGTACCTTTGTGTGTTCACACCACTTCAACTGAAATTCATTCCTAGAAATTTTGCATTTGTTACAGTCTGTAGAGGTGCCATCTACATTTAATTTAACATTGTCATTTTTCCTCTTCAAACTGAAATTCATGGCATTAGTTTTCTTTAGGTTCAATGTCACTTTATTACTTATTGACCAATCGTAAACTTCCTTTAGAGTTTCATTTGCTTTCACAGCAAGGAGTTCTCTTGTTTTCTCAGTGACTATAATATTGCTGTCATCAGCAAAGAGGATTTTTTTGCCATCAGTAACACTACTGAGAAAGCCAGGAACAATATTGGTCCTAATATGCTACCTTGTGAACCCCTATATTAATGTATTTTGGTTCTGATAAGTGTTTTAGTAAATGTTTGGATCTATTTGAAGTATGTGTTACCTCTACTCTTTGTACCCTATGTATTAGGTATGATTGAAACTAGTCATTAGCTACTCCTCTTATTCCTAATGCTTCTAATTTATTTAATAGTATCTTGTGGTCAACTGTTTCAAACACCTTAGAAATATCCAAAAATATGCCTGTGACACACTCATCTTTGCCAGGAACATCGAGTACAATTTTTGTGAATTCCACTATGGCTGACTCCATATTTTTGCCACTTCGGAAACCGAACTGTGATTCACTTAAAAGATTGTATTTATTCAGGTAATTCATTTATCTGTCTTTCATAATTGCTTCTATTATTTTTGAGAATGCTGACAGCAGGGAAATGGGCCGGTAATTTTCTATGTCTTCTGCATTACCTTTCTTAAGCAAAGGTACAACTCTTGCCTGTTTTAACTGCTCTAGAAATGTCCCTGATGTGAAGGATTCATTTATTATAGTTGTTAAGGGGCCTTGCATAATCCCTATGCATTGTTTCCGTACACAGATTGGTACTTCATCTAAGCCTACTGACTTTTTATTTTTTAGTTTTTGAATTGTTTTACTGACTTCATTCTCTGTGGTTGGAAATAACATCATTGTTTTTAGGGCAACATTATTTACAGGTGTTATATTTGTTTGGGGAATTTTTGCTGTACCTTCTCTGCAATACTTGAAAAATACCCATTTACATAGTTTGCTAAGTGCTGTGGATCATTTATTACTTTATCCCCCTCCCTTAGCAGTATGTTATTCTGTTTGTTTGCCCCCTCCCTGTTTCCTTTTTTATAACATCCCAAACTGCTTTGCTTTTATTCTCTGCATTATATATTATTTTGTCATTAAATGACTTTTTTGCAACAATCAGCACCTTCCTATAGATCTTTTTGGATCTGTGATAGAAATTTAAGAATTCTGGATAATTGCAAATCTTTTTCATGGAACTGAGGTGTTTGTTTGGGAGGACTTCTTAACACCTGCTGTTATCCATCTGTTTTTGTGGGATGTTGATACAGTCATGCATACTTTTGGAAATGCCTTTTCAAAGTTCAATTTAAACACTTTGGAGAACATAGAGAATTTCATATTCAAATTGGTTTCCTTATCCACTTCATCCCAGCTTTGTTTTTCTAGTTCCTTTGAAAAATCTTTTATTTTGATTTCTGATAGATGTCGTTTGTAGGCTTGTAGTTTAGGGAATGATTCGATGCCCAATTTTACTGTTGTTTTTTGACAGAGATGGGCTGATAGAGATCTTTTACAGCTACATCACATTTTTCCCTGTCCATATTTGTGGCCACATGGTCAATTACTGATGAAGCTGTCGTGGTAACCGTTGTTGCACTATTGACCAATAGGGACATGCTAAAACTTTGAAGGATGTTTATGAAGGATTCATTTATGTTGTTAGTGTTGATGTTAATGTCCCCACACAGAATTATGTGGACCTTTTTTACTTGAGACTTTATCTAAAACTTCTGTTAGGTTACTGAAAAATGTGTTCACACTACCACTGGGAGATCTATACATAAACAAAATGATTAATTTCTTGGTGATGTCAAGCCCTGTTAATTCAATAGCTGATATTTCAAAGTGTTTGTCTTCACATACAGTACTGAGGTCATGTCTTGATTTGAACTGTGTTCCTTTTCTGATATAAATGCATGATCCTCCACTCCTTGAATTGCCCTTCCATACAAAGATAATACTACATGTTGGATTTCTGTGTCTCTACACCAGTTCAAAGACTGGAGCTGAACTTCTAATAGTTGTATTTTATTTTTTATTGATTGCATGTTTTGATGGATGATTGTGAAGTCTGTGAAATGCCCCATGTTACTCTTTCCAATGGTTTGTTTTTCTTTGTGAAATCTGGTATATGTGATATTTTAGCTGTTAAAATCTGTCTTGTGAGTGATTGTTTCAGTATTTTTTTAAAATGCTGGAGATACTCTTTAGGCAGGGGAACCAGTTGTCTGAATTTATCCTAAAAAAGACCTACTTTTCCTACCTATGACAACAGGTATTTGACCATTTGTGGCCCAAGATCCACACCCTATACTTTCATGAATCAGCTATACCAATCTTCCCTTCCCGGTCATGTTTAGGTGTAGGTCATGCCTAGTGAAACCCCATCTGTTGATAGTTCCGACAGGCACCAGAGAAACACGAGCAAAGTTGGCTGTCCTCAGAGCCATCCCTAACCCCACATTGATTCGCCTCACAGCTCCATCAAGGTGTGGTTGATCATGATGCTGGAACAGCTCAACAAAGTGTACGTTGATGCCATGTGTCAGGGAAGCTTTCTTGTCCAGATCACCAACTATGTCATGTACCCCATCCCTGTCCAAACTGTTTCCCACCCCACCCACTATCACTACATGGTCCTCTTTTGTAAAGTCCTTACATAAAGACCCTACTTCCTCCATCACATGACAACCCTGCATTTGGTTTGAAGATACTGGTGGCCTGTTCCTGTTCCCCAATCAAAATGTTCCTACTGCATACTCTGCAGTTCCAGGGGAGAGCCTCTCTCTTCTCCCAACATTCTCCCCACTGCATCCCCCCCCCCCCCCCCCCCCCCCCCGTGAAAATATTTCCTACAAGATTGGCAACAAATCCCTGTACTCGCTACCCTATAACAGCTCCCACATTTCTCACTCAGTCAGTTTCGAAAGAATAATTAAGTTTAAAGAATGTTTTAAATTTGCCAAGGACGCGAGATTGGTTGTGTGTAAATAAAAAAGACACAAAGGTCTTATGTGCAGTGGTTGTTTTTTTGTACTGATCTAGAGATAAAATGACAGAAGACTGAATTTGTAATTAATTTGCTTTCAGAGAATTTACGTTATCAAGTTTGTTTGGTCAGTTTTTTGAAAGTTTATAACTCGGAAAATTTAGGCCAAAATCGCGTTTATCTAGCTGGTAAGCAATACGAAGTGTGTCAGTTAAGTACGATTTAGAAATGTTACACTTTTATTGCAACAATAGACACTGATGAAACTAGTAGCAGCCTTTTGAAAACAAATTTTGCACTGTCAAGAAAACTTGCATAGAATTTTTTGTGTTTGTCACACAAAATTTCAGGGTATGTCGTAATTATCGGGACTTCAGCTAAAGTACAAGTTTGTTCAAGAACAAGCACAGCTGGGATGCTAATATTCAGTTGTGTGTCAAGATCGGACACTACAGCAAGTATACAAAACAAAGAAAATTTAAGTTGACTCGATTTCCTCTTAAATAAGTTCTTTTAGCGGACAAAGAAAATACCTGTGATCTCACTCGGTGGCCATCTTGAAATTTCTTCATAAAAATTTAAATCTTTGAAAATTAATAACTTCAAAAATAATTGTGCTTCATAACTGAAATTTGGTATTTTTCCTTAAGTCCCTGATATATCGCTGCATACCAAAAATCGTGGAAATCTGAGACATCAAGTCTGAATCAGTGCATTGATTTGACATGGAATGACCCTCACTTCAGATGTGCAGTTAGCTTACTACTCATAAAAGTAAAGGTTACTTGTAACTGTGACTAATTATGTCCTGTTGGCTCTTGGCACAAAGCATACTCTCTCTAAAAACGCACAAGAAAATCTGCTCAGTGTCATTCCTAGGATTCCACACATGAAAAAGTCATGTGAAGTCTTGAGGTGGAGTCGGGGTGGAATGGCACTAAGAAATATCTGAATATCACAGAATTTAGTATAGTCCCAGATCATGTAAAAGGGCCATTCCATGTCAAGTGGTCTAATTTCAGAAAAAAACTTCAGAATAAATTCCAGCATGACCATCACAGGTTTTTCTGAAATTTTGTGTGAACAGTTGCACATGTTCCCAGTGAACATTGGGAGTTTTTACTTCCAGTAGTTTAATACTTGCAGAGATATACCCGTAGTCATTTGTTTGATCCTGTAGTGCAGCAGTGAGTTTTCGACAAAACTGCGACGTAGTATCTCCTGAAATATTTTCTTGAAAGAAACATAAATAGGCCACCTTGTGCAACTTCTTGCACTCTCCTGAGTGAAATAAATGCCTTAGAATATAGAATTTCATTCTCCTATTGATTTCCAAAAGCTGAATTGTGGTGTCAAACAAATTACTATACAACCGGAAGTATTGAATTAATAATTATGAAAATTTACCAGTGTCATTGGGGACATGTATGGTTGTTCATACAAAATTTTATCAATCTCCATTATGGTCATGTGGGAACCTGTAGACCACTTGGCGTGGAATTGACTCCATTTACTCTTACATGATTAGGGTATAGTGACTTCACAGTTCAGTAGCATAGTCAGCAGACTTCCAAGTAATTATATGATGACAGGATTTGAATCATACCACACCTCTGGCAATTTTTTCTGTTTTAATTTAACTTGTTGAATCCATAGAACACAAAATTAATGTAACAAACAGTTAACATTCCTTATTGAGATATTTTTAGCCTTAAAACTTGCACAGCGTTTCACATGGTCCATTTCATCTCTGTCAATATGTTGTCATTGGGGCTGAGGTTTGGTATAAATTCTTGGTGAGAGTATGCTGGGCAGCATCAAGTCAGTCATATGTCCTGTGAAACATCCCAACTCCACATGAAGACATCCACGTCCAAATTGCCACAGACATGTGGCTGGTTAGTCAGTCAGTCAGTGTTCCATTTATAACGTCCACAATAAATCGCAATGATTTAGGATGAATCATTTTATATTCTTATCCTAAAGTACTTTGTAAATGTGCCTACAGCTGATCAGTTATAGTGTTTTTCTTCTGCCATATTGTGCAATTGAAATAGTTAGCAACCTAATATGTGGTGACCAATATAACTTGCCATGTTAAAATGTCGGTCAATGTAGTAGATTATGCCACCACAAGCAGGGGTAATGTCCAATGTTATATATTACACCAGAATGGTGTTCCCCTTCAGGTATGATGCTGCTAAAATGTTTAGCCCTGTACACAGTTTAGATCACTAAGCCTTGGTTAATGAAAGAAACATGGTCTACAGTCATCACATTTGATGACTAGTTAGGACTGGAGAGTTGATGGGGCATTAGGTGGATTACTTGCTCACCTGGACATTGTGGGTTCAAATCCCTAAAGTTAACAGTTTTTGTTTGTCACATGAATAATTAGAAGTGTTTAGTAAAACTGTACTTTGTGTGATAATTACGGGAAAATCTAATAATGCAGGTAAAAATAATGCAATGTACAGCTACAGTTAGTTCCATGTTACATGGATCATTTGCATGATAAATGGTAATTATGTGAAATGAATCATTTTACATTCACATCACAAATTAATTTGTAGATGTGCTGAACATTTTTGTTCTGTTTATTATTATTATTAAATATACAGGCATGAGTTAGCAATTCCTGCCCACAGCCTTTTACACACTACAATAAGAGAGATTCCTCTATGGAATAGGAGTTGCCAAAGGGTTTATCCTCAATTCATTTTCAAATTTTACTTTGCTGTGTCAGACATTTTATATCACTGTGCAAGTTATAGATAATTTTAGTTGTCATGTGCACCCCTTTTTGTGCTAAAGAATAGCATAATGTGGAGTAGTGAATGTCATTTTTCCTTCTGCCATCATAATTATATACATCATTGTTCCTTTTGAAGTACATTTGATTATTTACAAAAAATTTCATGAGAGAATAAATGGCTGAAGCAATAGTCAAAACTCCCAACTCCTTAAACAGGCGTCTAAAAGATGATCGTGGGTGAGAACCATGTATTGTTCTTACAGCATGATTTTTAGTGAAGAAGATTACCTTTCCTAAATATGAGTTATCCCAGAACATTATTCTGTGTGACATTATTGAATGAAAACGTGCAAAATATGTGAACCTACTGCTTTGTGTGTCCTCAAGATTTGCAGTGATTCTAGGTGCAAATGTTGAATGACGAAGTTGTGTTAGGAGTTCCAAAATGTGCTTTTTTCCAATTTAAACTCTAATCAATATGGAAACCTATGTATTTTGAAGTTTTGACTCTATTTATTATTTCCTCACCATTTGTTACATGTATCGTTGCTGTAATACCCCTGGTTGCACAGAACTGAATATGTTGTCTTTTTAAAATTGAAGGTGAGACCATTTGCAGAAAATCTGTCAATGATGCTTTTAAGAACCTCATTTACCATTTCTATGGTTGCTGTATGTATGCTTGGATTGATTACAATACTAGTATCATCTGGAAAAAAGAACTATCTTGCTAGTAATTGTGGTGCAGAAAATTTTTGTGTTTTGAGTGCCTTTGACATTTATCATTAGACACATAAAGACAAAGTTCAGGAAGAGGCTGCCTGAACAGTAATATGAAACAATAAACATTACAGTTACCTATATTTTTACCTATATAGCTAAGACCTAGTCACCTAAATTGTTTCACAAGAGTTACTTTTGAATGGTCCACTGTCAATGTGTCAAAGCGCATCAGAATCCTTGGTTAGTTGTGTGTATCCACCCCTTGTCAGAATTCTGTAATATAATTGTAAGATAATATGCAGCTGTTGGGTAGACAGAATACTCAGCTGCTGATGGTAGACTTACGGAATTAATGTATTATTAGTATTATAGTTTTTTTGCATAGTTTTCAGAGCCATCCCATACACGTGAGCTAGCAGCAAACATTGGCCCCAGTTTTATCGTATTTTGCCATTACAAATAACACTCATTGTTCTACAGAATAGTGTTTTGTACATACAAGAATCAATGTTAATTGGTATCAGGAATTCAACAATGGTGCAGAGTGGGCTTTGTACAAGTTTGACTTTGTTCACCTTCTCATCCATACACACATTTTGATCACTTCATATTGTATAACTTGCACGGCATTGGGTCTCATTCGATTAACATCATGGGCCAATTGAGCTACAGGAACTTAGTTGATAGAGTGTGCAATGGAACAGGATGATGCAATGTATTGCATATGAATGACATGTAGTAGAAAAGTACTCTATCCCCTGATTGGTTCAGGGCTCGGGAATAGAGATCAGCATATTCCAGTACAATATTAGCAGCGATGTCTCGAGATAGTATTGGGATGATCTCCTGGTGGAGGGATTAATAGAGTTGTTTAGTTACTGTCATTAATATCATTCAGGATTTGTACTCTCTTTTGAGGAGAATTGCCATGCAGTTGGTTCCTTGGTTTTGAAGTCAAAGTTTGCAAAAAATGTTGAGTGTTTCAGTGGTTTTAAAAGAGGCTTGGAATAGATTGTGTGAACAGAGGCCAAGTTTTTGTGGCCAGCACATTCCTTGCAGCTGACAAGGACAGCACTGCCATTATATTCTGCAGTCAAATAAAACTATTGATTGCAGACATATTTGAGGCAATAGATTACCACAGACATCTTCTACATATGGTGGCTTTGTTGTTTTGCATCTTAATGCATCATTTGATTATGATCTCATTTGAATATAATCTCATTTGAGCAAGCATTGCAGAATGTCTTCAGATTTTTCTGGATGTCTGTTTGTGGCAACCAAGGATGTCACAGTTCACGTGGATTCCAGCCTATGAGGAGACTGAAGATTGGCATATATCCAGGAATACACCACTTTAGGTCACTATAATGGGCTAAGCATTGATCAGCACTCGAGGGCCATGTTGGTATGACCCTAGGACACACAACAAAAATATTACAGTTTGTTATTAATAGTGCATACCAGAAATTTAAACTCAGACTTTATTAGTATAATCAGCTGCTGTGCATTTATGGTTGTGGTATTCATTTTGGGAAAGAGTACTGTGATTCCACAAGTGGAAATGGCTGGTATGGGCACACCCTGAAACCCCCCCCTCGGGGGCTCACCGATCTTTGGCAGGTTTGTGCTTGACTACCATGTGTCCCCAGCCTTTGCAACATCTTTTCCCTTCCGTGATGCATGTCTGTCCTCTTGCTGTTCTTTTTCCCCTCCCTTGGGGAACATGTCTGGGGTATTTTTCGTAATGTACTCTGCATTTTCAGTGACTGACATCGGAACAGTCTCACCACTGTTTTTTCATTCCTTTTTTCTTCTTTCTTCATTCGCTTTCTCCTGTCCTTCCGCCACTTCAGCATTTGAGGTTCCTCTTTTTCTTCTTCCTCTCTGTGCACTCCTGAAGGCCAACTCACACATCTGATATGTAACAGGTGAAGGTAACACGTAATTCCCATCCCTGGGTTGACAGGTAGGGTTTCCACATACCGCCTGGTACAGGCCAGGCCCAGGGAAGGGTGATTGCCTGAGCTGCTACCTTCCCATATTGCCGATTGGTCCCTCTGTCAGGTGTTTGGGAGGTGTGGCTTGAGGTGTGAACAATCACCTAAGGTGGGTGCGTCCCCTTCTGAAGGGGGCCCCTAATTGGAAGGATCACACCACCAGACACACTGGCAATCATGGTGGATTTTCTTGCAATGAGCCAATTATCTTCTTTACAGTCAAAGTCTACAAAATGTAAATGGAAGTAGTTAAACAATTCAAAGACCCTTCCAGTGGCACCACGGTACCTCATGGTTTCACGTACTGAAGATGCAGTCCTTTGCATTGGTAAATCCTTTTATTATTCAGAAAGTTGTTGATGCAATTGCTGGCCCTGTGAAATCCTGCTCATGTTTACGCGATGGCACTTTGTTTTTGAAGACTAGTTGTGATTCTCAAGCATAACAACTGGTTGCAGCTCTGCTCCTCCATGGCTATCCTGTTCGTGTCGAGGCCCATTGAATGATGAATTCTTCCTGTAATGTTATTTACATTAGGCTGTTCGATGGTGTGACAGAGACAGAAATCCAAATATACCTCTCTGATCAGGGTTTCATTGCAGTCCGTCAGTGATGATAAAGGGGAATGCCTCTTTAATGACAAAAGCACTCATTTTCTGACTTTTCTCTGGTGTTCCCATCAAATATCAAACCAGGTTATGAAGTTATCACTCTCAGTCTGTATGTTCTGAACCCAATGCACTGCTGCCTGTGTCATTGTTACAACCACTCTAGAGTCTCCGGTCGACAACTGGCCAATGTGTCATCCGTGGTAGGGATGCTCACGAGAGCAATTGTCCACCTCCTCCTTCCCGGTGTATCAACTGCACTGGCGACCATGCCGCAGCCTCCAGAGATTGTTCCATGTATCTCGACGAGTGGGCTGACCAGGAGATCTGGGTGAAGGAAAAAGTGCCTTCTACGCTCGCTCACAAGTTGTTGGCTAGTTGGAAACCCTGCATTTACCACCCAGCACTTAAAAGTATTGTTCTTGCTGCTTCTCGCTCCATGAACGACACGGTTCTGCAGACAAATGACCTCAAATACAGCATTGCAGTTGTAAAATCGCTCAGTGTTATGGTAGCAGCCCAGTCTCCTCCTCCAGCTGTGCAGCAAGCCACGAAACTTTGGGTGAAGTCACCTGCTACACAACCAGCAGTCCGGAAAGAATGGAAGGAATACTCCCATGACTTAATATGTCCCTCCAGCCAACCAACATCTGAGCCCCCCTTTGCCAACCGGAAAGGCTCCAAGGCGTCAAACAAAGGCAAACAGTCATATCCTTTGCCGACTTGAAGTTCCTCTTCAATGGTGTCGCCATGTGGTACCCTCACCTAGCCGTCGTCCATGTTGCTGGTGCATACCACCAACAGTTTTTCCGCCCTGGACTCCGCAGACTGACAGAAGGAGAATGGCGGTGCCTCTGTAGATCTCACAGAGCAGGGTCCTCCAGCCACTGTGCCCTGTAGTAGTCCCCCTGTGGGCCTGGTGGTTAGAATAGGCCCGAGGTATTACTGCCTGTCGTAAGAAGTGACTAAAAGGAGTCTCACACGTTTCGTCCTTTATGTGATGGTCCCATGTAGGGTTTGACCTCCATTTTTCAAAATTTTGCCGAAGAGTGAGCCGATTGGGGAAGGGCACCTTACATGATGCATCATGTCCCACCTTACATGGTGCACCGTGTCCATCATGCATGTAGATCTTTAGCCCACTTTCTCATCGTGGCATTGCAGTCCTGCTCACCCTCCATCTCTTGAGCAAGGACACCTTCCTGGGTGCGTTTTCCTCCACCCATTATGCAATATAGTTTTCTGTGCCAATGTTGACCATTGAATTCTCTGCACCTCACGTCCATTGTGGTGAGGCTGCCATGTACCCTGTTGATTGTAACCCCTGACTACACAAGGATCGTTCTGCTGATGCCTGCACATTTAACTCCCCTTTTATGCCATGGAGTAGATGCCCATCTCCTTGGGGCATCAGGACTCCCGGCAATGACCATCCTGCCAGGTGGCCTTTACTGAGGCTGGCTGATGCCCCTGGGGAGGGCGCTGGTCGGAGTGGGTGGCATCAGGGCAGATGACACGCCATGAAGTGTAGTACGTGATCACTTGCTGGTGATCAAACGCCAGCAGTCTCTAAGCATTTCAAGTCTCAGTACAATGGAAGGAAGTACGATCCTAAATCGTTCCCCTCCCTGGTCACACCATGGGAGGAATGCCAGGCTAAGGATGGCAGTGAACCTTATTCACCCCGGTACCTCATATGTACAAGAGCTGATGGGGACTCCTTTGTCTCGATGAAGCCTCAGTTTTTTGTAGAGCATTTAGTGGACAAGTTTGGGGAGGTGGAGGGCTTGTCCAAAACGCAGTCGGTCAGTCTTGATAAAAACGGCATCCTCTGCCCAGTAACGGGCATTACTTGCTTGTGACAAGTTGGGTGATGTTTCCATTATCATCACACCTCATAAGAGCTTAAATATGGTCCAGGGTATTATATTCCACAGGGACCTTCTTTTGCAGTCTGACAACGAGCTGCGCGCCAACTTAGAGTGACGAGGAGTTCATTTCGTCCAGCGCATCCATCAGGGCCTGAGGGATAATCAGATTGCCACCGGTGCCTTCATCTTGGCCTTCAAGGGTGACACATTACCCGAGAGGGTCAAGGTGATGGTCTACCGCTGTGATGTCAAGCCATATATCCTTCCTCCAATGCGGTGCTTGAAGTGCTGGAAGTTCGGCCATATGTCTTCCCGCTGTACTTTCAGCATAACATGTCGAGATTGTGAATGTCCATCCCATCCCAATTCTCTATGTGACCCGCTCCCATCTGTGTCAACTGTGGAGAACATCATTCCCTTGCTCAGCAGACTGCAGGAGTTTACAGCGAGAAAGGAAAATCATAGAATACAAGACCCTGGACTGACTGACCTACACTGAGGCCAAGAGGAAATTTGAGCACATACATCCTGTGGCTATGGCCTCCTCTTATGGCACCGCTACAAGAACAGTTGTAGCCCCATCACCACGGCGAATTCCAGTCAGCTCTCAGTGCTGGAAGACTGCACCTGCCTCCTTGATGGCGGGGGCACTTCCCTCCCTGATGCTCCCACATCAGGAGCACTGTCCCCCCAACCATCAGGGACACCAGTCCCCACTTCTCAACCGGAGAGGCGAAAGGGGTTCATGATCGTCCTCAGTCCTGGAGACTGAATAAGTGAATCCCTCCCAGCCAGAGAAACCCAAGGATCAACAAGAGAAATCCAGAAAGAAAACCCCCAAGCCTAAGGGAATTGCGGTGCATCTGCACCGTTGCTGCCTACAAGCTCTGCATCTGAGGATGAGGTGAAGACGCTGGTGTCTGTTCAGGACCTAGATCTTGCCAGACCCTCAGACACAATGGATATAGGCTGTTCAGGAAATAAGTCGGTGGTAGCAGGTGACCCTGAGGCATAGACTGCCTCATTGAGTGTTTCGTGCCTTCCCAGTCTCACGATCGCGTCATCCTCTAGTGGAATTGCTGGCTGAGCTACGGCAACTCTTAAACTTTACACCTGCTTCCTGCATTGCCCTCCAGGAAACCTGGTTCCCAGCAATGTGGCTGCCTGCCCTTTGCGTCTACAGGGGATAGTACAAGAACCATAGCGAATATAATAGTGTGTCAGGTGGAGTATGCGTTTATGTTCTGAACTCGGTATTTAGTGAACCTGTGCCCCTTCAAACTCCACTTGAAACTGTGGCTGTCAGGATACGGACAACGCAGGAAATAAGTGTCTGCAACATATATATCCTTCCAGATGGTTTGGTACCCCTGAATGTCTTGGCTGCATTGATTGATCAACTCCCTAAACCTTTCCGACATTTGGGAGGTTTTAACGCCTTGTGGTGTGGCACCATGCTTACTGGCCATGGCGGAGATGTCCAGAATTTACTATCCCAACTCGACCTCTGCCTCTGAAATACTGGAGGCGTCACACATTTCAGTGTGGCTCATGGTAGTTACTCGGCCATTGATTTATCAATTTGCAGCCCAGGACTTCTCCCATCTATCCACTGAAGAACACATGACGAACTGTGTGGTAGTGACCACTTCGCCATCTACCTGTCACTCACCCAACGTCAAGCCCACGGACACCTACCGAGGTGGGCTTTAAACAAGGCAACCTCTGCTGTCACTAATGAATCTCCCCCACATGGTGCCATCAATGTTATGATTGAGCAGGTCACTATAATGATAATTTCTGCGGCAGAAAACGCAATCCCTTGTTCTCTAGGGTGCCCCAGGCAAAAGACAGTCCCTTGATGGTCGCCAGAAGTTGCTGAGGCAATTAAAGAGCATCAGTGAGCTCTACAGTGACATAAGTGACGCCCTTCTCTAGAGCACCTAATAGCCTTCAAGCCGCTCCATGCGCGTGTTTGCCTGCTTATAAAATGACAGAAACAGGAGTGTTGGGAGAGGTACGTGTCGACCATTGGGGTGCCATACGTCACCTTCTCCAGTCTGGACGAAGATCAGATGTCTTCTGGGTACCAGACCCCAACAGGTGTCCCTGGTGTTAACATCAGTGATGTGCTCTCTGCTGATGCAAATGCGATTGCTGAGCACTATGTTTGAGCCTCTGCATTGGAGACCTACCCCCCCCCCCCCCCCCCAGCCTTTCACAACCTCAAATGCGAATGGAAAGTCCTCTTGTTCACTACATGCCACAGTGAACCCTGTAACACCCCATTTACAGAGTAGGAGCTCCTCAGCAACCTTGCACATTGCCCCGACACAGCTCCTGGGTCAGATCGGATCCACAGTCGGATGATCAAACATCTCTTGTCTGACTACAAGCGATAATAGCTCCTTGTCATCTTCAACCGGATCTGATGCGATGGTGTCTTTCCATCGCAATGGCGGGAGAGCACCATCATTCTGGTGCTAAAACGTGGTAAAAATCCGCTTTATGTGGATAGCTATTGGCCCATTAGCCTTACCAACGTTCTCTGTAAGCTGCTGGGATGTACTGTGTGTCGGCAGTTGGGTTGGGTCAGGTCGGGTTCTGGAGTCTCGTGGCCTACTGGCTCCATGTCAGGGCGGCTTCCACCAGGGTTGCTCTACCACTGATAATCTTGTATCCCTTGAGTCTGCAATCTGAACAGCCTTTTCCAGATGCCAACACTGGTTGCCACCTTTTTTGACTTAGGTAAAGCATACAACACAACCTGGCAACATCGTATCCTTGCCACATTGTGTGAGTGGGGTCTCCTGGGCCCGCTCCTGATTTTTATCCAAAACTTCCTGCCACTCCGTACTTTCCGTGTCCAAGTTGATGTCTCCTATAGTTCCCCCATATTCAGGAGAATGGCATTCTGCAGGGCTCCAAATTGAGTATGTCTCTATTTTTAGTGGCCATTAATTACCTAGCAGCAGCTGTAGGGCCATCAGTCTCCCTTTCTCTGTACGCAGATGACTTCTGCATTACATATTGCTCCTCCAGTACTGGTGTTGCTGAGCGGTGCCTACAGGGAGCCATTCAAAAGGCGCACACATTCGTCCACGGCTTCCAGTTTTCAGCTGCAAAGTCGTGTGTCATGCACTTCTGCCAGCATCGTAGCGCTCATCCGGAATCTGAAATTTATCTTAATGACAATCCACTCACTGTAGTGGAGACATATTGATTCTTCAGAGTGTTTTTTGATGCCGTTTGACTTGGCTACCTCACCTTCGTCAGCTTAAGCAGGAGTGCGGACATCACCTCAATGCTCGTCGCTGCCTGAGCAACACCAACTGGGGTACAGATTGCTCTACGCTGCTGCAGCTCTATAGAGCCCTTGTTCAATCCTGCCTTGACTGTGGGAGTCTGGTTTACGGTGTGGCAGTGCCCTCAGCGTTGTGTTTACTGGACTCAGTGCACCACTGTGGCGTTCGCCTAGGGACGAGAGTTTTCAGAACGAGTTGGGTGACCAATGTCCTAGTGGAGGCCAGAGTCCTCCATTAAGGATCCAATGTGCACAACTGCTCACCAGTTATATTGCACACATTCGTAGTTCTCCTGAGCATCCAAATTACCATATCCTTTTCCCACCCGTGGCAGTTAATCTCCCTCATTGGTGGCCCATGTCAGGGGTCACGATTGCGGTTCACTTGCGATCCCTTCTCTCCGTACAGGAGTCCTTCCCTTTACCATCTCTACTTTAGGTCCATTCACGTACACCTTCATGGTGTCATGGTGGACACCTCGGCCGAATCTTCGTCTGGACCTTTTGCACAGCCCTAAGGACTCCGTTAACCCCGCCACTCTCCACTGTCACTTCCTCTCTATTCTTTACTTGTTCCGAGACTCTGAAGTTATTTACACCAACGGCTTGATGACTGATGGTAACGTTGGCTTTGCCTATGTCTGCAGAGGCTATACTGAACAGCAATCCTTGCCCGCTGGCTACAGCGTATTCACTGCAGAACTTGTGGCTATATCTTGTGCACTTCAGAACATCTGTTCCTGTTCTGGTGAGTCGTTTCTTCTCTGTTCTGACTCGCTGAGCAGCTTGCAAGCTATCAACCAGTGCTACCCTCGCCACCCTTTGGTAGTGAACATACAGGAGTCCATCTCTGCCCAGGAGCGGTCCAGTCGTTCAATGGTGTTTGTGTGGACCCCAAGACAGATCGGAGTCCCAGGCAGTGAACTTGCTGACAGGCTGGCCAAACCGGCTACGCAGAAACTGCTCATGGAAATGGGCATCTCTGAAACTGACTTGCATTCTGTCTTACACCGTAAGGTTTTTCAGCTTTGGGATACAGAGTGGCATAATAGTATGTACAACAAACTGCATGTCATTAAGGAGACTGTGTACGTGTGGAAGTCTTCCCTGCAGGCTTCTCGCAGGGAATCAGTTGTCCTTTGTCGGCTCTGCATTGGCCATACGTGACTCACACATGGTCACCTCCATCGTCGCAAGGACCCACCTCAGTGTCGCTGTGGCTCCCAAATGACAGTCATCCACATCTTGCTGGACTGCCCACTTTTATTCTCTCTGCGGCAGACTTTTTTCCCCAGCACTCTACCTTCGGTGTTGGGTGACAGTGCCTCAACAGCAGCTTTAGTTTTACATTTTATTGGTGAGGGTGAGTTTTATCATTTGATCTGAGTTTTAGTGCGTGTCCTTTGTCCCTCTGTGTCCTCCACACTAGGGCTTTTAGGGTGGAGGTTTTAATATGTTGCAGAGTGGCTGACTTCTCCTTATTTATTCTCATGGTAATCTGCTTACTTGTTTTTAATCGCTTCTCCCTGTTTCCTGCATCTCTCTGTGGTTTTCTTGTCCTGTTTTGCCCATTGTAGTGTTTGTTGTCCTTCTGTCGTTCTTCTGGTTCTTAATTTCTCCTGTTATTGTGTCGTACATCTTCTTTGTTTTCTTCTTTCCCTTGGGTGAAGGTTCTAGTGGAAACAAGGGACCGATGACCTTGCAGTTTGGTCCCTTCTCCCCCCCCCCCCCCCCCCTTCTCCTTTTAAACCAACCAACCCTGTAGTAGTGAGTCTTTGAAGGATGGCACTCGGCAGCCGCTGAGGTGAGAACCCTTCATTTTTTTCCTTACTCCCCTTCCTTCTTGGCCTTCGATCCGAGAAAGAGAACTGAGGCTGCTCTTAGAATCACAGCATCCGCTTGTTCTCTGTCTCCTGGAACCAAAACTGCGTCCTCACAACCACTGTGACCTCTTCCATTTCTCTCTGGTTTGTTTTGACCTTCCCCCACCTCCTCCCACCGAGAACTGAATTCCGTGATGTGTGGGAGTCACGGTGCTCATCCGGGATGACATTCATAGTCGCACGATGTCCCTGACTACCCGGCTGCTTCAAGCTGTTGCAGTTCACCGTTTCTTTCCTCACTTGACCTTTTCCCTTTGTACCATTCACATCCCTCCGTCATTCGGTGTCAGGAGGGCAGACTACCTCCAACTTATTGGGCAGCTTCCTCACCTATTTCTGCTGTTCAGTTACTTTAATATGCACCATCCCCTTTGGGGTTCTCCCAGGTCCTGTTGGAGAGGTGCCCTTTTGACTGAACCTCTTAATCAACTTAACCTCTTTGGCCTTAACACAGGAGCATCCACATTCCTTTCCGACTCCTCACACACTTATTCCCATTTGGGCCTATCCTGTACTTCCCAGCTTGCCCATAGTCTCGAGTAGTCCATTCTTTCTGACACCTATTCGAGCGACAACTTCCCGTGTGCTACCCATTTGCTGACTCCTACCCCACCTGTGTGCACATCCAAATGGTGGCTTACTAAGGCCGACTGGTGGCTTTACTCCTCCCTGACAACCTTCCACAGTTGTGATGACCAGGTGGACTACCTTACAAACATTATCCTTACCGCAGCAGAACAGTCCATTCCTCGCACTTCCTCTTTATCATGCTGTGTCCTGGTCCCTTGGTGGACTGAGACATGCTGCGATGCAATTCGTGCGCGGAGACATGCTCTGTGTTTTTAACAGTCATCCTACAATCGAAAACTGCATTCATTATAAACAGATGCATGAAAAGTGTTATTGCATTCTTCAGGATAGCAAAAAAGCTAGCTGGGTTTCATTCACTAGTACTTTCAACAGTTCCACCCCTTGGTCTGTCGTGTGGGCCAACCTCCGATGGCTCTCTAAGACCGAGATCCATTGGCCAATTTCGAGCCTGACAGTAGCAGACAAAGTAATCGTGGACTTTGTTGCTATCTCCAACACCTTGGGCCACCATTTTGTGGGCTCTCAAGGGCTCAGCATTGATTTGCTGAGTATGGGCTTGGCGACCCTGGGGTTCCTTAGCTGGGGACTGGTAAGCACTGCCAATCCCCCGTCTCCATAAGCTCTGAGTATGCTTCTGCAACCAACGTGTGTCACGGCGGTGGAACGTTGTGGCTTAGGGAATGGGGATCTGGACTTGACTTCCTGGAACGCAAGGACGGAATTAAAAGGGAAAAAAAGGGATGCATGGCTGTTGAGATGGAACAATCGTTAGCTGGCAGCCTCTGGGGAACCTGCCGCACATCAGTTGTATAAGGCTTACTCAGGCACACAGGGCTCTGTCTGAGTGGATCCTTATTTCCCTTGCTGCTCGTGGGACTGAGATGGAACTCTCGAAATCATCTTCTTCTCTTTCCAGCAGGAAGGGTGTACCGCCTGGGAGTATTACACACATTCATCCAAGAGAATGAGAGCGGCTAGTCCTGATAATAAGAATACTTTGGACTGCAGTAACAAGGCTCATGGAGTCAAGAATAACAATGTGCTTCTGGTGATAAAGAGGAAGGAGTGGACATTTGAGAAAGTGTCCCTCTTTTATATCCATAAGGGTATGGAAGGCCTTGCTGAACATTAAAATCTATGACGCAGTTGCGTAATGGCTCATCATTGGTCGAAACTAACAGGTCAAAGCAGATAGACCTTCTTAAGAAATCACAGAAACTGATTGATATGATATCATTGTTGAGATGCACACCTCTCTCAACTCCAGTAAGGGTGTTGTCACATGCTGAGATATCATGGACGTGGACATAGCAGAACTGAAGCAAGAATGGGCATCCCAGGGAATAGTCAATGTGGAGCAACAAACTCAGAAGAATAATGGAGCAACTGAAAGACTCCCACTTTCATCGTCACATTCATTTCTCCGACACTGCCTGAACATCTTATGGCAGGGTTCCTTCAACTTTATGTTCAGCCTTACATTCCAAACCCTAAACGGTGCTATAAATGCCAGCATTTCAGCCATACAACCATGAGTTGTGGAGATAACGCATACTGTGGAAAAGCCACTATGACGCTGGGACTGACTGCTCATCTCCGGCTATTTGCATCAACTGCTCAGGAAACCACCCAGTCTGGAGCTGAAACTGCCCTTTTTTTGCTGAAGAACACAAAGTACAGGAAACAAAAGTGAAGAAGCGGGTCTCCTATGCCTATGCTGAAAACAGAATGTAAGGCAACAAAACTGCCTGTCTTTGCCACCTTCCATGGTGTAGAAACCTATTCCCAAGGTGGACCATCAACATAGAAGACACCTGATTTTATTTGATTTTATCAGGGTAGTGAATACAGCATTGGTCAAGCCCGCTGGTGCCCACACCAAAACAGAGTTTATTGTGTGGTATCATTCCCTGTGTGTCTAGTAAAGCCAACCAATGCCCTTGAATGGTGCAAGGAGATCCTTTACCAGTGCTTTGCTAGACACAGTTTCTTCAGGTCTGGTTGATCCGAATGTTGTGTGTCTCTTAATCTCCAATGCCTCGCATTCGAAGATCAAATGTGATGCAATTTCCTCACCCACACCTCTCATCCTACATTTGGGGGTCTTCTTCTATTATCCCCATTGTATGTAGGTGTTTTTTGAAGTTCCCATGGCCTTTCAATAGTCCAACCATGAGTATCATTTCTCCCCTGTTCAAGCCCAGGATTGAGACACGTCTTTTAGAACATAGTTTCGGCATCAATACCTTGCCATGTTTTTGCTTTTGGACCTTAGCCCAATATTCTGCATGCTGACTCCTCGTCCAGTCTCGAAGTTTTATTTTGATCATTGCCTTGGTGATTGTCAGGACGGGTTCTGGTCCAATAAATGGTGTCATTGTCCCTATCCTGGCCAACCTATCAGCTTGCTCATTACCACTCATTCCTGAGTGAGCAGAGACCCAGTGCTCCTTATTTGTAGACGATTTTGCTGTTTTCTGTTTGTCCTCCAGTGTTACAACAATGAGCCATCTGTTGCAACTTAAAATGTGTGGTTTAGAGGAGTGGGCTGCAAAAATTGGTTTTCAGTTTACTGCAGATAAGTGCGTGCGAGTTCTTTTTAATCATTCTTGTCGCCGTCTTATTTTGCCTGTCTTGAATATGGGCTACATCATCCTACATTTTAGAGACACAGTGCCATTTCTGGCCTTTATGTTTGACTGCCAATTGTCATGGTTACCGCACCTGCGAGACCTGAAAGCCAGAACCCTGAAGGCATTGATCATTGTCAAGTGTCTTAGCCACAGGTCTTGAGGAGCGGACAGAGCACATCTCCTTCAGTTTTATTGGGCTTTTGTGCATTCGTGGCTGGACTATAGTTGCATGGTGCATGGGTCAGCGAGGCCCTCTTACTTGCGGATCATTGATGCTGTCCGTTATGAGGGGATTCGGCTGGCCACAGGTGCTTATCGGACCAGTCCCATACCTAGCATCTGTGCTGAGGCAGGGGAACTGCTGCTTACCACCTAGTGGCAGCGCGGTTTGTCAGGTGTGTAAGTTCCTTGCAGCCCCACCTTCACCCGCACACTTCACTGTTGAGGTACAAAGTCATGAATTGATGGGAAGACAAATGGCTGGCAGTAACCGATAACAAGCTCCGTGTCATCAAGCCCACAACTCGGCTGTGGAGTACTTCCTTCCAGCCAAGTTAGCAGGATGAGGTCCTTCTAACCCATCTTCGCATAGGCCACAGCTCTATGTGTATGTATGTGGCCTGTGACTAGGGCCTCCCATTGGGTAGACCGTTCGCCTGGTGCAAGTCTTTCGATTTGACACCACTTCAGCGATTTGCGCGTCGATGAGGATGAAATGATGATTAGGACAACACAACACCCATTCCCTGAGCGGAGAAAATCTACCCAGCCAGGAATCAAATCCGGGCCCTTAGGATTGACAGTCTGTCGCGCTGACCACTCGGCTACCGGGGGCGGATGCCACAGCTCTATGACACATGCATTCTTACTCCAGCGAAAGGACCCTCCTATGTGTGGTGCCTGTGGCGTTCAGATCACAGTGCGCCACATTTTATAGGACTGCATTTTATTTGTCGAGCAGTGGACTGTGGCAGATTTGCCGGCAGATCTGCCATCTATTTTATGTAATGATCAAACTAATGTTGTTAGGGTTTTAAAGTTTTGTTAAGTGTCCAACATTTTTAACAAGATTTTAGGAAGATGTTCTTAATGTGTCAAAGGGTGGCTGGCTGATCCTAGATTTTTGTAAGTGGTCAGCCAGTCACATTTCCCTATGGTTTTTTTTTTTCTTCCCATTAGTTCTCTTCCCTCCTAATTAGTTTTAGTGCATATGAGAGTGCATGTGGTACAGAGCAACTGTGCGGTCATTTCGAGTGCATGTGTGTCCAACACTTTTAGATAATCTCCACATTCGTTTGTTTTCATTAGTGTAAGGACAGTGCTGACCTCACTGTTGGGCACCCATCATATCTAGACTCTCACAGTCTGGACCCAGACAAACGGTTTTCAATTTTCACCGAAGAAGACTAAGTGTGTCAATTTTAACCGTGCTCGTCGGCGTTTTAGCCAACCAGTACACTCACTGGAGGACAATATTTTATGTTTTCAAGGCACTGTTCACGTTTTGGGTTTTTTATTTGACTCTAAATTAACTTGGCTCCCACACATGAAAAACCTATGAACAAAGGGGTTCCAGTCATTGAATATTTTGAAATGCTTAGTGGAAAAACATGGGTATCTGACAGTTCCCACTCCTGCAGTTTTATAGGGCATTTGTTCAATCATTTTTAGATTATGGCATCATGATCTATGGCTCAGGCTGTCCTTCCTACCTCAGGATGTTAGATGCTATCCACCACGAGGACATTCAGATATCGACTGAAGCCTTTTGGACCAGCCCGGTTCAGAGTCCGTGTGCAGAGGCTGGTGAACCACCACACTGGATTCGGCAACGTATCCTTTTGGCTCGACAGGGGCTGAAAACTCAGTGTCACCTCAGCCATTGACATTCAGTTCAGTGGTCCAACCCACCTTTGAACAACTATTCAGGAATTGGCCCCATGCAACCATGCCATTTGGTATACGTTCTACAGTTGTCTCAAGAATCTGGATCTCTCAGGCATCAAAATACACAGCCAGGGATGGAACACATTGCCACTTAGGCATCTTCAGAGGCCCAAAGTGATTTTCACAGTACAAGAAAACTTGCACTCCAGATTTTGTTCTTACAACTTTTTCTGTCCATTTTAAGTTCATACCACTGTTTTATCTTTGTTTGTACAGGTGGAGCCCAGCAAGAGAATGCTCTCGATTTTTCTGATGTTTTCCCTGATGGGGTTTTTAAAGTGTGTTTTCCACAACAATTTACAGATTATGATGAGGAATTATATGGCACTCTTATGGCAGTGGAGAGGGTTCACAGTCATCGCTGTGGAAGGTTTCTTGTCTGTTCCGACTCTCTTGGTACACTGCAAGCACTTCGTCTAATGTATTCAGTGGACCAGCTGATTCAGTTCATCCATGACTCCTTATAGCGGCACCAACACCTTGGCAAGGAGGTGATCTTTTGCTGGGTACCTGGCCACATTGGAATACAGGGCAATGACATGGCCGACAAAGCTACCAAGGAAGCATGTTGGGATAGTGCTGTCCATCAATGTCCCATACTGTTGCATGTCATCATCTCATTTTCTGACAGATGTATCTTTCGTCAGTGGGAGACTGAATGGTTGCAAGTGACAGACAACAAACTGCGGTCACGCAAATCGACCACAAAGGCATGGTGAATTTCTAGTCAGTCTCGCCACTGGAAGGAGATTCTGCTTACGAGACTGCAGATTAACACATGATTTCCTCCTCCGGCGGGAGGAACCACCACTCTGTAAAGTTTGTGGCATGCCACTTTCAGTTTGGCATATTGTGGCTACATGTGTCCTATATACTGATACTGGAGATCTGCCCACCATCCTCATAGATACCGATTACAGTGTTACAAGGGTGGTGAAATTTTGTGAACTGTCGGACCTCATCCCTAAATTGGTGGGAAAGGGTGGCAGTCTTTAATGTATTATAAACTGCTTGACATGTGCGGACAGCCTTTGTCCCCACACGTGAGATTTGTGGGCTGACTTTTCATCAGAGTACTGAAGACCATGATGTCGAGTGCCCTATCTACCCAAATAGTAATCATCATCATCATCATCATCATCATCATCATCTGGCAGTGGCCAGTCATTAATCAAATAGGCTGTGTAGGAGAATTCTGCCTTTGAACATTAATTTTTCATAAGGGCTAAGAGCTCCAGTAGTAACAGGGCATTTTGTGCATAGTGGTCCAAAGCTTTGCATGCTGCACAGGCTTTTATACAGTCAGAACCTTGCAAGCATTTATGTTCGAGTAACAGAAAATATGATTCTTCATTTCTGCTTGCATACCATTTTATATATTAAAATGTATGTTTACTGCTGTAGACTTCATTTCTTTTGCAGATATCTCCCATGAAAAAAGGAAAATCAACGCTGCCATCAAAGCGGCCAACTACTCAACCACATGTGTTGGTCGTGTGTGCATGAGATGTGCTTGCTTGCGTGAATTGTGTGTGTGTGTGTGTGTGTGTGTGTGTGTGTGTGTGTGTGTTTGTTTTCTTGTCTGAGGAAGGCTTTGGTTGAAAGCTAAATGTCTAACAGTCTTTTTATTGTGCCTGTCTGCAGCTTAACGTGTCATCTATACTTTTCTTATTCCAACATGGAGTTCCCATTGTGTGACACTGGCCAGAAAGATGTGTTGGAAGCTGCACAGTAAGCCACACAATTTGTGTTCTTATAGACTGTTTGTTTATGCTAATCTGCTGCCAATGGTATTGCTGTACGGATGCCCTTATCTGTATAGTAATTCAACTCTAACAATGGATTTCATTGGTCTGTTTGCATGTTGTCATTAACATTACTCATAATCAAAAGGAGTAAGACCTCTGGCTGCAGTAAACTCTGTTGTTTACTCCGATAGGCCATGAAAACATCACACCGACCAAAAAATTCCCTGTTAAGGGTCTCTGTAATGTATCTGCAGCTAATGAGTATCAGTCCTTGGAATAGGTCTAGAATACACACAGAAATAGTTTTGCATAATATTTCAAGTAATACTGCCTTTACACATGTTCTCAATGTAATTTGGATAAATGCCACCTCGCATATCATCCGTGTCGGTGCTGCACTGGACTTTGAATCTGGCTGTGACTTTCCACTACAACCTCTTTTGCTGTCAAGTGTACATTATCAGAGGAAAATAATTATGAATATATTGCACTAGGAAGCCTGTGCGTGGTGGTGGTGTCGAGACAGTTGCAGCATGAGGGTATAGATAATTAGTGGAAGTGGTTGTTGAATCTTTGGGTAAATACAGGTTACTATTACGTCGAGAACTAGCAAAAAAAGCTTTTGGACAAGAACAGAGAACTTCAGTTTGGCACCAAGCCAAACAAGTAAAATCCAATTTTAAGTCTTTTTTACTTTATGTTGTAATTATTTTGGTTTGTCTGAAACTTAATTTTTGTTAGTAAACATAGATAACATGATTGATGCAGTTGTTTGTGATTCCACAACTCTGAAAGAGGCTGCTGCATAACCTTTTGTTGTCAGCTTTACATAGTATTCTTATCACTCAATTCTGCAGAATAAACACTTTTGATACAATAGTTTGTAGCTCCATCAAGCATATTAAATGGATAGTTTTGTTCCATGTAACCTACTGGACACAGAGAATGTTGGGGAACTATGTAATTTAGTATCAGGGTTATCTTTTGAAGTATGTTAAAGTGGTCCTCAGTTTTCAAAATTGGAGTTTAAAAGTCCAGCCATTCAATGGGATGTCATTTCTTCGCATTATCTTCTTTGTGAAAAGCATGGTAATTTATGTAGAGGTTTTGGCAGCATCTCCAAAAATATATTATGATATTTTTTTGTGTGTATCCCTGACAACAACATTTTCAGGTATGCATTACAAAGTATGACTTTCTTGAAAGTGAGACTTATACAGTATTATCAGTAAATTAGATGAACAGATCAAATAAGAAATGAAGTGGATCTCCACAGAATGAGTGAGGGGGAAAAGACTGCTTAAAATATTGACAAGAAGAGACAGAATGGTTGGATAATGTGTTAAGACATCAAGGAATAATTTCCATGATTAAGTGATTGCTTTAGATGATAAAACTGTAGGGGAAGAAATGTTGGAATATATCTAACAAATAATAGAAGACACTGGCTGTTATGTGCTATTCTGTGATGGTGAAGACATTGACAGAGGATTGGATGACATGGTGGGCCCCATCTAACAATTCGGGAGACTGATCACCAGAAAGAAAAGATTTTTGGTGGTTAAAAAGACTTTGACATTATCTCGTAGAACATAAAACAACAAACAAGGCGTCAAATTTGGCCAATTGTTGGGTAGACCCAAATATGTAAAAGATTTTTGTACTTGACCACCATTGAGTGTCTCATTTCTACTCGCAGCAACATTCATGGTAGTGAATATCGTGGGGTTACTACAAATTTATTTCCATTGGATAACCACACATATTATACAATATTTTGACCTTGCAATTCAGTGTGCATATAATAAAAATTCCTGACACATTGAAATGATTACCATTGTTGTGTTGTTGTTAGATTCTAAAAAGATAAAAGTATTCACTTAAGATAAAGGTTTTTTTCATATTTTAGCTGAAGCACTTGGAGCAATAGGATCACTGGAAGTATCTGACATTCTAAGGAAATTTGTTGAAGATCCAGCTGTTGAAGTAGCTGAAACATGCCAGTTAGCTTTAGCAAGGATTGAGTGGTTTCATAAATCCAGGGAACCAAATGATCAGCAGAAGAGTCCATATGCTTCAGTGGACCCAGCTCCACCATCATCTGAAAATGATGTACCCCATCTGAAGAACATCTTGTTGGATGAGAATAGCAGTCTGTTTGATAGATACAGGGCTATGTTTGCCTTAAGAAATATTAACACAGAGGAAAGCATATTGGCATTATGTGAAGGTGAGTGTTTTTTAAATTCTGTAATTGTCAAACTGTCTTGAGATTGAATTTTCTGACAAAATGCCTAATCTTCAAACATTTCTTGATTTGTAGGGCTAAAAGTCGGAGGTGCCCTATTTCGTCACGAGATTGCTTTTGTATTAGGACAAATACAAAGTGCGGTATCTGTTCCGTTTCTGGAGGCATCCTTGAAAGATGCTTCTGAAAATGAAATGGTGCGCCATGAATGTGCAGAAGCTCTGGGTGCTATTGCATCTCCGGAATGCTTCGAAATACTAAAGGATTACCTGCAGGACCCAAAACGTGTTGTGAAGGAGAGCTGTGAGATTGCCCTTGATATGTGTGAATATGAAACAAGTACTGAGTTCCAATATGCTGATACATTGCTGAAAGTCCATTGAATATATGATTGTCATCAGCAATGTATTACAGATCCATCTATGTAACTATTTATATATGTACCAAATTACCTATATATTGATAAAGGTAATGTGATGGAACTATTGTAACATATGTAACTGTGAAAGATCTTGAATAGTGTGAAAATTTCTGTAAAATTTTCCCATTACCAAGTAAATTTGTGTGACAAACCTCTCTCACTGGTCACAAAAAATAAATAATCACTTGCAATGCAAAAAAATGGCATTTTCAATAGAATTGAGTCAGTGAACTTGGAGACTTCTTATGCCTGAAGAATGTAATTTTAGCAGAGGTACACGAACCTTATTCTATCCTAAAGGATTGATAATACAGAATGTAATTAATAATCATTGTGTCTTTTTACAATATTAATAGCTTTCAGCCTGTTGTTAAGACTCATTTTGTTAGATAATCAAGTGATAATATCGATAAGTCAGTCTGCTAATGCACTCAATGTAATTTTGATGAGTTTCTTGGTGTGGACACACTTCGATATCTGATTTCATTTACATTTGAGACTAGTGTGTCAAGGACTTTTCAATGCGTGTAGATGTGATAAGTTACTTGATAAGTATATCTTTCCACCATGTCACAATAGTCGTAACATGAGCTGATGTACAGGATTTTTACCCATAGCCTCTTTAACTGTAATGAACATTATGCTGCATCAAAAAGCATTCCCGGGCAGAAGAAATCAGTCACACAAGCTTTTCTGTTGTTTATCACCTTGCCGTTGAGCCAGGACCTGTAGCACCTCAAATGAGACCCTTAGAAAAGCAGAGGTGTATGCGCCACCAAAGTGTATCTTTTTGGTTTTTTCTGCTGTGTGCTGATGGTATGCATGGCTGTTGAGGTGGAACAGTCGTTATTGGGCAACGTGTGGGGATCCTGCTGCACCTCCGTTGTATAAGGGTTACTCAGGCACGCGGGACTTTGTCTGAGTAGACCCTTGTTTCCCTAGCTGCTCATGGGACTGAAATGGAATCCTTGAATATTCTCTCCTCCCAGTGGGTAGGGTGTACCACCTGGGAGTATTTACATCCATCCATCCATCCAAAAGAATGAGAGGCTAGTCCTCCAGATGATAAGAATACTTTGGACTGCAGTAACAGGGCTGATGGAGTCATGAATAACAATGTGTTTGTGGTGATAAAGAGGAAACAGGGGACATTAGAGGAAGTGTCCCCCTTTTATATCCATAAGGGTTTGGAAGGCATTCCTGGAGCATCAAAATCTATAACATGATTGTGTAGTGGCATATTGTTGGTTGAAACTTACAGGCCAAAGCCGGTAGACCTTCTTAAGAAATGGCAGAAACTGGGTGACTATGATATCATTGTTGAGGTTCACACCTCTCTCAGCTCCAGTAAGGTCATTGTCACATGCTGAGATGTCATGGACATGGACATAGCAGAACTGAAGCAAGAATGGGCATCCCAGGGAGTAGTCAATGTGGAGCAACAAACTCAGAAGAATAATGGAGCAACTGAAAGACTGCCACTTTCATTGTCACATTCAGTTCTCCGACACTGCCTGAACATCTTATGATGGGGTTCAGCCTTACATTCCAAACCCTATGTGGTGCTATAAATGCGAGCATTTCAACCATACAACCATGAGTTGTGGAGGTGAAGTGATTTTCGTGAACTATGGAAAACCCGCTATGACGCTGGGACTGACTGCCCATCTCCGGTGATGTGCATCAACAGCTCTGGAAACCACCCAGGCTGGAGTCAAGACTGCCCTGTTTTTGCTGAAGAATGCAAAACACAGGAGATAAGTGACCAAGCAGATCCCCTGTGCCGAAGCCAAAAAAGAATATAAGGTGACGGAGCCCCCTGTCTTTGACACCTCATATTCCTCCAGGACAGACCAACAGTAGTTCCACAGCGAGCATCCAAAAGGTACAAGAAAAGCAGAGTGCCTCTCAACACACATCACCCCCCCCCCCCCCATCCTCAGAGGGACAGGGTGCAGGGAAAGGCTCACGACATTCAGGTCAAAAGCTGTCCCGAGTGCCATCAGACATCATTCTTCCCTGTCTTAATTGATGAGGAGGATATCATAGAGTAAGATGCATTGGATCCAGGCAGCCCCTCCACTCCTCCTTGCTCTTAAAATACCTCACATCCCCGGTGCAAAGATAGGGGTAAATTAAATCTGCATCGATGACATGGCTTCCATACTACAGTGGAACATGAATGGGTTCAAGACTCATTTGGAGGACCTGGAAACTCCTATCACAGGTATGTCCCTTGTGCTTTTGTTTACAAGAAATGAATTTTAAAGACGTAGATGTCCCTGTGCTACAAGGATATACACTATACCGCAAGGATGACGAATCAGGGGAAAGGGCCAAGGGAAGTGTTGCAGTGTTTGTCACCAGTGCGCACCACTTCTCTGCCCTCTCCTTGGCTACTGACCTGCTAGCAGTTGCAGCTCAAATTCATGTCGAAGGATCACTGTTTGTTCACTGTATTTACCTCTGCAAGATTCACTAGACTCTGAGGCACTCACAGATCTTATCACGTAACTCCTGCAACCATTCCTCCTCCTGGGAGATTTCAGTGCCCATCATGTCCTGTGGGGCTTGACCAGTACTTGCCCTCGGGGTCGGGTTTTGAAGGGCCTCATGATGTCTCATGAGCTGTGCATCCTCAACATGGGTACTCACACACATTTCTCTACTGCTACTGTGTCATTCTCAGCCATCGTCCTCTCTGTTCTCCCGTCCTTGCTGACTCTCTTCAGTGGGAGGTCATTGACGACATTCATTCCAGTGACCACTTCCCAATTCGCCTTCACCTACTAAGTGGCTCACCACCTGAAGTTAAGCCCTGAAAGTGGATGATCAGCAGGGCTAATTGGGCATGTTTCAGCCAGCTGGCTGTGTTCGATCAGTGGGATAGCATCCAAGGATGGGTGGACCGCATCACATGAGTGATCCTTCGCGCCACTGACTTCTCATCCCACAGACCTCAGGTCATCTTAGGAGGCAACCAGTACCTTGGTGGACAGATGAGTGCCATTCCACGATACGGGAAAGGCATGTGGCTCTTCGATATTTTAAATGCCGACCGACAGCAGACCATCTCAGGCCTTTCGAATCATGAGGGCCAAGGAACGACGTGTCATTAGGGAAGTTAAGATGAGGTCATGGCAAGTGTTCCTGGACTCCATCAATCGTTCCACTTCTTCTATAAAAGTATGGGAAGCCATCCGGAGGATTTCTGGTAAACACAGCTGTTTACCGATAGCAGCAGTGCTGAAACAGGGCTGCCTCCAAAAACACCCAGAGACATTGCTCAGATGCTGGCCGAACATTTTGCACAAACTACTGCCAATGCAATCCAGGATCCAGAATTTCATTGCTATCGTGTGATTCTAGAGAGGGGAAAAGTTGGACTTCAGGTCCATTAGTTCTGAGGCCTACAACTCCACTTTCAGCACTGACAGATTTGTGACACTGAACCTGGTTATGACCAAATCTGGTACGGAATGCTTCGATATTTGCCAGTGACACCAAAAGAAATCCTCCTCTAATGTTTTAATCTAATATGGCATTCAGGCAACTTCCCCAACTCGTGGAGGGAGGCAATTCTAATCCCTCTCCTCAAACCAGGAAAGGACTGCACGTGTCCTAGTAGTTATCAGAGTATTGTCTTAACGAGTTGTGTAGGAAAGACCCTGGAGCAAATGGTTAACCATCATCTGGCCTGTTTGTTAAGAGACCAGGCAACTCCTTAGCTGATCTCAGTGTGGATTCCGAAGATTTCGGTCCACTGTCGACAGTCTGACCCCCCCCCCACCCCCCCCCCCATACGCACCTAGAGGCGGCTATTCAGCAGGCTTTCCTCCGTAAGCATCATTGTATTGGCATATTCTGTGATATAAGTATGGCATATGACATTACTTGGAGACACTGTATTCTCGCCCAACTGCATCGATGGGGCTTTCGTGACCACCGCCCCATTATCATACGGTCTTTCCTGTCTCAGCTGTTTTTTGGGACCTGAGTTGGTAACATGCTGTCTGATTGATTTGAGCAGGAGACTAGTGTTCCTCAGGGCAGTGTTTTAAGTGTTACACTCTTTGCCATAGCCATCAATAGTACCACATTTACAGTAAGGAGTCCTGTTGTGTTGTATTAATAAAAGAAATAAATAAAAAATGACAGTATTATTAATAAATATTATTAAATATTCATATGAAGACACATTTTTGTAGGATATAATATGACTGTGTTGTTAGAAATGTTCTGTGCTTATTTGAATTTTTCTTGGCTATCGGACTTCGCATACATTTCAATTGTAGTTGCAGGCAGCGGGCTCTGAGAACACCAGCGCTTGTCATAATCAAGAAAATCCTCCTTATATGATCTTCCCTCCACTTAAGTGTATAAAAAATACTTCATACTGTTGTTCAGTATACTATTATTCATGCACACATATGATAAATAGAATTCATAATACTTCATATTTAAAATCACACATCTCCGTCATTCTTGTACATACGAGAGTGGGTGTGTGTGTTAAAAAAAACTTGTACAAATAATTGAATGAATGTTTTTGTTGTTTGTCTGCGCCTTACCGTGCATTTCTAATTAACATCTTTGCAATCTCTTCTGGTCGATCGGTGTTTCATTTTTTGTTTATTAAAAACATTAACTTCACGGTATTCTGGGAGTCTTTCATCATGAACCTAAGCAATTGCCCCCACAATGTACGTTGACGTGGTATGGAGATATACAGTTTTTTTACATTTGCTGATAGAGGTCAATGACCTTTATTGTCAGCTTTGGTTTTGTTTAATGGAATGGACGTGTCAGCTTATCCCAAGTAAGTTAAATTTCTGCAAGAAATTAAAAGATTATAGATAATATGATACTCTATTAAATATTTGAATTTAGCGCACTAACAATAATGTTCAGTTTGCTTCATTCTTGCTGCCGGGTTTCGCGCTGGCACACTGGTTGACTTTGGCGACTAAGAGCTAGACACTAACTGTCAGCATGCTAGCTGCTTCTGTCACACGTGTGCGCACTCGTTTTCTTAGTGTTTATTTCACATTGAGTGTCACTTTCACCGGAGTGTCACATATCGAAGCATTGCTGTAGCATTTGTCTTCTTTCTGGGTGCATTGGGTGTGCGCCCATTGTTCAAAATCCATTATCATCACCCATCATACTCGCATTTTTAGCGGAGAGAACTGCAACCAACAGCACATTCGTCAGTGAGGTGAGTAGGTGCTCAAACAACTATAGTTCACTTGTTAGTGTCAAGCGTTGTGAGCCACGATACTCAGAAATTACTTCATTGCACATGCATGTTAATGTCGTCACAGTTGACCGTCCACTTGTTGAAAGACACACATAGCCATCCAAAACCTTGTATAAATTGCTTGTCTTTGAAGTTCATTTCTTCATATAGAGTTTGGTTTCCAATGAAAATTCATACAAGTATTGAGTTATGACAATATACATAACATGATAGCTTATACCTATGGCTGACATTCCATCCATTGCTTATATTACAAACATAAATTTCTTAAGTTTTAAAACATCATAAATTTTTCAGTAACTGGGTTTTGTTACTACAGTTGTTTGTTAGCTTCAACTTATCTTCGTTCACATCACATACACAAATTAATTACATACACATCATCATGATACACTACAAGCATATGATACATTTATGTTTCATTTTATAGATAGGCTTTTATCACTTATGGGAGCTCATTTCTTCTTTAGGTAGAGGAGGTAGAAAAACATTGGAAAGAGGACTAAAACACCATGCATTGCTGGCCTAACTATGCTTGGCGTTGTCTCCTTTGTTTGGAAGGGAAGAAGGGGATATACTCCTCTAGTTGTTCAAGGATTTACGAGGAAAATGTTACTCGTACAATCATGGACTAGTTGCTAAGGAACTTTAGTTTCATGGAAATAATATGCACTGACTAATCATTGGTGTAGTATCATGTTTATTCATATGCTAGTGCTGTTTACTTCAAATCACGTGTTGCTTAGTGTGAAATATGACATTTTAACCATCGTAGACCTATCTTTTTCAAATACCTGGAAATATTATTATTCAAGCTTTCATGTGACAGGATAAAATTGGTTTTTGTAAAATCTTATGCTTAAATGTTTATGTGTACTCTGCAGTGAATAGGTACTGGTAAATGTCACGGAGATATACTGCAACGATGCATATTTTCATTTGCCTTATGACCTTTGTATAAATATCCCTATAACTAAATTGTTTATATGAGGTGCGGCCCATTTCTTCATTTGGTACCTGCTACTCTCGACGTAATTCTCGTCTTCTGCGCTGTGACGACACACTGGTCGCTGAAAGAAAAAACTTAAAACTAATTGCATTACGTAGCTCGGTGGCCACTGATACATTTGGTCATTGCATACGTACACTGATATTCCCATACTTTCTTTCAATTCATAGACATTCGTTTATTCTGATACCCATTATGATCATTTACTCTGCAAAGAAAATTATTTGACATTTCTCATGGTATTTTGTCATTAGTCTTGTATAGTTTTTCATAATGCTTCCTTTTGGTTGTAAATATGTTGTATATAGCTTAGTATTTAATTAAATCTCTGTATACCTGTATCAATAGGTTCCTTCTTAGACAGTAGGTGTATTTGCGTAGTATTTCCATTTACTTTGTATTTGGGTTAGGTACATATTGCATTCCTATTTTGGTTGCGCCTTCTGCCAGTCTGTTGCGCATGCGCATAGGTCAATGCGTCCTTTCCTGCTACTGACGTCAGCGTGTATTATTGAGCGCATGACAGCTGAGCCATACGCTAATTTTGATTATACTTTCGCTTCACATGAAGTGGTGTATTACTTCCCATTACTGTTAATTTTTATGCCTGCATTTACAAATCAAAGGAATTACTTATGCCTATACACATTACTTTATCTTAAAATACACTCCAGGAGAAAAATTACACTTAGAATTATATACACTATGTACAATTATCATGTGATAAAAGAAATGTTACCACACTTCGTCATTCTATAAAGGCTTTTATGTCTTTGTGAGGGTGGAGACTTGTTTCTCCCTGTTTTCTCATAGGCTAATCTGTACATCCCTGGTTATGGTATTTTGGAAATTACATATGGTCCTGAATAGAGTAATTGCCACTTCTTATTCAGTGTGCAAAATTTTGTTGATTTAGGGTATGTCCATAAGAGGACTTGTTACCCTTCAGAAAATTGTGTAACACGTTTCAGTTTCTTGTTAAAAATTTTCCTTCTATACTCGGCCCTGTTTTCTAGTGTAACCATGGCTTGTTTGATTTTGTCTTGTAGCGTCATTTCTGTTGTGGGTACCTTTGGTATGGGTGACTCCCACTCATTTGTTAGTTTTTTCCGGAACATCAATTCGTCAGCTGTGAAACCTGTTGAAGAATGTGGAAGGTTATTGACAACTTGCAGGAAATGAGTTACATATTCCACCCACCAGGTGTGTTTGTGAGGGGTGTATGTCCTAATAAACTGGTTAAATTCTTTAAAGACACGTCCTACTGGGCTTGCTTCTGGATGAAAAAAGCTTACTAAAACATGTTTTATGCCCTGTGAGGTCATAAATTGTTTCCACTTTTGCCCAACGAAATATGAAGCATTATCAGTTTGTTGTGTTTCCTTTCCTCGGGGGTCTGCCGTGAAAATACAAAATAGAAAATCTGATTGGGTTTTGAATTTTGATGGAATAAGTTACGGATAAGGCGAACTTCGTATTACTGATTGAGATAGTGCTGTAATTTGACCACGCGCGGCGGACCGGATCGGCAACACTACAAAAAGCAACTGTACGGAAATAGCATCAGAAATTAGTTGAAATTTACCTTATAATTTTGTTAGAAATGTAGTATTAATTGTAATATAGTCTTCGTGGCTGTCTTCTTAATTTTCTTGTAGTATGACCTGTTTTCATTGTTCTCTGTCTGTTGAAAATTTCTTTAAGTTGTCACTGTCAGGATTATAAATTTGGTGATAACCATTTCGAATCACTATTGAAATAACTTCGTTTCGTAATATAGTTTTAATTTCCACTTAAAAGCATGTTTAACACAGCGCCGAAAAATACACGTCTTTCGTATGAAGACAAGAGAGAGAGAGTCTAATCAATTAGTTGTTAAAAACAAACACCTACGCAAAAGTAAAAAAAAAAGAAAATTATTTATAAAAATCGGTCCCTGGCGCAGCGCTCTTCGGCATGCGCGATCTCAAATCATATCTTTGTATTGGCGGAGGCGCGGTAGTCAAAGTACCGTTAAAAGTTAGTAGTACCTTTGATTTACCTACTTTTGTCAGATAATCTCACTCAATTCTTTTTCTGATATTTGTGGCTGTTGCATTTTTAATGGCATACATTTTGATATGTATCAAGAAAATATTGTATAGTGCTACTACGTATCTTACTCCTCCTTTAGTTCTTGGATATGGACCAGCTATGTCCAGGATATTATATCTAGAGGGTTTTTTGTGAGCATTTGATGTAGCTCAGTGATCAGATTTCTCGTGTTTCCTATGAAACAAAACGCCCTTGTACTCCTGATTCCATTTACTTACCTTCCCCACCTTCATCTTGCTTAAGGTTTTGCATGACTTTACTGCATCTGTGATCCTTCTGTTGTATAATTTTCATTTGCTTACAAAACTTATGGTAATCTGACTGTTGTGCTGTACCTTGCATTTATGATGTTTTAATTTCTGCGTCTTGCGCTGTTACCTCACCAAATTCCTCTAAATCTTGTGGTAACCTGGGCAAGTCATCTGCAATAACATTCTGACTTCCTTTAATATAAATGATGTCGAAATTGTATTCTTGTAAATATAGACATCGCCTACCTAATCAGTGGTGCAATAGTTTACATGTTAAAAGAAATGACAGTGATTGATGGTCACAGTAAACTTTAGTATTCTTGCCCCACAAAAAATATTCAAACTAATGCCCATATTACAGTTAAACTTTCCAATTCTGACACAGAGTAAGATCTTTCATGTTTTGATAATATGCGACTAGCAAAAATGATTACCTTGGGTACTTCCTTACCTTCTTCCTCTCGTATCTGGAACAAGCACTGCCCCAGGCCTTGAGATGAGGCATCTGTGCATAGACAACAATCCTGGGACATAGCAGGGTGGCTAAGAATGTTTGCATTGACTAATGCCTGCTTAATGTTATTACAGTCTTCCTGATGCTTACCATCCCATAACCAAATTCGTAATAAGTTGAGCAATGCATCATTGTTCATCAGTTGTTGTGGTACATACTTAGGAAAAAATAAAGTTAGTCTAAAAAGGCTTTTAATTGTTTTTATTCCATAGAGCTGGAAAGTTGCATATGGCATCAAGTTTTTGGGGTCAGATAATATACCTTGTTCTGACAAATTCCTAAAAATTTGACTTGCTCCGTAGTAAAATTAGACTTCTTTAAATTGGCTATGACTCTGTAATCTGTAAATCGGTCAAGTACCTGTTCAGTCAGCGTGATATGTTCCAACCGAGTGGGTGTAGCCATTAGCATGTCGTCTACATAAACAGTGACTGCTAAGCAATTCTGGTCCTAAAACCTTGTCCAATGCAGATATAAACGCTCCTGTGCTAATGTTCAGTCCAAAAGGTACATTAAGAAATTCTTAACTTCTGCCACCACAAATAAATGCTGTATATTTTCGACTTTCTTCATGGAGCTTTATTTGGCAATAGGACATCTTGAAATTGAGTATACTGAAATATTTTGTACTGTAAAACTTAAGAAGCTGTTCATCCAAGTTGTCTGGTCTTATGCGTACTGGTACTATAATCTTATTGACACCTCTAGCATTGAGAACTAATCTTACAGAACCATCACTTACTGGTAATATTGGACTACAATGGGGTGAAAATGAAGGTTGTATAATTCCCCATTTAATCATATAATTGATCTCTTTCGTTACTGTCTTTTGTCCATGGAATAGGATATGACATTACACAAAATGCCTCATGTGGATAGATTTCAAATTTATATTCATAGTCTTTGATTACTCCTGGCTCCTTACAGAAAACATTTGCTTACTTAAATAACAAATTAGGTAGTTCTTGTCATTGCATATCATTTGGTATCTGTGATTCACTTAGTTTCTGCTCTACCATTTCATAAATAACCTCAGTGTTTGCTTCTTGTTCAGTATCAAATTTATTTGTGAAATATACTGCTGGAAAGGAATATTGTACTACTACATTTGACTCTGGTTTGTTTTTGTTACTTTCATCAGGTGTTTTGACTAAATCAATAGAACAAATCTGGTCCTTTATATAAAATATTCAATCCTTGAATATTTGTTTTGTTCTTGCGTCATTGCGTTTAGATCTTGTGTAACAGTGTTTCGTTGGTGTTTTACTGTGTTCATATCTTGTGTAACAGTCAATCTGTGTTTTGTACATTCTAAATATGTCCATGCCAATAAGACTATTAACTGTAAGTTTGTCAATTATAAGGAAATTGCACTTCACTGTAAAATGTTCATTTTGTACTGCAGTAAGTGCCTGATGCTTAACCAATTTAGTCTAACTGCATATAGCAGTTTGACCTTTGCAATTTTGTACAGGAAATGTTGGGAACTTGCCTCATGTTCAGTTCACAAAAAAATGCATTTGACATTAGGTTGGTAGTTGAACCTGTATCTAAAATTAACTGTTGTCAATGTTAAATATTTTCACCTTAATGATTGCTCGTACCTGTTCTTCCGGGATATTACCTATTGCATCTAACTCATGCTGATACAAATCATCTTTGATGTCACCTTGTTTGTCAAACCTTATGAAACATGTTTGTTGTTCTGCCTTGCCCCCACTCCCAAAGAGGTAATTAGCCTGGGGCTTAACTACGACTGGTTGGTGTTTTTCGACAGTGTAGTGTAACTTAATTCATTACTTGGAGTAATTTCAGTGAGTTGCACTGTGTGTGCATTTCGCCACTTTGTGCTGTTAGCTGCTGTGCAGTTACTCTGCTGCCCGTAGGTTGGCTGCAGTACAGCATAAGGCATGGCATTGTTGCCGCACATTGGCCACTGCTGCGGCTGACTGTTTCTGTTTATGTTCAGCATAAGGCCTTGTGATGGTTAATTTTAATTCACTCGTGCATTGAAATTACCCCTGTTGTTTTGAAAATTTCTTTTAAAAATTTCTTTTAAATAATTTTTCCCCCCCACTCCCGTTACCGTACTCGTTACCTCTGGCTATGTAACTTTGCTGTTGTGTGTACCATCCTTGCTGTGTGTTTACATCGTGTTTTACTGACTGATTTACATAACTATGTTGTTGTTGTGTCTGATTTTCTGTAGTTCTATTGGTACTCAATTGAGCACTGACAGAAAATATTCAATGTTGTGCTCTGGCATTGTGACTAATTTTTCTCTAATGTGCGATGGTAAATGCCTTTTCAAAATTTTTAACACATCTACCGGTGATATTGGGTTCATCCAGTTGTGTGTCTTGTTCAGGTATTTTTCAAAGTATTCACGTAGACTACCGTATTTGCCATTCAATGCTGCAGGGTTGAAAACCTCGCATCTGAGTCTTTCTTGCACTGCCCCAGACCAGTATTTGTATCGAGGAAAGCGTGTTCAAATTGGATATAAGTGCTGCAACGTTCAGTCACTTCAGTTGCCCATAAAAGCACATCACCTTGTATATATCCCACAACAAATCTGATTTTATGTGCTTTCATCCAGTTGCATAGAAATACATTACGAAAAGCACTGATAAATACCACGGGATTCATTCTTGTACCTTCTGTAGTGAATGTAGGAAACTGTCGATGTCTCAGCAAACCTTCATCTGCAAAAATAGTTGATAGACACATGGCATTTTTGGTCGTATTTATGTTGTTATTGTAGTTACCAGTAATTCCAGCTGGTTATTGTTCAGATATTGGAGTCGTAGGTATGTTAACATGTTGCACTCTACAACTGTCTATGGTACCTGCTGTAGGACTTCTGACAATTTGTGGATAAATACCAACAGGTTGTGGTTTGTTCAATGTAGCCTGTGTATTATTTGCATTCATATTTCGAGATCCAGTAATATTTTCTTCTAAAAGATTGCGGATTCTATGTTCCGCAGCTTGTAGGTTAATGTTTACCTTGTTCATGATCTCATTTTCTTTTTTCTGAATAGCCTTTTCTACTACATCTGTGTAACTTTCAATTCATTACTATCTTCTCTGCAATGGTATTACCCTTATCTAACATACATTTTTCAGCTTAAGTAATGATGTCATTCAGATTTTCATTGATTCTGTCTCCTTCTTAGCACACGCTGAGTCAAGTTCTAATGTTGCTACCCTTAAAGTAAGCTCTTCTACAGCTAGAGGTACACTTTCATAGGCTTTATTTAGTTTGTTAACGACAGTGGTTACCTTTTTTACTGTCGAAACCAACTGGTTTTGTGTGGCTTCAATGTTAGTGTTTGCGTATGTGATTTTCTTTATCTGTTGCTCTGCTAGATTGTGATGGTCATTAAAAGAATCTACCTTCTGTTATAACTCCATAATTTTACTGTTAACTTCAGAAAGTACTTCATGCTTTACCTGTGTTTTCATCTCATTCAATTTTTCGTCGATTTCAGTGGAAAAATTTTTGTCTAAGTCATCGAATTTCTGAGAGACCGTGTCTTGTCAATCCTTGAATATTTGTTTTTGTTCTTGCTTCATTGCATTTAGATCTTGTGTAACAGTGTTATGTTGGTGTTTTACTGTGTTCATATCTTGTGTAACAGTGTTTTGTTGCTGTTTTACCATGTTCATGTTGTTGTTGTTTTGGTCTTCAGTCCTGAGACTGGTTTGATGCAGCTCTCCATGCTACTCTATCCTGTGCAAGCTTTTTCATCTCCCAGTACCTACTGCAACCTACATCCTTCTGAATCTGCTTAGTGTATTCATCTCTTGGTCTCCCTCTACGATTTTTACCCTCCACGCTGCCCTCCAATACTAAATTGGTGATCCCTTGATGCCTCAGAACATGTCCTACCAACTGATCCCTTCTTCTGGTCAAGTTGTGCCACAAACTTCTCTTCTCCCCAATCCTATTCAATACTTCCTCATTAGTTATGTGATCTACCCATCTAATCTTCAGCATTCTTCTGTAGCACCACATTTCGAAAGCTTCTATTCTCTTCTTGTCCAAACTATTTATCGTCCATGTTTCACTTCCATACATGGCTACACTCCATACGAATACTTTCAGAAATGACTTCCTGACACTTAAATCAATACTGGATGTTAACAAATTTCTCTTCTTCAGAAACGCTTTCCTTGCCATTGCCAGCCTACATTTTATATCCTCTCTACTTCGACCATCATCAGTTATTTTGCTCCTCAAATAGCAAAACTCCTTTACTACTTTAAGTGCCTCATTTCCTAATCTAACTCCCTCAGCATCACCCGACTTAATTCGACTACATTCCATTATCCTTGTTTTGCTTTTGTTGATGTTCATCTTATATCCTCCTTTCAAGACACTGTCCATTCCATTCAACTGCTCTTCCAAGTCCTTTGCTGTCTCTGACAGAATTACAATGTCATCGGCGAACCTCAAAGTTTTTATTTCTTCTCCATGAATTTTAATACCTACTCCGAATTTTTCTTTTGTTTCCTTTACTGCTTGCTCAATATACAGATTGAACAACATCGGGGAGAGGCTACAACCCTGTCTTACTCCCTTCCCAACCACTGCTTCCCTTTCATGTCCCTCGACTCTTATAACTGCCATCTGGTTTCTGTACAAATTGTAAATAGCCTTTCGCTCCCTGTATTTTACCCCTGCCACCTTTAGAATTTGAAAGGGAGCATTCCAGTCAACATTGTCAAAAGCTTTCTCTAAGTCTACAAATGCTAGAAACGTAGGTTTGCCTTTCCTTAATCTTTCTTCTAAGATAAGTCGTAAGGTCAGTATTGCCTCACGTGTTCCAATGTTTCTACGGAATCCAAACTGATCTTCCCCGAGGTCGGCTTCTACTAGTTTTTCCATTCGTCTGTAAAGAATTCGTGTTAGTATTTTGCAGCTGTGACATATTAAGCTGATAGTTCGGTAATTTTCACATCTGTCAACGCCTGCTTTCTTTGGGATTGGAATTACTATATTCTTCTTGAAGTCTGAGGGTATTTCGCCTGTCTCATACATCTTCCTCACCAGATGGTAGAGTTTTGTCAGGACTGGCTCTCCCACGGCCGTCAGTAGTTCCAATGGAATATTGTCTACTCCGGGGGCTTTGTTTCGACTCAGGTCTTTCAGTGCTTTGTCAAACTCTTCACGCAGTATCGTATCTCCCATTTCATCTTCATCTACATCCTCTTCCATTTCCATAATATTGTCCTCAAGTACATCGCCCTTGTATAGACCCTCTATATACTCCTTCCACCTTTCTGCTTTCCCTTCTTTGCTTAGAACTGGGTTTCCATCTGAGCTCTTGATATTCATACAAGTCGTTCTCTTATCTCCAAAGGTCTCTTTAATTTTCCTGTAGGCGGTATCTATCTTACCCCTAGTGAGATAGGCCTCTACATCCTTACATTTGTCCTCTAGCCATCCCTGCTTAGCCATTTTGCACTTCCTGTCGATCTCATTTTTGAGACGTTTGTATTCCTCTTTGCCTGTTTCACTTACTGCATTTTTATATTTTCTCCTTTCATCAATTAAATTCAATATTTCTTCTGTTACCCAAGGATTTCTACTAGTCCTCGTCTTTTTACCTACTTGATCCTCTGCTGCCTTCACTACTTCATCCCTCAAAGCTACCCATTCTTCTTCTACTGTATTTATTTCCCCCATTCCTGTCAATTGCTCCCTTATGCTCTCCCTGAATCTCTGTACAGCCTCTGGTTCTTTTAGTTTATCCAGGTCCCATCTCCTTAAATTCCCACCTTTTTGCAGTTTCTTCAGTTTTAATCTACAGGTCATAACCAATAGATTGTGGTCAGAGTCCACATCTGCCCCTGGAAATGTCTTACAATTTAAAACCTGGTTCCTAAATCTCTGTCTTACCATTATATAATCTATCTGATACCTTTTAGTATCTCCAGGGTTCTTCCATGTATACAACCTTCTTTCATGATTCTTAAACCAAGTGTTAGTTATGATTATGTTGTGCTCTGTGCAAAATTCTACCAGGCGGCTTCCTCTTTCATTTCTGTCCCCCAATCCATATTCACCTACTATGTTTCCTTCTCTCCCTTTTCCTACACTCGAATTCCAGTCACCCATGACTATTAAATTTTTGTCTCCCTTCACAATTTGAATAATTTCTTTTATTTCATCATACATTTCTTCAATTTCTTCGTCATCTGCAGAGCTAGTTGGCATATAAACTTGTACTACTGTAGTAGGTGTGGGCTTCGTATCTATCTTGGCCACAATAATGCGTTCACTATGCTGTTTGTAGTAGCTTACTCGCATTCCTAATTTCCTATTCATTATTAAACCTACTCCTGCATTACCCCTATTTGATTTTGTGTTTATAACCCTGTAGTCACCTGACCAGAAGTCGTGTTCCTCCTGCCACCGAACTTCACTAATTCCCACTATATCTATCTTTAACCTACCCATTTCCCTTTTTAAATTTTCTAACCTACCTGCCCGATTAAGGGATCTGACATTCCACGCTCCGATCCGTAGAACGCCAGTTTTCTTTCTCCTGATAACGACATCCTCTTGAATAGTCCCCGCCCGGAGATCCGAATGGGGGACTATTTTACCTCCGGAATATTTTACCCAAGAGGACGCCATCATCATGTAATCATACAGTAAAGCTGCATGCCCTCGGGAAAAATTACGGCTGTAGTTTCCCCTTGCTTTCAGCCGTTCGCAGTACCGGCACGGCAAGGCCGTTTTGGTTATTGTTACAAGGCCAGATCAGTCAATCATCCAGACTGTTGCCCTTGCAACTACTGAAAAGGCTGCTGCCCCTCTTCAGGAACCACCATGTTCATATCTTGTGTAAAATTACTGAAATTGTGTTCATATTGTGCTTTATATCATCAAATTTCACATTTATGTTAGATAGTAACTGCCATAGCAATATTTCAGTTATACTACTATGGTTGCTGTCAGCTGTACTTCCGAAGTTAATGTTTGTGTTGTGACCAAGTGGTGTTTGTAACGTGTTGTCAGAATTCATATTGGAATCACTTCCAATGTTTCATTCATGAGCGGTATGTCGCTCTGGGAGATGCGTGACATTGTCTCATCAACTGTAAACATTGTATCATCAGGGTTGTTCTGCTGTGGAACTTCGCTAGCATTTGGCACTTCTGCGACATTCATCTCTGACCTACTTAAACCTTCTGCAGTAGGCATGCATGCATAGCACCTGAACTTCAATAGTTCGTTCGATCACGCAATTCTACGCCATCTTGGCTGATTACATTTTCGCTATTGCTATCAGCAATGGACATATATTTTTCTGCCATGTTGTATGAATATGCAAAAAATAGAAATTTCACAAAAATGTTAAAATAACAGTGTCATAAAAATTTCATACTATAACAATAGTTAACAAACACTACTCACAACCGGTGCCCTGAAGTCCTGGCACATAGGTCAATGTGTTGTAATAAAAAAAGAATAAATAAATAAATATTACTAAATATTATTGAATATTCCTATGAAGACACATTTTTGTGGGATATAATATGATTGCGTTATTAGAAATGTTGTGTACTTATTTAAATTTTTCTTTGCTATCGGACTTCACTTACATTTCAATTGTAGTTTCAGGCAGTGGACTGCGAGAACACTGGCGCTTGTCATAATCAAGAAAATACTCCTTACGTGGTCTTCACTTCAATAAATAAAAATTACTTGATACTGTTGTTTAGTATACTATTATTCATGCACACATGATTTATAGAACTCGTAATACTTCATATTTAAAATAGCACATCTTCATTGTCCTCCTACATACAAGAGAGAATGTGTAAAAGACAAAAACTGTAAAAATAATTGAATGAGTGTTTTTGTTGTTTGTCTGCGCCTTGCCGCACATTCATAATTAATGTCTTTGCCAACTCTTCTGGTTGATTGGTGTTTTGTTTTTTGTTTTTTAATAAATATTAACTTTACAATATCCTGGGGGGCTTTCATCATGTACCTACACACTGTACAGTGCTCCTTATTTGTAGATGATTTTGCTGTTTTCTGTTCCTTCTCCAGTGTTGCTACGGTGAGCCATCAGTTGCAACTTACAGTGCAGCGGTTAGAGGAGTGGGCTGCAAAAATGGGTTTTCAGTTTTCTGCAGGTGTGTGTGTGTGTGTGTGTGTGTGTGTGTGTGTGTGTGTGTGTGTGCGGGCGCCTGCCTTGAATATGGGGGACACCGTCCTACATTTTAGAGACACGGTGCAGTTTCTGGGCCTCATGTTTGACTCCCAATTGTTGTGGTTACCACACCTGCGAGACCCAAAAGCCAGAACTGTGAAGGCATTGATCACCATAAAGTTCCCTAGCCACACGTCTGGGGGAGCAGACAGGGTATGTCTCATTCAGTTTTACTGAGCTTTTGTGCGTTTGTGGCTGGACTATGGTTGCACGGTGTATGGGTCAGTAAGGCCCTCTGACTTGCATATCATTGACACTGTCCATCATTAGGGAATTCAGCTGGCCATGGGTGCTTATTGAACCAGTCCCATACCTAGCAACTGTGCTGTGCTGAGAGAGCCTTGCTTAGCATCCAGCACCAGCTCCTCAGGGTGTAAGGTGTGTAAGTTCCTTGTAGCCCCAACTTCACCCACACACCATACTGTTGCTCATCCACCTCTGGAAGTAAGTAGCGGCAGGAACACCACCACAAAATTACGCAGCACTAACACTCCAAACCATCGACTCTCGGAGAGAGATTTTAACCATGTTCAACCCAGTGGTAAAGTATTGAACTATTTTTCTCCGAATCATACAGTTTGGGGGAAAAGCAGTGAGAATATTTACTTTTGGAAACCTTTTATCAGACAAAGCCTGTTATAAGAGTAAACTGTTTCGCTTATTAAAACGGCCGCCAGCCCAAATCGGGCACAGTGTCTACACAAAAAGATGAAGTCAATTTTCGACACAATAAATAACTATTTTCACTTACTACAGTCACTTGGCAGTAAGTACTATTAATCCCACTTTCTGTTACTTATGGAATTTATCACTATACTTCAGTAATTATTTAAAGAAGACACACATATGTTTCAACAAGGATCCAAAAAATATTAAACTTATAGCTATCATTCATATGACCAAAACTATTATTTAACACGACTAAGTTTCATTTCTTTAGGACTTATTTGTTAATGTTTTACTAACACCAACATTTGTCTGGCTTTCTTTGACATGGAGAAGCAACACGAACAATTACTGTTAAGATTGTTGCAGTTAAACAATTATGTTACTTTACTTTCAGAAATACTATTGAAAACTTATCCTCATGGCTATGCAAAGCGGTGGCCCTTAAACTGATACGTGCAAACTTTAGTATTTAATAATGGTTTTCAGAATTTACTACCAAAACAGTTCTCTTGCCAGTAATTTACTATTATTCAAGCTTCAATAAACATTAGGATACTCAGAATAAATTCGTTTAGGTAAGGACTCTACTGAGGTAAATGACATAGGAAAATCACGGTTATACACAAAGGTACATTTAAAACTTATATTCCACTGATTGAAGATGGATGGTTCATACTGTGATACACTTATAAATAAAGTACTTTGTCTGTTACTGATGTCGAAGGTGGTGTGAGGTGGTGCTGCATAGTAACATTGCGCAGGTACGGCTCTTGATGTACATAGCTTTGTCTTCCTCTTGGTGGTGACGATAAAGTTACAAATTCCTGAGCTATTAATTTATTGTCGTACTGCGCCAATCATGTAGAACACGTCGGAGGCAAAAAACTCAGTCTTGCAGGTAAATTTGGGGCCTCTAGTGCGTGACCAACGTAATGCATGTTCACCACTTGCAGGTCAGCTACCGACTATATGTGCCACTTGCGCGCCAAATCTCACTCGTGCTCCCCACCACCTTTTCCATTCCACCACAGAACGGAGTTCCGTTCTACCTATGATCCCTACACTTTTTCAATTTACACTTCTGCTTACAAAAACGCTAAGTATGAACCATCTACAATTGCATGACAGCATATACATACAAAATAGACATAATTAATTATAGTTGTACTTGAAATATTACATAATTATTTACAAAATATGTTTCAATACATTTATTCCTCCTGCGTCAAAGAGGTTATTTTAAATAGATAAACTACACTTAACAAAAACTTGCTCTCGTTATAGTATTTTCTTAATTTTTCAAAATTATTATGGAACAAAAAAAATTTTAAAATATCCAGATTAATGGCAGTATTATATTTACAATAGCATTACAAGCACTAGAGCAGACAAGATGTTCTCCCAGTGTTAGATTTCTCATCTGCTCAGATTCTCTGAGTGCACTTGACTCTCTCCAACATTTTTACCCAGCAGATGCAGTAACCCAGAATGTCTATGATGCCCTCCTAAAACTGCAACGACTGGGGACGGAGGCATCTTTCCACTGGGTACCTGTGCTCATTGGAATTGCGGAGAATTAAAGGGCGGATCGTGCAGCTAAGGGTGGATCGTGCAGTCAAGGAAGTGTGTTGCATCAGGTATTTCAGTGTGCTATCCCCCTGCATGCTATCACCTCACCGTTCAGATACAAAGTCATGTGTCGATGGGAATAAGGGGTGTCCTGGCCAACGATGCCAAACGCTCATTTCCATTTCCATGTGAAGAAGAGTGGCTGGCAGTGACCGATAACAAGCTCCATCTCATCAAACCCACAACTCGGACATGGAGTACTTCCTTCCAGCCATGTCAGCAGGACAAGGTCCTTCTTAGTCATCTCCGCAAAGGCCACAGCCCTATGACACACAGATTTTTACTCTGGCGAGAGTACTCTCCAATGTGTGGTGCTTGTGGTGTGCAGATAACGGTATGCCACATTTTATCGGACTGCATTTTATTTGCCGACCAGCAGATTGCAGCGGATTTGCCAGTGAATATGCCATCTATTTTATGTAATGATCAAAAAGATGTTGGTAGTTTTAAAAGTTTTGTGTATTGTTCAACATTTTTAACAACATTTTGGGGAGATGTTGTTAATGTGTCAAGGGGTGGCTAGCTAATCCTAGATTTTTGTAAGTGGTCAGCCAGTCACATTAATTGTGCTTTTCTTTTAGTTCTTCTGTGTTATAATTTCTTGATTAGCGCTCTTCCCTTCTATTTGGTTTTGGTGCCTGTGAGAGTTCATGTGATACAGGGTGACTGTGGTCATTTCAAGTGCATGTCTGTACAACACTTCCAGTTCATCTCCATATTCATTTGCTTTCGTAAGTGTAAGGGTGCTGATGACCTCGCCGTTGGGTGCCCATCAGGTACACACACACTTGGTTTTTTCATGCAACATAGTGTATGAAACAAACTATTTTATGCCTCCTAAGTATGAATGGACGATACACCTTGGATGTGTATGAACTCGCCATTTGACTACAGCGTGACCGCCGGGTCTGCAGTTGAATCGCGAGAATAGAACAGGCGTATGAAACAGTGTGCCCAGGTCTGGGTATCTGTCGATTTCAGTCTGCTGTGTGTGAAGATAGTTGTAACATGCAATCTAGTGGTTTGTAGCTCACAGATTAAGGTTTATTGACTGCATGTAGTGTTGTGTATTGAAAGTAGTGTTGTGTAATTATGATATATAAAGACAATGTAAGTGAGACAACAAACAATGTTGTAAAGGCCAAAGAAAGAAGTAGGGCTTGCTCGTGGGTGCAGTTGTTTAGGGAAACTGGATCAAGATAAAATGCATGAAACGTTTCAAACGTTTTGGAGCATAGGGAATCACAACCTACAAGAATAGCTTTTTAAATAAACTAATGACAAGAGTGGATTGCACACGGTGGATTAAAAAGCGACTCATGGAAATAAATGTTACAACTTTTGCACAGTTGCTTTTTTCAACGTACATGGTTTGAGAGAAAAGCAACTGTGTACTGCTCATGATAAGGTTACAGGAACTGAAATCATTGATATAGATCATTGTGGGCATCAGGAAAAGACATGAAGAACACCTGATTCAGATAGAGACAAAGTAAAGTCATGTATTAAGTTTCCCTGCCTTATCCAACCACTATAGCAGAGTTAAAAGTCCACACAGGAAATACTTAGCCTCTGATTTAAATACATCCAAAGCATATGAGACTTATTGTGACTCGATTCTTGAAAACCATGCTGAAGGTCATCCAGTTTCGGAGTCATTTTACCATCACATCTTTAACACAGAATTTAATTTTGGATTTACTCCTATGTCTGACACCTGCAACTATTGTGGCAAAACAAAATGACAATGGGAGACAATGAGACAAGACATTGATTCCTAATAAATAATAGAATTAAAATAGGAAATGAGTTTGCGTGAACACAGAGCTATGGTGGCACAAACGTTGTTCAAACAAATGGCCGATAACAAGGATTCAACAGTTACTGCTGTTGCCATACACCTGCAACAGCTGCTTCCATACCCAAAATAAATCCTGGAATCCAGGTTTGCAACAGAAAATAATGGACATATAATTTTGAAATCCACATTATAAATGACAGAACAGAATGAAATGTTCACTCTGTAGCAAAGTGGGCACTAATATGAAACTTCCTGACAGAGTAAAACTGTGTGCCAGACGAAGTCTTGAACTTAGGATCTTTGCCCTTTAGCAGGCAAGTGCTCACCATCTGAGCTGCCCAACTACGATTCACAACCCATCCTCACAGCTTTAATTCCACCAGCACCTCAGCTCCTACCTTTCAAACTTCACAGAAGCTCTCCTGCAGACCTTGCACTTCTGGCAGAAAGGATATTGCATAGACTTGGCTTAGTCACAGCCTGGGGGATGTTCCAGAATGAAATTTTCACTCTGCAGTGGATTGTGCACTAATATGAAACTCCTTGGCAGATTTAAACTGTGTGCTGGACTAAGACTTGAACTCAGGACCTTTTGCCCTTCCGTAGGCAAGTGCTCTATCATCTGAGCACCCAAGCATGACTTATGACTTGCCAGTGCCTCGTGTCCTACCTTCCAAACTTCACAGAAGTTCTCCTGCAGACCTTGCAAAACTAGCACTCCTACAGAGTGAAAATTTCAGACTGTGACTAAGTCATGTCTCTGCAATATCCTTTCTTCCAGCAGTGCTAGATCTGGAAGGTCTGCGTAGAGTTTCTGTGAAGTTTAGAAGGTAGGAGATGAGGAACTGGTAGAATTAAAACTGTGAGGATCGATCGTGAGTTGTGCTTGGGTAGCTTCAGTGGTAGAACATTTGCCCATGAAAGGCAAAGGTCGCCAGTTTGAGTCTCAGTCCAGCACACAGTTTTAATCTGTGAGGAATTTTAAATGACAGAACAGCTTCTATGTATCTTTGGAATGGAAGTTCTGGAAAACGAGGCTCCGCTGAAATTACAAGTTACCCCATGCACTGTATTGAAAGTAAAGTACCAGCAGAAGTGAAGGCATTATATATTTTCAGTGATAACTGTAGAGGACAGAATAAAAACATGAACATGGGTCTGACCTGTCTCAGATGCATCCATGCAGACCATTTCTCAACAATGGAACACTTCATCATGGTTTCCGGGCACTCTTTATCTTCCATGTGATCGTGATGCTGGTATTATAGAATTGTACCTTAGGAGAATTGAAGTGTATACAGGGATTCAGTATGGCCAACAAATAACAATTTGCAGAAGGAAGAACCCTTTTGATGCCATTATGGTAACAAGAGACCAGTTGAAAGATGCTGGAATTATGCAACGGCACATAATGAAGCGGCAAGTTCTGGACGCCAAGTTTTCAGAGGGACGAGTTTTTGTTTTCCTCAGCAACTACAAAATGAGATTTGGCATTAAACCTGCGTATAGTGGAGAACCTTATCAAGTGCATGTGCAAAAAGGATGTGTGAAGAGCTACGATCACCATTTCATTCTTTCGGCAGTCAGTCTATCGAATAAGTACACAAAACCTGTAGTTATTTCACCAGAAAAACTTGCAGATCTTTAGTCACTTCTTCAGTACATTCCTGGCAACCATCATGCATGCTTCACAAGTATATTTACTGGTCAAGAAAACATGTATCACACACTAGAGGGAGGAGAGGAGGCAGCTGTAGATTGTGACACTTGACATTTCTGACATACTCGTGGTTCTTCACAGCACAACCCAACGTGAACCAGCTCTTAGTCATCTTTTGTACACTGCACTATATGCTTTATGGCTATGTATTTCTTTAGATTCATTAGTCTGTTAAATAATGTATTGCTTATTATTTGTATTAATGAAATATAAGATTAGTTCTTGCAAAGTGTTAACATTACAGAAAAACAGTTTCAGCTATCACAAGCATTTGCCTTATTTAAATAACATTGTCAATGAAATTAGCATTCAGAAACCTTGAATATCTGTTCAATAGCTGTTATTGTATGTTCACATCTGAACACTTCTTAATGTCTAATGCAGTAAACCTATAGTGCATTGTTCTCCAAAACTGGCTTTTAGTGCATACATCCCTTAGGGAAATGTTAATCACATTTCTCTCAAAACTAGTTTTTGTCACGTATGCCTCTGCTATTCTAAGGGCTCAAATCATGGATCTTGGTAGACAAAGACTGTCATATGCCAGACACGGAAGAATACATTCTATAGCCTGTCAAAGAAGATCCAGGTATAAGGAAAACGTACTTCACTGTAGCATGACACATCTCTGAAAACTTGAATGGTACTTCGCTGACATCCTACTATAATAGAACTTTTGCTGGTGTTTATTTTGCTCAGATTGCCAATCCATATTTTGTACATTCAGGTTTTTTACAAATGAGACAACATTTAGAAGGGAGACAATAGCAAATTTTTACTTTTTTACTGGGGGGAGGGGAAGGGGGGGAGGGAGGATGAGTATCCTGACGATACATCTCTACGTTAGACACCACTAACAACTGAAGGTTGTGTAGGCAGGAATTATAGAGGAATGTTCTCCCAGCCCATCTTACAGGTGCTACTTACAGATACTTAGTTAAAAGCATTCTTCCAAACAAGCTACTGATTGGCTCTAAGCCTCTGTTGGTAAGGGTATGAATTAGGGATTCCACTTGAGGTTTGGGAAGCATTCACATTTCTCTCAACTGCTCTTTAGAACATTCTGCTTGAGTTTAGTGAAGAACAAGCTCAGACAGTGAAGCCGTTCAGGCCCCATAAAGCCTGCAACAGTTATATTATCCAAGTAATTGCCACAACTGGTTATATCGAAAAATAAATTAATTTGAGGTAGTGCTCGAAAATTGCCTGAGTGCTAGTAGCACCATAAGGCAAGTAGTGACAGCAGATCAAAAGGCATGTTGATGACCATAAGCAACTGGGATTGTTTGCCTAGTGGGAACTGGAAATACGTATTGATCAGATCATTGTTGCAAAAACAGTAGCTGCCTAAGAGTTTGGTCAGGAGGTGTTCTGTGTGAGGGATTTGGTATGAATGGACCACAGTGGGCATTGATAGTGGATTTGAAATCTCTGCAGAGGCAAAGTTAGCCATTAGATTTCTTTGTTACAACTAGAGGCATAGCCTATTAACTGAATGAGATGCATCAACATATCGCACTCCAGCAAGATCAGTGACACAACTCAAAATTCAATACTGAGGAAAAACTGAGTTAAACAATTCTGTAAAACCTTTTATTGAAATAGTACGAGATTCCTTTAAATTTCAAGTCCGTATTTTTGGAAGTAAATTCCATTATATTCTCTACAAGAGTAATATGGACATATAATTGTGTTCTTGTCGAATGTGAGGTGTTACCAGGTAAATTATTACTTAATTGTTTGTCACCTTTCTAAAACAATTTTTGTTTTGTTATGACCCCTCATGTAATACTTTTGTGACACTTCCATCCCAATACAACATTCAAACATCCATCACAGCAAACTTAGTACTAAAGTTAGAATAAACAATGAAAACCAAATTAAAATTGTTTTATTAGAAGAAGACAAAATGCAAAATTATAATTTAAGAAAAATTAATAAATTTGACAAGTCAAATTAATTAGGTACAATTTAAGCAACACAGTTTATGAAAACATAATCATGAATGGGTGTATATAATGAAGCAATACTTTTTGCTGAGAAAGGGGTATGATATGAACTTTCTTCATAGGAGGAAGTTCCCCCCCCCCCCCCCCCCTGATGCAATGATGGGATTTTGCATTTACAACAGCTGTAATTGTCAAAACTGTCCATTCCTTCAGATGTGTATACTTGTCTTAAGTGACCAGACCACATCTGCAGTGGCAATGCTGGGAGTAACTTAAATAGGATCAGTGTGGTAGAACTTAGGTGTCACTGTGGATTTGAATGTGTGCAGTATAGTCTTTAGCGCAATCCAGTCTTGCATCAAAGACAGAAGAATGTTCATCACAGAATGCTTCTAAAGAGTCCAAGAGAATGGATTGTGAAATATGGAGTTTGTCACCAGTCTGAAAGCTGAAGACCTGAAAGGCATCTAAGCCGAAAATGTTCTGTTCTCAGGCAGAAATGCAAACAAAGGAGGAGAGAAGGCATGAGGCTTTTTCGTACATCGTGTCATTCACAAACCCTCCGTAGCAGAATATGTTGCTTGCTATAGCAACGACTCCATGTTTGATGTGTGGTGCTCCCAGTTTCTTAGATGTAATTTCATTGATTGAGACAGTGTGGCACTCACATCGAACTGAAATTGAATGGTAGTCCTGTCAATCGTAAGCTGGAGAAATGTCCACTTAGTCCTTCCATGAACGGGTCAAGCTAAGTAAACACCTGCTGTTCTGTTTACACTGTTGTTCCCGTCAAGAGTGAGCTGGCAGTGGCGACCACTGCTGCACTGACCTCTGAAAGGTGCTATGACAATTGTCAGCTGTGTGTCAGACTTTGACACAACGATCACCTTTCTCATGCCAGAAATGACACCTGGGAAGAGAACACTTAGTGAAACTGCAACGGCAACCCAAACAAATGTGTGCAGCTCACTGCGTGGGTATTGAATGATGCAGCAAAGTATGTGCTCTGCATTCATAAGAGTTTCTATTAACAGAAAGATGTTTCATCATTATACATTGACGAACTCTCTGATTTGCAGCCATGTGAAATCTTACATGGACAGAAATTACTGTCTGAATTACAATATATCAAATTCCAATCTCGGTCAGTTTTGTTGAAGTGGAAAGGTTTAGACCCAGTGCTAATGGCGTGCTGACAGAGATTTTGTAAGTGTTGGTGATTGCAAGAGCTTCTTGTAGCATGGGGTTCTCTAATTTCAAAGCTTGTGACGCAACTTCTCAGTCAGGACAGTAACGAATTAAGACGTCATGCACTAAAGATTCTACGTGCAATTGTTTAAAGTTGAGGTTGACATGTAAAATGACACTTCCAGGAGAGACTGTTTAACCCTTTAACTGCTCTGGACGTGTTAACGTGCGCGTGTGATGCCAGTCTGCTATCACCATGCTTTGTAATTGTCCATGTTTCTGAGTCATAGGTAAGTATTTGGTGTATCAGCATTTTATAGAGTCAGCACTGATCCCCTCATGATAGAAACTTGGATTTAAAATGATGCACGATTCCCCTGCCTTAACCTAGTTCATGTGAGGAAACTGGAGTGATAGTCGAGACTGAACTCGCATGATACACTGGGGCTGCCTTAGGGTGACCTCTATCAAACACATCAACTTCCCAGGCACCCAAAATTCCCGCAGTGCCTCATAAAGTTTAGTTCAATTTATTGTGTCATATGTAGACATGAAATCGGTGAAAAGATGCTGCACACCAACATTAAATTTGTTGGTCTTTTCTTCTATTTGCCGGAGAGTAAATATCTGGTTCACAGCCAACTTTCCTGGTCTGAATCCACATTGATAACTTCCAATAATGTTTTGTACTATGGGTGAGAGTCTACTAAACAAGATGTTTGGCAATACTTTTAAATGCAATATTTAGGAGTGTTATGCCTCTGTAGTTGCTGCATTTAAATATATCTCCTTTCTTTGTATCAACACACTATCCCTACATTCCAATCTTCTGATAACTCTTCCTTTTCCCAGAGAGGCACAAAATATTGAATACTCCTCAGGTTTCAGTAGTTCTGATTTTATATTATCAGTGCCTGGTGCTTTATTGTCCTTCAGTCAGGCAATTGCTTTGTCTGCTTCTCTGTGAGAAGGGAGGGACTATGACCTTGTGGCATCATAGGTCACGTCAACCACATAAAGCATGATCTTTGAACTCTAACTGCTCTGATGAGCCACCATGTTAATGTTTCAGTCAGCCTTTGTACCTTGTACACGTGTATCTTGCTTTGTGCTGAAATATATGTACGTATACACATTTATGGGAATTGTTTGTTGCATATACAGTTATCCGTATTCCTGTTTCCCATATTGGTGACCTTGAAGTTTCTACATCTTCCATGCCAGCTGTGTGGAATCAACATGTTTTACATTTGATGCAATGAGACTGCCTCACCCAACATTTTATACGAGGATTTGGAGGCTCAGCTACTACTACCAGGCCACTCCAATCACCTGCCAACGGTTGTTTTGCCGCTAACGGACAGCAATTCGCGATCTCCAATGAAGTTAACCTCAAACTTTGCAGCTCTACAACAGCCGAGTGTTATGCCATTACCTCAAACAATGGCCTCAGGTTTTGAGTTGCCAGTCTGTGCACGCCAACATGTGAAAGGTGAAGTGGGCGATTTCCAGAATAATGTAACGATCAATCGCTCGTGTAGTGTTCAAAGAGACCCAAATTCGCACACGTGCTTTGATCCTCTACGCGCCGCAACATCAGTTACAGTAGTGCTGGGTGTAATGCCGCCATTCATGCAAAATGCACACTAGGTCAACTGCTATCAAACTATGCCAGTTTTGCCTTCCTCACAATTTAATAATGGACATTTTTATAAATCAAGTTCGCCAGGCTCAACCACCAGATCCGTCGAACAGTTTCTCGACCACTTGGGTTCGAGCACACCTGACAGTACTTCGCCATCCAGGAATGTTCAACCATGACAACGTGACCGCCAGCATGTTTCACCAGTGATTTATGGTCCTACCACACAGGTTGCATTTCCGATGTGCGCAGAGAACTCTTGCTGTTGCCACACCAAATACCAACCGCCCCACACTCCCCCCCGACTCAAAGGAGGGCCCAATTCCGACCATACAGCCCCTTGCTCCTTCTGCAGTACCATCTGCGCCTGCCACGCCGGCTTTCCGCATCGTTTCTGAGGTGGGCAATTTGAGTACTGTGCCTTTAACCTCTGGTCCAGTTTACGGGCCTACCTGAAGCACCGCTCATCCATTTGTTCCCACAGTACCAACCGTGCCTGCCACGTCGTGCTTCTGTGTCTCATCAGGGACGTTGCAACCGGGTGTTGTTTGGGATGTGTTTGTTAGTGCCGTGTTACAGGACAGCCTATCCCAACATGGGACAGCAGGCCTTCCAAGATACACCGAAGCTGCGCGCCCCGATCTGCTTCATGCTGGGTGTGCAGCCGACCTCTCCAAACAAGCACACACCATGCTCAAGTAGTAGGCATGTGACTTTTGTGCTGCGTTTTCCCACTCATGCTAATGGCTATGCCTCATCGCGCCCCATTCATCCCAAAACTTCAAGTCAGGACATTACTCAGCCTTGTGTGCCAGTTCTCAGTCTCTTCCATCACTGACGGAATGACACACAAGCTAATTACCACTCCCAGCCCTCCTATTAGGCACAAGGTTAGATGCCTCAACCCCATTAAGTTGCGCAGGGCCCGCTAGCAAATTAACGAACTTCTGGAGGCAGGCATTCTATATCCATCGGACAGCAAGTGGTCTTCACTGATTAACCTCGTCACCAAACATGATGGTTCTTTTCGAATGCATCGTGATTATAGACGCTGAAACGCTCATACTGTCACGGACAATTACCCAGTGCTGAACATAAACGATTTCACCCATATGTTATCGGGTGCCACAATCTTCAGTGTGATTGACTGTAAACGTGACTATCACTAGATTCCTGTAGTGCCAGAAGACATTCCAAAGACTGCTATCATCATGCCACTTGGTTTGTTCCAATACAACTTCATGCCATTCGGCTTAAAGAATGCGGCACAAACGTGGCAACGTTTCATTGACTCAATCTTACAACAGTTCGAGTTCTGCTTTGCATACCTGGATGACATCCTCATTTTCAGCAAGTCGACTGAGGACCTCAAAGGTCATTTATCCCAGGTCCTCCAGACCTTAAACTCCAACGGTGTCGAGGTCAACAAAGATAAATTCCAATTGCGCCAGTCTTCTTGACTTTTTGGGTTACATCATCTCTGCAGATGGAATACAGCCTCCCAAATGCTGTGTGCAGGCTATCACGTCATTGCCACCCCCAGCTACGTACAAAGAACTCCGACATTTCCTGGGTACTATAAATTACTACCACTGACATCTACCTTCTGCCGCCGCAGTGCAGGCCCCGCTGACGGACTCACTGTACGGCAAACAGACTTTAGGCATTAAGCCAGTCCATTGGACTGAACCTATGCTAGAGGCCTTCAGGGCTCTAAAGACAGCATTAGCTCAAGCTGTCGTACTCAACCACCCCAATCCGTCTGCCGAGTTGTTCATCACTACGGACGCCAGCGACATCGAGGTCGGGCACCGCAAAGGTGACACGGTTTCACCCCTTCATTTCTTCTCTAAAAAACTGTCTACAGCACAGAAGAAATCTTCCACTTTTGATAGAGAACTTCTGGTGGTCTATGAAGCCATCAAACACTTTCGCCCTGACATCGAGGGCTGTTCTACCTTCATCCTTACTGACCATAAACCAC